>NW_026054888.1:0-341183 GCF_022478755.1 Daldinia loculata
GCGCGGCCCGGCGTGGCGGCACGTGACCTTAGTGGAATGAGCGGCTAAATTTCGGAAGAATGACATAAGGGGATGACATAAGGGATGACATAAGCCTTGCTAAAAGTCGGGCTCTTGTGGTCCCGCACACGGGGGGGCCCTCGGTTTTTCCAATCCAATCCAATCCAATTCAATCAATTGATCCACCACTCAAACTTGGGCTCGATAAGATAAGATACGACCTAAAGTACCAGACTTTTTTTTTTTCTCTATTGGTCGCACTCGCAGCCGCGATGTAATAAACTTCACTGTCAATACTATCAAACATAATAACCCAAGTAGCAACGTGAAGATGGCCAAATCGTAAGTCTACCATACCAATTTTCATGCTGTTAAATATGTCATATATTAACAGCGGTTAGAAAGCCCGGTTTAACAGCATCAACGAAAGTTATCGACCCCACCCTCGATGCTCTATTCGCAAGTAGTGTAAGTCGTCTACTTACATCATGTACTGCGACTGGTAGGGTCTCGCAAGCTGATTGATAATAGGCCGGGCCTGTACAAGTCCCCTCAAAGACACGGTACTCAAATTTACTCCTACACAAAGAAAGGAAACCTTCACAAACGTCAAATGATGAGGGATCAGGTTCAGAGGATGGATTGCCTACTGATGGTGAAGAGGTTGACGATGAGGTCCTGAGCGACTTAGATGACGATGCTGAGGGAGGTATCTCTTCAGATGATGAAGTAGCGTCAGACAATTCCGAGTCCGCAGAAGAGTCGCCAGCGCCGCAAAAGAAGGATCGTAAGAGGAAGCGCAAAGATGAGCACGACGACCTGGAGGATAAATATATGCGGAAGGTGGCCGAGGACGCGGAAAAGGAGGCGCGGTCTGACAAACGCCGCAAGGGAGAAGCCGGACAGGCGATAAACGGTACGACAACCGAAATAGCGGAAGACTCAGATGAGGGTGAAACCCCGTTAGTTCACGAATCCCTTCTTGCGAAGACGGATGATCATACAGACGTCGAACTGGATAAGGCAAACCGAACTCTATTCCTCGGCAATATTTCAGCCGAAGCTATTTCTTCATCTAAAGCAAAAAAGCTTCTGATATCTCATCTTTCATCACCACTATCGACACTAGACTCAGCTAGTGGGCCGCATAAAGTCGAGTCTCTACGTTTCCGTTCAACTGCATATTCCACTGGCGCGATGCCAAAGCGTGCTGCGTTCATTACAAAATCCGTCATGTCCGCAACGACGAAATCTACCAACGCCTACGTCGTCTACTCAACCCCTCTTGCTGCACGCACTGCGCTCAAAGAGTTGAATGGTTCTGTCATTCTCGAACGCCATATCCGGGTGGATAGCGTAGCGCACCCCAACGCGGTAGATAATCGAAGATGTGTTTTTGTGGGAAATCTTGGTTTCGTAGATGACGAAACCGTCATTAATACCACTGCTGAGGGTGAAACTACAACGAAGAAGCGCACAAAGGTTCCGGCAGATTTTGAAGAAGGATTATGGCGAATCTTTGGTCAGCATGCTGGTAAAGTAGAGAGCGTCCGTATTCCTAGGGATCCCAAGACACGAGTAGGCAAAGGCTTTGCATATGTGCAATTCTACGATACCAACGACGTTGAATCAGCTCTGTTATTAGACGGCAAGAAGTTTCCTCCGATGTTGCCACGGGTGTTGCGCGTATCTCGCGCTAAGGATCCGCGAAAGACGGCCCTTGCTATGGAGCGGACACAGAAGGCTAAACTCGAGGGCTTACATAGCCAAGATAAGAAGTCGAAGAGTACTAAACATAAGCCAAAGATAACCCCTGAGCAACAGTCACAAGCAGGCAGAGCAGGGAAGCTCTTAGGAAGAGCCGCAGCAGCAAGACAACGTCACGGAGTCAAGGGCGAAGGAAGACCACGCAAAGATAGAAAGGAACCAGCCGCCGCCGAGGAGGCTTTCAAATCCCCTGAGCAGATCATCTTTGAAGGTCGCAGAGCTAGCGAAAAGGATGGAAGACCCGCAGATCTGAAATTCGGCAAGACTAAAGGGAAGAAAGGCGTAGTCAAGGCAAAGGCGAAGAGTCGAGGAGCTAAGAGGGCGGCCGAATGGAGGAAGAAGGGGACAAAGTAGAGTGCTACCTACAAATTATTAACATATTGATGCCCTATAATTAACGTACTGCCTTGATACCCAGAATTAGCTAGGTAGTAGAATCATTCACATTATTATCAAACTGCAGTGGCCGAGCCGCTCGTGATACGAAATACCCCTACCCAAGTAGGTATTATTTGTAGATAACCTCCTAACCGGTTAATCCAATGAAGAAAAATCCAATCCTCTAATAATTTAAACTAATTCAAGCTAATGCATGTTTGGCTCTACTATTTTACGTTAGCAGGTTAGGTATGGCTTAGCTGCACTTGCGAGCAGGTAGGTCCTTGTTATAAATAACTGTTTTTACCGAAGCGGTGAAGCTTGATCCTTCTGTATGTATTAGGTATGCATATACCTACCTAATCATCTCAATGTTGTCCTATCAAACATATGTACGTACCGCCAGCAAGAGAGATGGTTACACAGTCAGTTGTACAGATCTATGTGTTGTAGCTACTTAGGTAAGGTAGGTACCTAAAGTACCTAATATAGCTTAGCCTACATAGGTGTTGTCGCGTACCTAAACAACGGTCCAGTAACGGTTCCAGTTGCAACCCCCATAGCGATAGCTTATTGGGTTGCCCCTGAAACCTGCCCCTCATTTTCAATTGACTCGTTGGAGCTGTGGAGAGCAATTGAATCTGTTCGTTCTCCACACAAAAACCTACAACCATCTTTAGCCCACACCTCCTTTTTCATCCTCTTTCAATACCTACCAGCGCTGTGCGCATCTGGCCTACCTATTTTCTTCCTCCAGTTCAGACTACAGTCTCAGTCGCGGTATTTCAATCACCCGATTATAATACTACGATCTCATCATGAAGGGCGAAGTAAGTTATTAAAAGTTCCAAGAGCTAAAACCTAAGAGCTATCGTCTCAATTTCTAGTCACCGCTTTAAGCCCAATAACCGTCCCCTGCTATAAGCTGAAGTTTACTTCTATATCCCAACTACTCTACTCCCAAACGAAATGTTGTAGACACGCGTCTACCTAACCCCTAGCACACCTCTGACTAACACCTTTGCTGTACTCAGATCCTCCACCTTCACTTGGGCCAGGCTGGTACCCAGCTCGGTAACAGCGCCTGGGAGCTGTAAGTACCACACCGCCTCGCCTGTCAAGCTCCAAGGCGTAGTTTCTATAGCTCACAACCACGCGCAGGTATCTCCTTGAGCATGGCCTCGGACCTGATGGTCGCCCGGACCCTAATGCTTCAAAGGATGTTATGGATGGCGGTTCCTACGAGACATTCTTTACCGAGACCAGCGGTGGTAAATATGTACCCCGTTCCATCTTCGTCGACTTGGACCCCTCGCCTATTGACGAGATCCGTACCGGCAACTATCGCCAGCTCTTCCACCCTGAGCTTCTGATTAGCGGAAAGGAAGATGCTGCCAACAACTACGCCCGAGGTCACTACACCATCGGCAAGGAGATGATAGATAACTGCCTTGACCGAATTCGCCGTGTGACAGGTGAGAAATATTATTTCTGGTAGCTCAAGGATATTCTGTTTGACCCGGCTAACAACCTTGGTAGACAACTGCAACTCGCTTCAAGGTTTCTTGATCTTCCATTCGTTCGGTGGTGGTACCGGTTCCGGTTTTGGTGCTCTTCTTCTCGAGCGTCTTTCCACCGAGTATGGCAAGAAGTGCAAGCTCGAGTTCGCTGTTTATCCGGCCCCTCGTGTGTCTACCGCCGTTGTCGAGCCTTACAATGCTGTTCTATCTACCCACAGTACTATCGAGAACTCCGACTGCACATTCCTGGTTGATAACGAAGCTGTCTACGACATTTGCAGACGTAACCTCGACATCCCTCGTCCCAACTCTGAGCACTTGAACCGCCTCATTGCTCAGGTCGTCAGCTCTATTACTTCGTCCCTACGATTCGACGGTGCTCTGAACGTTGATCTGAACGAGTTCCAGACCAACTTGGTCCCGTATCCTCGTATCCACTACCCTCTAATCAGCTACGCGCCTGTCATCTCAGCTGCCAAGAGCGCCCACGAGAGCTTCAAGGTCCATGACCTTACCTTCCAATGTACGTTGCCATGGCTATTATTGTCACATTCAGATGACTAACCTACTTATCAGGTTTCGAGCCGAACAACCAGATGGTTGTCTGCGACCCTCGAAACGGCAAGTACATGGCTGTCGCCCTCCTGTACCGTGGTGATGTTGTTCCCCGTGACTGCAACGCTGCTATTGCAGCCCTAAAAGCGAAGTCTTCCTTCAACCTCGTTGAATGGTGCCCCACTGGTTTCAAGTTGGGTATCAACTACCAGAAGCCCATGGCTGTTCCCACCGCGTCGCCATCTGACGGTGGTCTCGCGTCCGTCGACCGCTCCGTTTCTATGTTGTCCAACACGACTGCTATTGCCGAGGCCTGGTCCCGTCTGGACTACAAGTTCGACCTCATGTACAGCAAGCGTGCCTTCGTGCACTGGTATGTGGGTGAGGGTATGGAGGAAGGCGAGTTCTCCGAGGCTCGTGAGGATCTGGCAGCTCTGGAGAAGGATTACGAGGAGGTTGCGGCTGATAGCTTCGAGCCGGATGAGACCGAAGCCGAGTATTAAGATTTCTGCATTAAGCGTATAATACCCCTAGGTTCGCTTTCCATCAGTTCCTGCTGTCGAATACTCGTGTCCTTAATCCTATTTCTTCGACGTTCGAGTTGGCAAAAGGCTTCTGTTTTTGTTGGAGTCGCGAATAGAACAGGGGATGATGATGTGTGGATATCCTGGTATTTCTTGGAAGAGGGAGGCCTCGCAAGGTCAAGGATGTCCAGTAGGTAGTAGATGGACAAAGAGTACCCCGTTTTCTTATATTTCCCCCCGAGTTGCCTAGCTCTCAGTACAAATGCAACGCTGCACAAATTGTGCAATGTCGAGTAGGTTGATGAATGAGATTCATGATTCCCAGGATTCAATACGTACACGTTGTGAGTTGCCAAGTAGTTAGTCTAAATAAGAGCGAATATTTATTTTACTCTAGATGCTCTCATTAGCCTATTAATAGTACCTTTGCTCTATTGCTAATATTTTCTGGATTTGTGGTATCTATTGTGTACGAAGAGGACCTAGCAGTCCATCCAGTTTCCCCATTAAACCACCAGACGCCTAATCAGCGTCGCGAAAAGACTCATCTAGTATTACTATTATAACGGCTCTTTGCCATATAAGCCAAGGGAACACTAAGCATGAATCGTGAAATGAAAACAAAGGAGCGCCGTATAAAAGGGGTATTTGCTTTGGTATTTGAGGAAAGAGATTTAAAGGAAACCTTGGGTACACACACACGTCTCCGCTAAGCTATATAGACGATTCATTCTTGATCGTGCAGCTGCTTCAGCAGCGTCATGCCAGTGCAGGCACTGTCGGCAAAGCTGTTAAGTGCGTTCAGTGTAAACTGGTTGCAGTTGGGAAACAAGCCGTCGATAGACCGCTGCCAACTCGAGGTCGGGCTATATCGCGTTGCCATGTAATGCTTCACGTTCCAGTCCTCGCTGCGGAGCCCCTCGGCCGGCGGTTCCCGGTCAGCTAGAGCCCAGGGCTCCTGCTCCCCTTCTTCCGGGAAGTAGGCCACCGGAGACCCGTCGGGGGCGGCTGGCTGCTTTATTCCCGTGGCTACTTCTACGAATCGCTGCTCTATGCACCGCCCTAGTCCGCAGGGATCCACGGTGTCGTATTCTGCGCTGTTGAGGGGATTCTCGCTCATGACGTATTGGTCGTACCCCAGGTTGGCGACGCGGCAGACGCGAAGTTGGGCCCGGATCTGGCGCAGGTACGTTGCTACCCACCGGTGGTTGGGCGGCGGTCGTACATTGGGCAAGCCGATCCAGAGCGTGCTGTTTACGTCCTGAGGGGAATCGGCGTTATAGACGGTCTTGAGGTACACGCCGTCTAGGAAGAGCTCCTTTAGGGAGTCGCCAAAGCACTTAAGTACAGACAAAAGACCACAGCCCATCACTTCGACCTGCCATAATTCCAGGTGGGTGAGATTAGGCAAGACCGATTTAGGCGGCTTGTGGATCGTGGGTATGGACTTGAACTGCCACTCTTCGAGCGTCGAGTCCCGCTGCGACGAGGTCTTGATGTCCCAATAGTGCTTTTCGTTTACGTCCAGGTCAGCCAGACATAGGCTTTCGAGCTTCTCTGCCTTGCCGATCATCTCCCATAAGCGGTTGCGGAAGTTGATAGTGCCATCTCGTTCCTCCTCATTTCGCCGAACCGATAAGAATAGATGTTGGAGATCCCTGAACGCGCCGATTATGTTCTTCACGTCCTGAGGGTTTCGCCAGAGGCTCGCTATGGACCTATCGGTTAGGTTCTCCAGTACCAATGTCCTAAGAGTTTCGGATTCTTCTGGGCGCTGCGCCAACGCTTCGAAGGTATTTCCTAGTATCATAGTCGTTGCGCTATACGGTCCTGGTGACACTAATTGAAAGGGTAGGTTCAGCTTTACCGCTGTGACGTTCGGCGCTTGCTCGAGAAGACGACCTAGTTGATGACGGTAGTCGATCTCGGTGAAGGAGTAGTCATTCATGCAGTAGGTATTCCGTAGACGAGACACGAAGGAATCCATCGCGGGGACCTGAGCAAACATACTGCCCAAGAATCCTACTTCACCTACACAAGCCAGGTGAGTTAGTCAGTGCAATTAAGCAGTAGGGAATTTATAGGAGTCCATACTGTCGTCTCTCACAACCATCATATCCAGGTACAGCGCCTGGCAGAGAGGTCCTATCCGGCGCAATGCACCGTAATCGGGCGGTTTTAGTCTTCTCTCGGTTCGGTCGAGGCGCGTGAACTCTAACTGAAGCGTCCGGAGAGCAAAAGGTTTCAGGACTTCATTGAACAGCTTGCAAGTGGCGCGCAGCCTAAGAAGATTGTTCTTGTTGCCATAGAGCGCTACGACGGTAAACTCGAGGATATGGAGGAGGATCTCTGGCGGAAGCTTATCCATCGTTAACTAGAGCTAGTCGGGTTTCTTAATCGTATTTAGGACTTGTGGTGAGCTCCGTCGTCTGTGTATCGTTTGCGTTCGTGTAAATCACAAATGTTAGTTGTAGTAGACAATGTCGCAGGTGAAGTCGCAGTCCAGGTGCTCCGAGGAGGATCGGCAGGTATGATCCACTCACTACCTAACCCCCCGTAGGCCCCCTGTATTTACATAGAGACGTTAGTGCTCTAAAGCAAACAGCCATGCAGCATGTGCTGACCTTATCTGTCTTATCTCATATTATCCAAACTTCCCTCATTTAACCCCTTTTTGCCCAGTCGCAGCTCACACAATTACGTACCTGTAATACTACGATATCTTTCTCTGAAATTTGAGTGTATCCTAATAAGAATATTGCAGGGGTGGCGCTAGTGTCTTTACCTATTATTTAGTATTATCACTTTTAAAATAATAATCTCCGTGATAGAACTGCGATGCGCTTAATAAGACCACGCGGGAGACTGAGTGAGCTACTATATTTATTAGCAAATAGGTTCGCGAACTCCATACGGGATACCTCATAAGGAAAGCAACCGCCATGCTAGATCATATACAGCTATTACGAAATAGCTCTTCGATTTGTAACATATCATAACATTACGAAATATATATCTGATAAGAATATGAATCGGAGTGGGAAACATTTGATACTACTAACACATATAGGCCGCTATCGTCGCCCATTAACTAGTTCGCGCCTAGGTCCTAGGATTCACTACTCCGCACCGTTCCTATAAGATATCATTCATCTCACCAATAGCGTTACCGGAGCGTCCTCGGAAGCAACATATTATACAGTCTTGTTCAAAAATACTCGCTTAATCTGTTAGTTAATACAACATAATATTCACATGTTTTCTATAACCTCACTATTTCCATTATGTCTATAAGCAAGGAAGAAGCCGAGGCCCGTCTTAAGGCCCGGAAGCCGATCCCAAAGCCGAAACCCGCGTATCTACCCGTAACCGGGTCACCGCTAACTGTTAATAAGGACCTATACAGTACAATCGCAACCGCCCCGCGTGTCTTGCTCCAAGAGTTTGTACTTCCTATTAGGTCAGGCAGGGCTTGGAAAGCACCCGCCGGGTCGATTGTGCGAATCAGCACGCCCGAGGGTCCGCAGGTTGGTATGTATATCTGACATAGGGAGTATATCCCTGACTTGTCGTGAAAAGGGTAGGCTGATTAGTGGAATGGCTTAAAGGGGACCTAAACATCTGGAATGCTCATAACCCCCGGGAGAAATTCTGGGCGGCGCGCACGAAGCAACTTTACGCTTCTCACGTCTCAACATACGATAGACTATGGTCGTGTCTGCCTTATATGCGCCCCCTCGTGACAATTATAGGTGACAGTCTCTCATGGTACGGTGTCGATGAGCATGGCGGCCGCGTCCACGACTTGCTGGGTACGGGGTGCGATGGATATATCTCGAGCGTGCTTTCGGGTAAGGGGTACGACTTTCACTGCCGTTCCAATCTTACACGAGCTGTAATTCCCTATGGACTAAATGAGGGCGACGTGCACGATGTTATCAACATATTTCAAGTCACGGGCCTAGATGAGCAAGGCCGTTACTTTATGAATCCATGTCCTGCCCAGAAGGGAGATTACATTGAGTTCTTAGCCGAGCAGGACATATTGATGGCCCTGAGTACGCCGCACTCTTCCTGTCATCGTTTTAGTATTTTTAATTAACGATATACAGGCACATGTCCGGGCGGCGACCTATCGCTATGGGGCTTCGGTGCCGACAGCGAGAAGGAAATGATCAAGTGCTGCAGGCCACTAAAGATCCAAGTCTATACGCTCGAGGATCCAGGTCTGCTGCAGAGAGGCGGGTGGAAACCTGCAGAACCCGCACCGTACAAGGGGATGCATGGCTTGGTCGTTCCCGAAGGAGAATATGACGCGAATAAGTCGTAAAAAGTATATTCCAACTAATGCAAGATATATATATATAGTGGTTGATGCATATCCCAAACCTAGATACACGTCAGGACCTCGTGTCCACGACATGACGCTACTATATCCTAACCTAGAACCCTACCCGCTTTGTTCGACCCCATTGTTTGCTACGTTGTTGTTTTTAGACCTGGAATTTACCACTACATCTTTGGTAGAGAGCTCCTGGATGCGACTACATAGAGCAAGGGGATCACGCGGGCCCTCAAGGGCTAACAGGTAGGCGGCAAGCCCGGCGATATACGGTGAGGCTTGGGAAGTGCCTGACCGGATCGCCGTGCTGCCATTGTTGGACGTGCTAATGATGTCTTCTCCCGGCGCAAATACGTCGATTAGATCGCCGTAGTTCGAGAAATACGCCCGGGTATCATTACGTTGGGTAGCGCCAACCGTGCAGACAGTAGGCTCGTTAGCGGGAGTGAAGCCCCCGGCGTCCACGTCGTCGTTACCGGCTGCGACGGCTATAAATAGGCCCTGCTTAACCGCTGCCGATGCCGCCGCGTTAAGAGGAGCTTCGGGGTTTCTGTTTGGAGCTCCAAGTGAGATATTGACAACTGCCTTTTTGATTGCTACCATCTCTCGTTAGTCGATATTATTCTGGCTATACGTAGCAAATGATTAACTGGTAAGGAAGAGGAACTCACTTCCATTCGAGATAGCATCCTTCACGGCCCACTGGAGGCCTGCGATTATTTGACTGACATCACCAGTGCCAGTCGGACGAAGGACTTTTACGGCAATCAGGTTTATCTTCTTGGCCACGCCGTAGCTGCCATTGAATTAGCTCTTTCTGCTAGATCTTTTATAAGCGGTGGGGGGTTGCTTTGGTATTTTGGAATGATGGCAATTCGCCGCTGTGCTTAGCTTGCTACTATAGCACCTCGAACATAACATAACACGGCATGAAGGGGATTTCAAATAAATATAACTGACGTTGCGGAGCCAATGATGCCGGCAACGTGAGTGCCGTGTCCGTGCTCGTCGGTGTTGTTATTGTTACCCTGCACGAAGTTGGCGCCAAACGAAGCACGCCCGCCGAACTCGGGGTGATCGACGAAGATGCCTGTGTCGAGGATGTACGCATACGTGCCCTCGCCGGCAGACTCGTCGTACGTGTACTCGGAGGCGTCTGGCTTCCGGTTAGAGATCCTAGTGAGACCCCATGGCGCCGAGGTTTGCGAGGTCAGGGACGCAATGCTGACTTTTGTGTCGGGCGTAATGTATGCGATCTAGAGGTTATTAGTCGTTCATTATTCTATAAGAAAATGCTAGCTAGCGCTAGCTTAGATATTAAAGACAGCTATGAGCTAACCTCATCTACATCCGCAAGCGAGTTGATCACAGCATCGGAAGCCGAGAACGAATACCCCTGAAAACTCCCTATGTCGTAGGTGTGCTCGGGAGCTATCCCATCTAAAATATTCGCAACTGTGCTGGAGAGTTCACCGGTCGTATTAGCCGGCTTGAGGACGGCAATCCATTTACCCGGGATCGCTTCACCGTCGGCCTCTAGGATAGGGGCCGCGAGGACAGCAAGAGGAACTGCTAGGAGTGCGCCGAGGAATCTCATCATGAATTACCTAGATGTTCAACTTTATAGATATGGTAGTAAGTAATATTGTTTTTTACTCAATACCGTCCGTGAAAAGGAAGACGGGAGGGGGAATAAAACAAATATATGTCTATTTTTAAATATCTAGAACAGTTCGGTACCTATATATCGTCATATTCAGGTAACAGGGGCGGGTACATGACATGACTCAACTAACCCCTTAAGCTTTTAGTATTACGAGCCTCTAGCAAGGAGTCGTATATGACACGAGTGCCTGGCAGCACGCAACCGACCACGGTTCAGTAATGTAAGACCGGCATATCGTTGTAACATTTAAAGTTGTCGTATATTAAGTTTGCGAGTTTATTAGATTCCTTTCGGGAAGCGGATGGAACGCGGGCTTGGACGATATTAACGATAGATTTCTTAGTATATTTTTGTATTCAGAACACGAGACAAAACATGAAAATTTAGGAGCTATGATAAATTCCTGGAATCTATATCAACCTCTAATGATTGATACTGGAAGAGAGCCAAACGAGTGCCCCATATCTATTGACTCACGCAACCCAATCCCAGTGTTCATGTATAACTCACTATAAGCTCGGCATTCCTTCATGTACTACATTTGATTATCTTCTCCCAAGGACCGTCAACATGCTGGGCTATTTAGCAATCATAGAACCACTTCAATCTGTCCAGTCTGTGTGATAGAGTCAGCGACTCCATAGCGCTTCGCCTGCAAACTGAACAAGATGTTAGCAAATATGGCTCTAGGTATAAATAGTGTGCTTATTCAAAGGGTCGACAAACCTCCACTCTAGATTCCCAGTGTTGACCATCCTGAGAGTATCGATGACTTTCGAGACAGACTCGATCTCTTCGGGGCTCAGGGGAAACTTGGACAGCAGTATGTTGGCCGTGCGGTCAAATTCGTCGACTAGTATTTTGAGGTGGGCAACCGACATCTGCACTGCCGCATCAAGATTGTCAACTTGTTGGTAGAGTATAGCGACGGAGCTCAACACGCTTCCCGCTTTCTACGAATAAGGTCATGTTAGTTTAAGGTGTTCGTATGAGTAAATCCCCTTTGACGATACTTACCATCTCCTTCTTGAAAGATATTAAATCATTCACACTGATAATTATTATATTAGCTAGTTGACTTAACTCTATAATATGTCAGGGACATACATCGAGTTAATTACGATAGTCGTTGTCCACAAGCTCTCATACGCAGCTGAGCTGACTATATGACGGGGTAATTTAACTTCGGCAGCAAATCTGTTCAAGTGTCAGCATCTCAGTGTCTTACATTAGTGTGGTTACCCAAGTTGCTTACTCGGTGACGCCGAGCAATATGCCCATGCCGCTGGTCAATATCCTCACCTCCCAGTACCTCTTAAGGCTGGGTAGCGTTTCACTCAAGTCGGCCTCTCCCTCAAGACGTGTCGAATCGACGTATTTCTCGAAATGAGCTAAGAAAGTCTTGCGCTGCTCTGCATGCCACAAGAAACATTAATATCCGCGTTGAGCAGTTTATAGACCAGGTTGCATTCTCACCTTCATCATAGGCAGTACGAATCTTCTCGCCAATTCTCCTAAAGTCAAGTATGAGCGGGTTAGAAATGTCAACATCTTTTTCTGAAGTTGCTAGACCGAGCGATTGGCGGCCGAGAACCTTGGTGGCGCTACGAAGGTTTTCGGCAGCACTAGGATCGGCAGCGAGGCTCTCGGAGAGATCATCCCAATAGGCAAACCAGATGATTAGATCGACTAAGACCCGGTAGTTATCTTCCGAAGACCTTGGCCACCACCTAGTGAATAATTAGCCTTTGTATCAAAATACAAGTCTATTGCTAAGTAGATGTGTAATATCAATATACCTTGCTGCGAGCAGAGACGGATTCATATTGTAAAATGCTGTACGAGCTTCATCCTTCATAGGTTGCCTTATTCGTGTTAGTAGTTTCCCGCGTCTGTTCTAAGTAGCACCACATACTCCGCGATCTGCTTGTCTATTATATCTTTCACCGTATGATAGTGCTCATTTTGTTCGCTGGGCCAATGTGCGAATATGGGACGCATGTCCGGGATAACAAGCCGCTGGCCCTTGAGCCTCTTAGCCACGAGTTCTTTTTCACTGTAGTTCTGCATTGTCGTGAAGAAATTGTGTGGTTATTAAACGATGAGAATGTATTTGTGATGGTCAATAGGTCAGTATCAAGAGCAGACGAGGGGAGAGAAGACACACATATATAGCTACCTACTTAATATACAAGAATAACGCTGTGCCGTTTTGATTATTATGCCGCCTTATCTATACCAACCCGTTAAAGCGTTCCTATTCGGTGTGATATATGCTGGATACCATGCAATATGATGTAGGAAGCCTGAAGCTTACCTACGTCGTAAAATTGCCAAGTCGTTCGGCAACTTCCAGGAAAGACATGTCCCACGCCAGCTACTCTCCGAAATTACTCGCACAGACATATGTACATCGAAGAATGTATCAGATAATCCATACAATAACTACCAACCAACCTAGGTAGATATAAGTAACAAGGGTTTAGAGCCCAATTTTCTCTATCAACTACAAAATACGGCGATCTCCGAGCTGCGTTATACTTTAAAGTGGCTGAAAGATGATGACCTCTAAACTCAACTTACGCAATCTCGTCTTTACTTAGAGCTGATTTAGAGTGATTAGCTGGGGCGTTTATATTATATTACCACGCTTACAGATAGCTTAACTGCTCTAGGAAGCCAACATCTCTACCTATTATCTCGGCCTTATACCAAGGAGCTTGAATATTATAATTCAGTGCCTTATGAGGTATGTTACATTCAGAGATTATACTCAAATATCTACAACAGTCCGCGAATAGTGTATTTTAAAATAATAGATTGCAAACTAGAGTTTAGACATAAGCTTGAGGATGTCTTGTATAACCTTAGCTGGATGATACGATGAGCCAATCACCTGTTTCGGGCTTCAGTCCAGGACCGGATCAGGACTCATGCAGCCCCGTGTGATAGATCTAGATTGATGTAAGACGCATCCTAGTTTAGAAAATTCCGAAGAACTGCATTTAGAATGTCTATCACACAACGTGTATGTAACACTGAAGACTGAAAAAGTTGGTGGGTAGACGACATTAAGGTCTGATCTAAGAGGTCTGATCTAGGTGATCTCGATGTTCGATTGGCGAGCTACCTACCTACCTGCTTGCCTATCTATACTTAACTATCCTCACGTTATAATCTCTGCCGTCTTGGCTATCGTAATAGGCTTCACATGAAGCTGAAGAATGTTGAACTACCTATGCTAAGTACGCCGCATAAATGCCCCCGGCTAGACTCATTTGGGCATCTGGGGAAAGACGGTGGAGTATCCAAGGGTCACCTCTACACTACATATGGCACACACACTATTCAAACGTCACTTTAGTCTCTAGCTAATACCGAAGAGCTAAGGATCCCCGGGATTTGGTTTGGGACTCGGTTGGAACTGTCTTCCTTATTACCATGGATACGTGAGTCTAGACAAGGGAAGCTCGGTAACATTCTCCCGAGCACGGATCTCACGAGCACCTTCGCGGTCTACGATACAAGTTTCCGGGCGGGGTTGAGGGGAGTCTATTCTCTATAGGCTTGTCTATAAACTTGCCATAAAGACGGGGGGCTTGAGACCTGACGAGATATCATCTATGCAAAATGCTCAAGCTGGCATTTCTGCCCCGTGTTCGCAGCCAACATGCAGCATCTCACGCCTCTTACGTGCTTCTTAGCCCTGCTCTTCTCACTGGGTATATCGGCGCAGAACTCCACCCTCTGGAATCCTATCATCACCGGATTCTATCATCACCGGATTTCATCCGGATCCGAGCTGCATCTTTGTCCCTGAGCTCGATGATACCTGGTTCTGCGCGTCATCAAGCTTCCTTGCTTTCCCGGGCCTACCGATCCATGCCAGTAGGGATTTGGTATACTGGAAGCATTGTGTCCAACGCCTTCAGTCGCTCTGACCAGTTGCCGGGCATGGCTTTTCTACCCAAAGCCACCGGTGGTATTTACGCGCCGACGCTGCGCTTTCGAGGGGGGATCTTCTACCTCATGACTACATTAGTTAACCAGCAGCTACCACGCGTCAATGATTCCCGCTGGGACAACTCCCTCGTTACCACCGAAGATCCGTATAGTTCCGAGGCTTGGTCCGACCCAGTACACTTCTCCTTTCCGGGGTTCGACCCGAGCCCATTTTGGGATGATGATGGTACTACGTACGTCTCTGGCGCTCACACCGCGGCATATTGTCCCGGCATAATGCACGCACCTCTCGACCTTGAGACTGGCGAAATTGGGAATATCCTTATGCCATGCCATAGAATGGAACGGGGGGTTCATCACCAGAGGGTCCACACATCTTTAAGCGCGATGGCTGGTACTATATGTTGGCAGCCGAAGGAGGAACCCGCGAGAACCACATGGTGACCATGGCGCGCTCCCGCAACCTGCAGGGTCCGTTCGAGCCAGCGCCAGCCAACCCGCTCCTCACGGCAGCCAATGATACAAGCACATATTTCCAAGCGGTGGGACATGCTGATTTGTTTCAGGACGCAAACGGGAGGTGGTGGGCCGTAGCCCTTGCAGTGCGCGCCGGCGGCTCCTACGGCGAGGCGCCGTATTTCGCAAACTTCCCCCTGGGCCGCGAGACGGTACTCACGCCCGTGACATGGGAGGAGGGCGGATGGCCTGTCTTCACCCCTGTTTCTGGCGAAGTCTCAGGCTGGACGCTGCCCGCTGAAGAAATCCCCGGGCAGGGTGAGGGCCAACTCAGCGATGCTGACGACTCGGTTACATTCCCACCCGGCAGCCCATTGCCGATCCATTTCGTTCGCTGGCGACTGCCCACCGCGCGGAACTACGCCGTCTCGCCGCCTGGCCACTGGAATACATTAGCGCTGAAATCATCGGTGCTCAACCTGACGGGTTTCGACGGGGACTACGCGCTACGCCGCGGGCAGACTTTCGTCGGCCGGCGAATGGCGCACTCGCTGTTCCGGTTCCGCATCGACGTTGACTGGACATCTTCGTTGACCAAGGAGGAGATGGAAGTTGGGGTCTGGGCTATTCAAGACCAGGCACAGCACTTTGACCTCGGCATCGTATTGCTCAAGCCCTCACAGGAGGATAATACGAGCAGCGCCTCGAGCGAGGCCTACCCGCTGCTGGAGTGATGGGCCGGGCAGAAACTGACTCTGCAGATCGAGGCCGTCAACAGCACACACTTTGCATTTTCGGCTGGGCCAGCAGGGAAGGAGACAGAGATACGGGTCTTTGGCTACTGTCGAGGAGACGAACTGGTGCCATATTACTCGGGTACGTTAACTAGCCCCCGACACTTGTCACCACACATCCACCTACACGATAGCAGATCGACGTTTTTAAAATAGAAAAGCTAATCTTAACTTAGGCCTCGTCCTTGGAGTCTACGCTACTTCTAACGGCAGGCATGGCGAACGGGCGTCTGAGACGTATGTATCTAACTGGCAGTACACGGGCCTCCGGCAGTTTAGATCCCAAGAAGATGTTGACGATGCGGATCGTGAGGCATGAACTACTGTACCGTACATAGTATAGTAAATAAAAAGAAGATCGAGACGTTTAATTTCAACTTAGGCAAACTAAGGTCTAAGTAAAACTAAGCTATTTCGTGGCGTTATTGCGGGCACTGTTCAATGACATACCCCCTGAGGCTTTGTAAACTACACCGGTAAAAGATAGGCGTTTTATTATCAAATATTCAATTTAGGAATACCTAGCATTATGGTAGAAATCATTTAGCATATGGTACGTAAATTGCTATTACAGTATAACGATACGGGCCATCGTATTGGTACCGAATTCAACATTCATCTCAACCATCACCAGATGAATTTGCGACAGTTCCCAACCAAGTCTTAAGGGACAATCTCCGTAGTCTGTATTACACCATTGAATTCGCATAGTGCCCAAGTAAGATAATAAATTTATTAGTCCTAAATGAAGCCATATGCTATATTAGCTAAGAAAGCGTTAGCCAAAGGGAGTTAAATATGATCTGTGGCCAAATCCACAATACGCCAACTCTTGGCTAGGTGTCTAATTATGCGTTTTTGGCGGTAGGATAGCCATCCGACCACCGCAGGAGCAATTGCTCTGTTGACGGAGCAAGAAGCTGAACCCTGGCTTGTGATTAACCAGAGCGAGGTCCTCCATGACGTTACCGCAACGCGCACATTTCCTCCAAGGGAACTGACTCTTGCCATTCCCGCTTCTTGAGCTCCTCGATATTTCAATCCTCTTGAAGAGATCTACCCTTACGCCGCTCGCCCTCCTCCTGGCCAGCGAGCGCGGCTCGTCGTCGAGCTCGAGGATCGAATAGTCGGCGAAGTACAGCTTTGCGACCTCGGACCGCGCGCGAAATTCCTTCAGGTCCTGGTTGAAAAATTTGCTCACAACGGGGACGAAGGATGACGGTGGCGCCTGCAGGACGAGCATATCAAGCTCGCAGTGCTGACGTGCGCGGGCAATGGCTTCTTGGGCTGGGTCTGGTCTCGGCGCGTTAGGGTTCGAATTTTGTGGTGGCTGACTCTTGTTTGCTGATTTAGCAGCTTGCTCGCCAACTATTGCCAGTGATGTACTGTAAGCCGTCCTTATTTCAGCTCCCAGGGTGGTGAGAAGTTTGTCGAACTCGTCAGCTTTAATAAGAGAAGATGAAATGCATTGCCGCAAGTTCTGGTACGCGGCATGCAGAGCGGTATGAGCAGCTGTGCGAGGATCGGCTGCAGCATTCGGGTTATTCGCAATAGACTTCTCGCGGGTTTCGTACCAGCTGATAGCTTTTGTCGATAACGAGTCGAGTGATAAAATACGACGGCATAGGGCGGAAAGCAGGGCGCGTGTTGTTGAACATAATACTAAGTGTAACGCGATTTCATTTTTCGCATGTAAGTACATCGTCATTTTATCCAGTTGAGGCCCCTTTAGGTGCTTCATGAACTCGGCATCATCAAAAAGACAGAATAGCGAGTCACATATCCAGCCAAGTAGGTCGTTTGACCACTTGACGCATCCGGCTAAAGCACTGACAGCTTCTGTATTGAGATATTTAGTACTGGAGAGAATATAATATGTGAGAGAAGATTAAACCTACCAGGTTCATCAAGCGGCGTTATAGTGGTTTTATTATGTATGGGTATTTGGCTGTTTGAGAGATGCATCATGACGGTTATGTTGCGCAAATTCAGAGCCAGCAGAGCAAGCTTTCCCCAGCCTTGCCGGGGCTGAAGATCGCCTCTCCATCCAAGGTAATTGATAATACTGAGGCAAACTTGCAAGATTCCATTCTTTATGAGACTATCATGCAATGCGTCCTCCGTATAGTCGATAGTTATCTTCATCTGCTGTACTTGGGTTTTTACCCATTCGATTGCAAATGCTAAGATCGTGTTAATAAGGATACGTATTTCAGATATAGACTACAAGGCCTTACAGTCTTTATTAATGAAATTCCTAGCGACTGCTAGGATGTCGTCAAAATTCGCACCCTGGGTAACGGCCTGAGCGGTGGATATGTAAAAGGCCGCGACAAGTGCGGACACCTGAGCTGGATAAATGTGAGACGTGAACCAGTCGAGTGTGTGATAGATACATACTGTCAGTCATAGACTCGAGGTCTGCTAGTGTATAGTTGATGCTATGCCATTTCACTTTGCCGTCTTCGCATAGCTGAACAAATGAGAAATTCGTTGGCGAAAAAGCTGTCTGAAGGCCTGGAATGAATTAGTTAGCATATCAAGACTGCTTGTGCAAATGATACATACATGAAGGTTCGCCGCTTTGGGAAAAACCAGCATCAAAAACCGAATTGATACGATCTAGATTAGGTTCTCGGTACAGCTCGGCCATAGTGAATCGGTCTCGATACTCTACGCTGCCGTCATTATAGGAGAAGCAGAGAACCTTCCCAAAGTTAATGAGGTTTACCCCTATTATGACCTTGTTGACGACGACAGAATCGAGTTTCTTGAGTCTGCTGCCATTCTAGAAGATAGGTTAATAAAATAAACTTAAACCGGGCTATTTCATACATACTGGTGTTGCAGAACCGGCACTGTTTTTTCTAAGGCCTAGTTGCTCAAATGCGGAATGAAGCGTTTGGTGGTGATCCGACAAGAGTTCCCATCGATCAATTATGCTCTGGACTTCTTGGGCGTAGGGTAAATTTGGGTCCGGGATAAGAGACCTTACTGTCAAGATCATAATAGGCGACCACTCTTTGTTTGGTATATTAAAAGCAGTTAGAAGAATAGGAGGCAACATTTCAATGTGAGTGATTTTTTGCATGGACGCATCGGAATGCAAACCGCTAGAGCTTGGCTGGAACCAGCTAGTCACTGCTACATGCCTCTTCGTGAGCGTTGGACTTAGCGGTTGATTGCTAGAAGGGTTGCTTTGCGCGCCCTCGGTTTTGGAGTTATTCCAATTAATAGCAACTTGGACAACACATAGCTGTTTCGACGCAGTTGCCAACCCTACCATGAGGCTTCCTGCTATCCTGTTAGTCAATTACTACTAGGCCGGATAGTTACGCTCGTCCAACTCACTCCTATCCGAACATACTGCGGCGTGGGTGATTAAATCGTCTGCCAATGTGACATTCTCAAGTTCTACAGTCGTCTCTTCGATTTTACCATTATTCTGTCCCCAGAACATTTTAAGGACTCCGGTCGTGGTGATACATATAAAAGCGGATCTGTTATTCTGGGGGTGAAGAGGGCCGTTGTTGAAGATGGGGGTTATTTGATAGCTATAGTTATTTCCATTTCCGCTCTTAACAGCCGGCCCGTAAGATGGCGTGTATGGAGGTGACTAGTAGCATGTCAGCCGCGGAAATGACAAGTGAGAAGACTTTGGGGCGTACTCTTGGGTTTGCTGTGTGATGACTAGGCAGCCAATATGTTCCTACAACAGCTTGCAAATCATCTATGGAATCTCCATCCCACCTCCTAGAAGGAGATGGACGATTCAGGTTCGCTGAGAAACTAATAATAAGGACTCTGCCTACTGCGTCGATAACAGCGAGTTCTGGGCTGGCAGGACTCCAACTAAGATGGACAAGGGGCCCTCCTGGAAGAGTTTCCCATGGTGCGATCGTAGTAGGATCGCTCAAGGTAAATGTAGCATCCTTGTCTTTGGCATGAATGTACATTAACTGTAGCTGTTGACCATCAGGCGTAATAGATGCTATAGTGCCGGCTTTGGACCAAGCAACACCCCTTTCGAGTAATTAGTAGTTGTTCTGAACAGTATAGTAGAGAGTGGGAATTATTACTGGTAAGAGCCTCGTTCACGAAGCTCGTCTAGCCTCTGTCGTAGACGTTTGCTTATGGGGCGGGGCGGAAGAGTTAGAGGAGCCCCATCACCGAAGAGGTCGTCAACGTCGTCTAAGTCGACCTGCATGGCCTCCCCACCCATAGGATTGTCCAGGATGAGAGGCATCTTGCCAGACGTCATTTAGAAGACGGATTTGGAGACTTGATAGAGCACCGAGTGGATATTGGCGATATTCTTTATGAATTAGGGGTACGTATTAGTAATTGGTCATAATTCAACGGCTAGGGATATCCAAAGTCTAAAGATCAAATGGATTAGCCAGAGCAGAGTTGTCAGATTAAGAAAGATGTTTCTTAACCTTGACAATCGAGTTCGTTCCTTTGGTATAAATAAAATAATGTAAAGAGAAAGCGATGATTCAGTTACAGTTTATTTGCTTTTCGTTCGGAGAGCTACAGCATGTTGAATTATACGTCAAATTGCATGTCATTGACTGGAAGGCTTGAGAATTGTAGGTCTGTGCTTAGGTGGTGATTGTCTACGATTTGATATGTACATTGATGTGTTTTTTGAGGTACATGGACTGCATCCTGTGTCACATAGTGTATGTACAATAATGCGCACTATATAGCTAACCAAAGAGGGGCTAGAAGATGTATGGGTTTCATGCAGGCATTACGTATCTATGTACATAACGAACTTAGGTAGCGTTCCATTCTCCTCGTTTAGATGAGGCTTGAAAGGTATTATTAACTTTGCTGGTATCCGGGGACCCTGGCCATGTGGCTGATCAGCCTCAGATCCAGAGCCACTTTTCTCCCTGGCAACCGCGAAGCAACGAGAATCGACTTTTATTACATAGTGCATACTACTGTATATCCTCCCAAGTATAATAAGATTGTCTGTCACTGTCACGACTTGTTTTGTCCTACATATCTTGAAAAACGTTATCATTGGGATTTTTGAGATGACTCGGTAACGAAACAATTTGCATATAGTGATTGAGACACGATGAGTACTGGTAAGTACTACTATAGCACGAGCTAAAATGCTTTTGCAGTTACCTTTAGGAGCTAGAAAATGAAGAGGGGTTAATAAAGGAAGAGCGGGCTTTCGCTGCTGAAGCGTCGGTGGGCGGAATGAACCTAATTCGTAGATAGCAAGTGAGAGGTGTCTAGTGATTCCACCCTTGAAAGAATATGTTCAATTCCTCTTCCTCCGTATGTATGATTATAATTTAGAATATAGTATTAATTTAGGAGGGAAGATGAGAGACATACTGCAAGTACCTAGGCAGATACTATGTACCTACATACATGTATCAACAATGGGAAATGCATGCAGAATTGAAGATACATATAGAAGATTATGTACATGCGACCATTGAAGAAAAATAAAGTTAGTGCTATGCAAGTTAAACCTTAAAATGTCCCAATCGTGGTCAATTAAGCGAAAGGGAGTTTAGGGGAGGAATACCGACCGCGCGCGGCTTGTTGTTAGCTGTTGTTGCCCTGTTCTCCTTGTCCCGGGCTCCTCTTGTAACCCCTTCCTTCTCCGACCTCCAGAAAACCCCAAGAGTTTTTTCTACCTTTACCTCATCTCTCATCTTACCTCACCTAAAAAATCACCTCCGCCGTTTATTTAGCGAAACGGGACAGATCGCGTACACGAATTGCTCACAGCCACAACATAACACTTGCATGATTATTATAGATTCGCTTTCGCCGGTATCACGGCGTAAGGTTTTTCTGGATTTGGGGCTAGGATTATAGGGTTGTATCACGTTGTTTATTAGATTTGGTATAGCGCTATGACATGACATAGCATTTCGACTCTTTCCCGTTACCTTACCGCCTTAGTTCTTGGTCCTTGGTTCCTGGTTCTTCGTCTTTCATATTTATCCATAACACAGGCGCGACCATTTTGTCCTCTCTTTACGTTTGGACTACGAAGTACTTGCCTGGCGAAATACGATTTGATAGCCTTCGTTCTTTCTTTCGCGTTTCTTTTCCATTATCCTTTCAAACAATCTAATTGAGTAAAACCCCACTGGAACCATAGCCATGGACATGGATACTTCTTCAATATCGTCAATATCAGACCTCTCTGATCCTCCTTCTTCCAACCCACCGTCCTCTCCTCTCTCTGTTCTTTCTAGGTCACCAACTATATCACCGCGGACATCTCTCTTGTACAATCCAAGTCGCTTACCCTCCCCGCCCTCAACCGTCAATTCTGGAAGCGCGTCGCCAATGAAGCCCTCCGACCGAGTCTCCGTCGAGAACGAGATCCATGTAAACCCCGATGGCCCACCACCTGCAAAGCGACGCCGCGTTGAGCGCAAGCCTCGAACTACTGAATATCTCGATCTGAAGGCAGCCTCTGAGCAGAATGAGAAAGATGAGAAACTGCTGGAGCAGTTAACGAAGGCCCTGCGCAAGAAAAAGAAGATTGTAGTAATTGCCGGCGCTGGAATCTCCGTATCTGCAGGAAGTACGTATTCTTTTTTTTCCTCTTGGGTGTTTAATGTTCACTATATTTCAATTCCGTTGCTAATATGTATATTCTCATAGTTCCCGATTTCCGGTCGTCAAAGGGTCTATTCGCTACGCTGCCCAAGGAACATGGCCTTAAAGGATCCGGCAAGCACCTATTTGACGCGTCTGTTTACAAGCACGACTCTACTACCTCATCTTTCCACACAATGGTCCGGGATCTATCGCACCTTACGAAAAATGCAGAACCTACCCCATTTCACCATTTGATCGCGTCGCTCGCTAAAGAGGGTCGCTTATTACGCCTCTATACACAAAATGTTGATGGTCTCGATACGTCCATGCCACCTCTCGTTACCACCGTTCCGTTGAATACCAAGGGTCCATGGCCGAAGACGATTCAGCTCCATGGTGGGCTAGCCAAGATGGTGTGTTCTAAATGCAGCGAGATAAGCGAATTCGACGGCTCGCTCTTTGAAGGTCCGGAAGCGCCGCTCTGCAAAGGATGCGAGGAGACAGACAATGTGCGTACCTCTCACGCCGGAAAGCGTAGTCATGGAATTGGGAGGTTGCGACCACGGATGGTCCTCTATAACGAATATAATCCGGATGAGGAGTCTATTGCCAATGTCGTCCGAGCCGATATTCGAGCCCGACCTGATGCCGTCATCGTTGTCGGCACCAGTATGAAGATTCCCGGCGTGCGCAATATGGTCAAAGACATGTGCCGCGTGGCGCGAGAGCGAAAGGACGGTGTTACTGCCTGGATCAATCTTGATCCCGAACCTACGGGTGCCGATTTGAAGAATTGTTGGGATTTGGTCGTGCAAGGCAAATGTGACGATGTTGCCTCATTGGTCCACCTACCCCGCTACGACGAGAACATTGAAGAAGCCGTGGTAGTCGACGAGAAGAAATATAATCAGGATGTCCGTGGTGTCAAGCTCGAGGTAGAGATTAGAAAGACTACGCCTGGAGCTGGCGTATCCATCAAAGGAGAATCACGTGATGCTTCACCCGTTGAGGCGAAACCGCAGTCTATCGAGAATATCCAGGGCATACCAACACCATCCGCCAGCCCCAAGGTACGGGCTGCCTTACCTGTGGCCAAGCCGGTACCAAAGCAAAGCAAGCTCGCATTCCCCAGCACGAGTGCATCTGCGACTACTAGCTCGATATCCAAGGATACCAAGAAGACAACCAAGCGAAAACCCAGACAGACCAAGAAGGCAGAACCGAAGGCTCCCAAGGCTACTATCAGTACTACATTCAAGGCTACCAAGGCCTCAACGGCAATTTCTTCCAAGTTACCCGCGAAGCGTAACTTCGAATCCGAACCCGAACCAGCTGTCCTCTCTCCCCGATCTGTTATGCGCGATGAATTCTCATTGCGGCCTCGTGGTAAGCCTAATGGACTACCGGTCGAACCCCAGAAAGCCATTGAAATAATTCCTGGCACCCCTCCGCAGCAGTCTGTACGCACATCGCCTCCCGGCACGATTTCGCCCACATCTAAACCCCGGGGTTTTGCATCACTTATCGATTAATCGAGCTCAGGGGATATTTCTAGCCTATATACTATTTTTTTCTAATACTCACTTGTACATAAGGATTCGCGCATCATTATCCGCCGGCAATTGCGGTTTTCTCGAAGGTCATTCCTCGAGGCGAGCCCTATGGGATGTTTACAGGATTACATGCGGATAATTACCAAGAGGAAGAACTACTTAGCATGGTGGTTGTTATTGGGGATGAGCGGGTTTTATTCTTTGCATTTTCACGTGGTGCGCCTATGGGATTCGTACGCGGGCATGTGCGTCCGCAAGGCAAGCATGCACTTGAGAAACGGCTAGTTACAGTTACCTGGTTCGATAAAATTTGGCTGGGAGGCATAGACGGGCGTTAAATAGATTCATCGAAACGCATATAATGGCGTGGTGCGGACGGCGTAGTCTCGTCCTGCTGTTCTTCACGGCCTTCTTGTTCCAGCATGGAAAAGGAGGCCTTCGCATACAGCGAAAAGTTGCGGAGTTTTATTTAAGACTATAAAAGTCGAAATATTATCGTCATTGCGATCTTTTACTACATATGTGTGCCTATATATGCGTGTGATGTAAAATGTGTGTGAGACAAGTGACTTGCATAACAGGTAGGGGGAAATTGACAGCATTTGTATGCCACGTGGCGAGGCTACATTGCCACGTCTAGTTCTCCCTCTCCTGTCTATGGGCATAGCTACAAGCTACATGTAGGTACAGTACCTAAGTACTCATATACATAGGTACATACATGATAGACCGCTAAGAATGTCACGGGGAAGGGATAATATATTAGACACAAGCGGTAAGATACAAGTCACGTGTGCAAGAGCAGAAGCAGTAAGACAGCACATATTGGCTCAAAATCTCCATTGACATACACCTCGCGACTCAATAGGCATGAAGCTAACTGGTAGAAGTCGAAGTCGACCGGAGCGCCCTCCATAGCTAGCCTATTCGCATCATCGATCCCTCTCCCAACAGGTAAACGAATCCATCCGCAACGCCCTGCGATGTAATGCTGATATGCTGCAAAGGCTTTTTCATGTTAAGCTCCCCCACTCCCCCACTCCCCGTCTGCTATGCCCAATATCCGTCTTTGTCGAGATAGCTCGTTGATTGTCGTATGGATTGTCGTATGGATAGACCACCTCATATCGTGGCAGCCTCGTAGGGTAAAACAAAAACGCAATGCGAAAATCATGCTTGAATAGCAAATTTATAGTGGCCCTTCTTGTTTCTTAGGTCCCCTCTAGAACTCTCCGATTACGGCCAGAACCGGAGGTCTATAAATATAGACAAGGTGGAGTGTGATTAACCGTATCGACCATAAAAACTCCCGATCTCCTGTAACGTCGATGGTTTTCTCGTGGGTATGATTCATTTAACTCCAGCCTCGCCTATCTAATATGTCGAACCCAAACGCCATATAATGCAGAAAAAAATGGACGGCCATTCGGCTTTTGTGTGTGCTATTACCATTACCGGTCGACTAGAGCCAGGAGCCATGCTTCACGATAGTATCTCTAGCTAGCTACCTTGGACGGTTCGCCACGAGAACCCCCGTTGGCGATGGCTGTGCCGGAACTCTTTGATTTCTGGGTGGTATCGCCGTTTTTCTCCGCCTCCTTGAGTTGCTGGTATAACGCTGCTAACCGGGGTCCGGTCATCCCGCCCGACCCAGATCTATCCTTCTCTTTGTCTGGCTTTCCAGACGACTGTTTCTCGGAGGCCGGTATTCTCTTAGAAATAAATCGCCTATAGTTAAATTAGCTTCTGTTCATATTGTGTGTTTTGTGGCTACATACCATAGCTTTGGTTTGAGTTCCTCTAGCTGGTCTAAAGATAACCCTGAAGTCTTATGAAGACCCTCAATGAAATTGCCAATAGCAGTGATCTCGGATTTCAGGACCTTGGCTCTAGCCTTGGCTACAGGAATATTCGCTTTCGTACACGACTCGACTTTCTCGACGTGCGTCCATATCGGCTGCATGAGTGCTTCAATGACAGGCGCGTTTCTCTCGTCGTCTTCGTCCTCAGCCTGCTGTTGGTTAATGTCAGATCTTCGCAGCTCTTCCACTCGACGGTGTTTATGCCGGCGGTCGTCTGCTTCGCCGCTATGCTTCCGCTTCGTGTCTGGTCTTGGTGTGCCGCCATCTCCAATGCTGCTACGGGAACGATGATGGTCTCCCCGAGAATGAGAACGATCATGGTCCCTGTCCCGATGCGAAGACTTTTTCGAACCCTGAGGAGCAGGGGATGCAGAGACGGAGCCGCCCTTCTCCGGACGACGATGCCCATTAGCTATAGCCTGACCAGCCTTCTTATTATTACGATGGTGATTCTCAACAATCTTTTGAGCATTCACATCGTCTGAATGAATGGAGGTGAGTACCGACAGTAGGTACTCTGCACGACGAACCAGATGGACAGCTCCAGGCGCCTTGGCACCCTTGGTGTCAGCATTCTCCCGCTCCTGCTTCTTCTCAATCCGATGCTCTTCTAAGAAAAACTTGTCTTGCATCCCAAGTTCTTTATCGTCGCGAATCTGAGTCCAGGCACCGAAGCCATACCGGTCAATACCAACAAGGAGCATCCCATCCTCCCTGGAACCCCATTCGCAGCTGTAATGTGCTGCCTTCGTGGCATCTTGGAGCCGGAACAGTCGGAAGTCAGAGAGATCATTGAGAACACGTCGTAAGAGTCGTAGCTGTGGTGGGCGGTCAAGTATAGTTTCAGCATTGATTTTTTTCACCTCGCCAAAGTCAAACATGACAGCCTTGATATCCTTCTTAGTCAGCTTTTTCTTTGACTGTTGTTCTTGAGCTCGGATCTCTTCGTTATTTTTTTCCACAGCATCACGAGACATGTCGACAAGCTCCTGAAGCAATCCGCCTATGAAATCGCGGTCTCGATCGCTCAAGCGAGCATCACGGAGTAGTTCGTCAGGGCGGTCTTCAATATAACCGTACCGCATAAATGCACGAATGAGATTACGCGTCTCTTTCTCGTTAAGCGGACGTCGGGGATCGGAGAGCATAGCGCGTTGCTCCTCCAGGCGTTCTTGCTTCAATTGCTCCCGCTCCCGTTTTTTCGCAATCCGTTCGGCTCTTTCAGAGTCGCCGTTGGGCCTCGAACTTTTAAGGGCAGCGCGTCGTGGGGCACTGGCCTCCAATTCCTTTACAAGATATTCCTCTTCCTTTTTCTTCTCCTCTTCAGCTCTGATTGCTGCTAGCTGATCTGCCGGGATAATTTGATCCCAGTCGAGGTTAAGGTCATCAACTTTGACATCGGTATATTGCATAAAGTTATCCCAATCGATACCACCAGTACTAAGATTCATCTTGTCGTCTACCTTAGTCTTAGTAACTTCAGCATTCTCTAGTATGGAATCGATATCGAGCTGTTCCAGCCTCTCTTGGTTGCCAGATTGTTCGAACATCTTCTGGGATCGCATCTTCAATACCCATTGAATATCATCTGCCGACTTGGCTTCATCGATCCTGAGGCCCTTTTGCTTGAACTCTTCTCTAAATGCCTTGCCGTCGTCAGTAACGCCAGCCTGTATCGCAAGGTATTCAAGTAAAAGCTTGTTCCGAGCACGCTCGAGGACCTCCTCTTCGATGGTCTCCTTGGAAACAAGGCGGTAAACAGTGACAGGCTTCTTCTGTCCAATACGATGGGCTCTCGCCATAGCTTGAAGATCAGCCTGAGGATTCCAGTCTGAATCGAAGATGATAACCGTATCAGCAGTCATAAGGTTAATACCTAAGCCACCTGCTCGTGTTGAGAGTAAGAAGCAAAAGTCTGAGCTATCCTCTGCATTGAAATGGTTGATTGCTAAGCGTCTTGGGCCAGCACCAATAGTACCATCCAATCGCTGGAACTGATACCCACGTAGTCGAAGATAGTCTCCAAGGATATCAAGCACTTTCACCATCTGACTGAAAATCAGGACACGGTGATTATCCTTCTTCAGCTTGTTAAGAAGTTGATCTAGCAACATCATTTTCCCACTACTGGCAATCAGGCCTTTGATTTGGTCTTCCCGACGTTCACTGCCGTTGAGAACCTTCTCTTCAGCACCAGGGAACATGTATGGATGATTGCTGACTTTCTTCAGCTCCATGACAATATTCAACAGGGATGACTTCTGGCCGTTGTTCCCCTCGTTGAGGGCTGCGTAGTTCCTGGTAAGGATGTTTTTATAATACTCAAGTTGGACATCTGAAAGCTCTACGCGGATAATCTTCTCGGTCTTGGGTGGAAGGTCTGATTCGACAGTCTCTTTGGTTCTTCGCAAGATGAAGGGTGCAATGGCGGCATGCAGATCCCTAAGTTTCGTCTGAGCATCTGCGGCGGCAAGGGTATCCAAATCCTCATCTATGTGAACTTTGCCGGGGTTTAAGAAGTCGAGAAGCGATGACAATTCAGCCAAGTTATTCTGAATAGGAGTGCCAGTGATCAGAACCTTAGAGGGTGCACCGAAACTCATAAGTTCCGAATACAGCTTGGAATCCTTATTCTTTAGGCGGTGAGCCTCGTCCACAGCCAGAGCTTGCCACTTTATACTTCTTAGAAAGTCGGCATCCATCAGGATGTATTCGTAAGAGGTGACAAGAACATTGAATTTATGCTTCTTCGGGTTGCCGTTAAACATGAGTTCATGATCACGTATCGTACTTCGCGCCTCTGCATTGCCCAGATAAACAACATAATTAAGGTCTGGGGACCATAAGTTGAAAGTATCACACCAGGCAGGTATGACACTTAGAGGTGCAACAACCAAAAAGGGGCCTTCTTGCTTGCGCTCGTTTCGGAGCCAACTCAAAAATGAGACGGTTTGCACAGTCTTGCCAAGACCCATCTCATCAGCAAGAATAACATTATTTGCACGACACCAATTGAGACATAAGAAGTTCAGTCCCGTAAGCTGGAATCCTCTTAGTTCGCCGTTTTGTACGTAGCTCGGCTGTTTTTCAAGTTTCAAAAACTTGCTTCGCGTTGAGGGATTCGACTCGTTTCGATCAGACGTCCATGATCGTGATTGTCGGTCGAGGAACTGGTCAATCTTGTCTTGAGCCAATTCGGCAATTGTTGATGCTTGCTCCCATGTGCAATGCTCATATGTGAGACCCTTCCATTTGACGAAATATTCCCGTCCTTCATCACCACTCCGCTGGGTAACAACACGCTCTACTTTTGTATAGTCTTCTAAGGCGTCTTGTTCGCGTTCCTTGTCGAGCATATATTGCTCTCGGGTCTCGGGTGGAAGATCTTCACCGGCAAACTTGAGCTCTATCTCGTACTCGATGGTCCTCTTGAAATAATTCTCAAGTTTTCGGAAGCCACGGTACCCGCGGAGAATCTCTAAAGTATCCCATGTGTTGTGGAGGTAAGATTTACCTTGCCATTTGATATTATACTCGAAGTCTTCCCGGGTCGCATCTGGGGTTAATTCACCACCATCCGTCATGCGATGGCCAACAACTTTTTCAATGTACATGGTATCTTCGGTCAGATCCTCACCAGCCCAGTAATTGGGTGTCAACTCGGATTCATCCTCGTCATCAATATCACTTTCGTGGTATGTCTGAACTTGTTGGACAGCTCTTCTGTTGGACCATCGCTTCTCGGCATATAATAAGGACTGTGGTTGGGCTTGTTGGCGACGAGCTTTCTTCATGAATGTTCGAGCACGAGCTCCACCGTAAGTATCAGAGTCGGAATCATCAGCAGGCGTTTGTCTCGCAGGCGTGCCCCGTTTTGAAGCTATGAATACCAGTTTGTCAGTTTACGAAGAGCACTATCTACACTCAACAAGAAACTCACATTGTCGTGAGATTGGCTCCACGCGGAGCTTCTTGGTTCGACGATTTGTAGGAACAACATCAGAACCGGAGTCATCCTCGTCATCGGATTCAACCTGTAAATATGGTATTAGAATTATAGTTGTCATAAATAGGCTTTGACAGTAAACATGTAACTTACGATCTTAGGCTGTTTCGTAGGGCGAGACTGATAGAGACGAATTAGTAGGAGTCTAGAATAATAGTTTGGTTTGCATACACTTCGTCTTAAGCCGTATAGCTCCGGGTTCTCCCGTATATACTCATCCTCACCACCTCCAGCTTTTCTCTTTGGAACACGGCGAGAACCATTCGAAGTTGATGTTTCATCATGGGGAGCGTCGCTTTGAGAAGGAGCAGGGCTATCCTCCATGTCAAAGTCGGCATCATCTGAGGCATTATTGTCTTCGTCATTATCGGTTGACTCGGCACCGCCTTGGGAGTCTAGGTCTTGTTCGGCTTCTTGAGGTGATTGATTATTAGGGGAAGATGGGGAGGATGATTCTCGCAGGGCTGTATTATCGTTCACATCTGACAGGTCGCTCTCGCTAACGCGATCATCTAGAATAATTCTTGCATTCCTTCCCGCCTGCGGCGACGAATGGCCGTTGACGGGACTAGGCTCTGGTGAGCTCGACATAATGGGATCGAACACGCCTGTCTGCTACGTGACAGCAAGGTTAGCAGGTATTTACAGAGAAAATGCTACATATATAGGGTTGACGGAAAGCGCTGATATCAGCGATCATAATAACAAAATAAATAGCTATTAGATATGAGAAATGAGCCTGGCAATGGATCTGGCGCATATCAAGTGATGCTTCGATGAAGACAAGGCTGATAGGTGATGGAAAAGGAATTGCGGTCTACCGGTGTTGACGTGACGTATGAGGAAGTCTCAACGCGTCAGACAACCCGAGAATGACGGATTCCATCCCAATATTAGCGTCCGAGAAGCTCAGATGCAAGTGAAGAAGGGATAGTAAGGTCGCGTGGACATGTCTTCGAGATGGATTCGATGTCAAGTACGCGGCAGAGCACCAAGCTCCAGCCTTGTCCAGCAACAGTACAAGCAGCGGGGTATAATTAAAATACTTACGAATCATCAACTTGAGTATCCCAGACAGGAAAAGAAGTAATACGATATGGGTCTATGAGGTTGATGATGTACGGGTGCGGCCCCGTATGGTGCGTGTTGTGGGCAATAGTGATGAGAAACTGGCGGAAAATCGACCTGGAAGAATTGGTGGTCGGGGAACATTGAAAGTGGACGGGACGGACGGTGGGAGGGAGGTACCTTACCTTGCCCAGCTTTTTGAAGACAGTGGACTAGTAGAAATATAGTTTAGTTCGCACAGCCACCAGCCACAGTGACTGTGCTCAAAAGCTCAACGCGAATTGAGTGAGTGGAAGTAGGCCTAAGTGGAAGTACCTTACGTGTAAGTTGCCAACCAAATTAAGCTTTTCATTACACATTACAAAGTACCTAAAAGCAACCTGCGTTTGTAAACCTGCGTTTGTAACCAAGGCCGTGCCAATGGCTATAGCAACTGTGATTGCAGTGACGAGGCCTAAAAGGCATTTATTAAATCTTTTTACAGCTCAGAATGAACATAGGTACCTACTCATTAGCAAAACTTTATAATTACAATGTAGTCAGAAATTACGCTTATATTCAATGTAACCGCACAGTTTCTATTTCATCTGCATAAGTGACTTCCGATACCGTGCCAAGTTACATACAAGCAAGCTAAGAAAATGACACGAACACCTGACAGACCGAAGCCTATTGAGATGTAGGTGGCATGTACTATGCAGGGCATCACGTGATAGAGTTGTATACAATTATACATAAGGATTATATCCGGGTACAATCTCTCATTAAACTAACGGAAAGCTTATAGAATATGGATAACTAGTTAAATTGTTGTCTTTCGACATCTCAATACGCTTATATGATTTTTTGAGGAACAGACCAAACTGATAGCTAAATATGAGTAGTGATGCTAATGAGGTGGAGAGTGCCCCCAATAGCTTTACATAATGGCTTGGCGGATGGCTTGAACACGAGCTAAAGCAGAAGCTTCTTTGAGTTGAGGTTGATTCAATGGAAACTAGCTAATCAAGGTGAGCGCTAATTGGTCGATAAAGAAATCTATTAGTCAGCTCGACCCTGACGCGCTTTGAGGTACTCGAATTGAAGAATTCCAACTCCGTGATTCTGATTTTCGTTCTCTTTGGCCTAATAGTTAATTTAAAAATAAATTTATTCAAGACGTTGCCTAAGTATTATTCATAATAACTAATCTATCTTATCAGATAGTAAGGTTATTGTGGGAAGACTATAATGTTATTCAACCAATCAGACTCTTCAAAACTAAGTATACCTATACCTGAGGACATAATGTGTGGAGCTTTAGGGGGTGAATTGATCTTATTGTGTCTAAATGTATCTAAAAGTTATCGTAACTCTCAAGAATAGAATTCATTCACGAAAGTTTCCCATCAATATTAACCGACTTAGAGCCAACCTATGGTGTTGTTACCCAGCAGTGCTCCAGAAACGCCAAACTTAGAGAATAGTTTCAAGGAGACGCTCAAAGCTCAAGATTAAATCGAATACTTTAAACTCATGGCTGAAATTATAACAGAGTCACAGATTTAAGTTTATACTAAATAGTAGGGTCCCCTTGGGCAGCAACCATTCATTGTTGAAGGCCAGAGAGTTATCTCTTGATTAATGTCACTAAGTCTATAAATCCCAAAATTATAGTTTTAGACCTGATGTCCCATTTGCATAATTCATGACAGAATTTCTTTTTGCGCATCACCGCAATTAAAGAAGGACCGAGTAGTAGGTGGGATATCATGTAGTTATTCAATTACATGGCTGGCGTATTCTTGATGGGTTAGAACTCGGACATAATGCTGTTCTAACTAGCAGTCACCTTCAACTTCGCCTCCACAAACTCAGCCAAGACCACCAGAGATGTTTAAGCACTCATAATATCCAAGAACGAAACATCAACCCGGAACACGGACCAAAACCAAGCGCGGAATTCGGACGCTATCATGCTGTCGACGCCAAACTCAAGCAACAACCTGTCCTCCCCGATCTGCTCGGAAGGCATCAGGATAAGGTTAGAGAATCGCTTCTTGACCAAGCGCAAAATAGCCTCACGCATGGTGTCAGCGTCGGCCTCAGACGCAATGTCAGATGACAAGGATTACGATAGGCGTATGACGTGATAAGGGTTCTAAAATTTAGGTTGAAGCTATCTACCAGCTAGTCATTCGTTATGTTGTATATAAGGGAACCTTGGTTCCCTCATAGATTTAAGAAGAGGCAGGCGTTAATAATACCTTAAATTATATACGTTATATAAGCTATTCACCAGCTAGTCACCTGTCACTCCGTAGTGGTCACATACCAAGGGCTGCTCATGACACGCAAAAGCAGCCGATACAGCCACAGGCACGTCCTTGTTGAGGCGGCCTCCTTCTCAGCCAGCAACGAAGCCAACAAGACAGAAGCGCGGGCCTCGACCAGCACACCGTGGCTAGTTACATCAAAGCCACGGGCGCTTAGCTCGCGAATAGCGGCCGGTTCCAGGCCCTTGAGGAGATGCGATTCCTCGGTCTGCAGGCTTCTTCACTGGCCAGCGCTAAATCGATTATTTGGAGGAACTCCTCCCCGTTGAGCGGCTGGATCCCCTTCCGTAGCAGCAGAGCCTCTATCTCGGGGTTCTCGTGTAGATAGCCTACCTCGGAGACCATGCCTAAACCCACCGAGACGCAAGCCTGGCCGCGTGACCGGCGCCAGCGGGCAAAGGCGTCGAGGAAGCCGTTCACCGAGCAGTAATTTCTCTATGTTGCCGTACCTACGGTTCCCGAGACCGATGAGGTAAGCAAGAAAAAGTCGGGCTCGTTTTGCGCGTCTTTTTCGACGTGTACTTGCAACGCGTTGTGCAAGTTTCAGGTCCCTTGCCATTTGGGATCAATACCTGTATGCCAGGCTTCATTGGGCATGCGTGTGAAAAGGGCCTCGTGGAGACCCATGGCCGCCTGGATGAAACCGCCGATGCGCCGCCCCGTAGCCATGCAGGTCGAAACTGCGGCGGTCACATCGGCAGCCTTGGAGACATCACCACGGACTATTCCGACGGTGGCCCCGGCCTCTTCTAGCCGAGACACAAGCTGTTTCGCACTGGGTTTATCGGCTCCGGAACGGCCTAAAAAGACAAAGTGGCGGGCTCCTCGTGTTATCATCCATCGACTGAGACTACGACCCAAGTCACGCAGACATCCGACGAGAAGATAGACCTTTTCGGCGCTGAACACACTGGCATATGTAGCCGGCGCGACCTGTAATAAATGTAGCGTTAGTCAAGCAGCAACGTCGGCACGACGGTAAACTCTTCGTCGTCCAGCATCTTGTGCACCGATCCGGCCGGCGCGCGCACCGCCGTACCAAGATGATGGGGCGGAAAAGTCAAATGCAGTTGTCTTATCACGCGTATCGACGCGACCGCTCATAGCGTATACATCTTTAGCCTTGAGGCTCACTGCCCTGACTTCGATATCAACGTAATCCGCCGGCGGTGTCGCACCTTGTCCCGGTTCTGACAGCTGCTGGAAGTATAGCGTGTCCATCATCCCGACTCGGTCAATGGATAGCCGCGCTGGCTTCACCTTAGTAAGTGTCTTCACCTTCTTCTCGCTCTGGTGTCCTAGTCGTTGTCGGAAAAGGGAATTCACTCGGAAGTCAGGGCCATATCTACTAATATGTAGGAGGCCGTCTTTTTCGATGAACTCGCAATCGTCCTTGTCATACTTGGCTACTAAGGCTTTTAATGCATTTTCGCAAGCCGTGGTAAAGTTGAGCTGTTGTAGGGGCCCGATATCGAGGACCGAGTATCGCAACGTGGGTAGTTCTAGCATCAACGCGCGCGAGAGGCCGCTAGAAAGGGTCAGGTTCGGATCTGATGCATTACCTAGCATATTTGCGCTCGTGAAACAGAGCAAGTCAGTTGCCGTGTTAGTTATGACGCGCAGTCTGTTCATGTTCTCTGGGCTCATCGTCGCGAGAAACTCGCCCTCCATCTCTAATACGTCGAACCCGGCGGTTTTCAACTCTGATACTGCAGCATCTGATTTTCGTGTAATGATAATTCCATGATCAGAGATCAGCTCGGCGATCTGTTCCGGTGCCTGGTCCCAGAACCGTTTCGAAGTAGCATGCTATATAAACCCGCCTAAGTAATAAATTACTTTAACTAAAGAAAACCAGCTACCAATCATCTTAGTAGCTGACTGACTGACTACTTGGGTATGTATCCAGTAGCAGGAAAGACGATTTGGTCTTCTACCTTGTGGTCTCGAAGCCAAGGTGTTTCGCTCAAGCGTAGCAAGTTCCGCCACGTGAAGTCGATTCCGTTGCCCGTGAGAGCTAGAGTGCCGAGAAGCTCATGGCGCAAGTGTTTCCTGTTTCTCATCTCTAAACTGGCACGAGGCTCACTCCAAAGTAAGCCCCCCGAATAGTCCCATGGGTACGGTGCGAGGCTGTGGAGTATCTTCGAGCCCGATTCAGGAAGGCTATTAACCACATTCCAGTTTAACGTCTGATAACCATGTGCAAAAAGCGTGCCAACAAGCGTCTTGATGCATAAGTCGGCATCTTGCTGTCTAACTAGCGTTGGTGAGCAGGGGAGTGTCAGGATTCTAGATGAGACATCTAGAACAAAGGAATTGTTCAGTATGTATAGACGAGAGATCTTCACAGGTAGTTTAGAGTTCCTTGCGGAATAACGAAGTTGTTTCCATACTGTTTCGTTCCACCTCGTGACAGTATAAAAGGGACTGTTCTTGTGTTACTCCTCAATAACTTGGTAGGTTAGTTGAGGTTTTGCATGTCATCAAGCCTTGAACATGATTGGATGTCTTTAAGCATAAATCTCTACGTCTTTCTGCATCATAAATGAAAGTAATCTTCCTCCGCACATTATCTCCTTGCTATTATTTTGCGTCATTTTCAAGGCTAAGATTATAAAGTTAAATAAAAGTTAATGTAAATCATAAGTTAGCGGTTTATATAAATTAAAGGTTTATAATTATAAAAAATATTACTTTTTAATTTTAATAATTAATTATTTAATTAATTTATAATATTTTAATTAATAAAAGAAATTAAAATAATTTTAATTTTTAACGTTATTAAATAAAATGAAAATTTTAATATTTAAAACGTTACGCGTTTTTACAATATTTGTTAAATAAATTGATTTATTAAATTAACTATTAAAATAAAAGATTATTATTTTTTTTACAAACATTTAAAATGAATTTAAATGTTTAAATGACACGTGACGAGCAGTCACGTGTTAAAATGTATTAAAGTACATTTTACAATATTTTATTTAAAACGTTATATAGTAAATTTAACGGTTAAAATTAATATATTAATATAATAAAACTATAATAAAAATTAATTAAATTAAAAAAAAAATATTATTATTTAATATATTATTAAATTAAATTTTTAAACGTTTTTTTTAAGCTTTTTTACGTTAAAAAAATAGTTAATTTATTATTATAAAAACGCAATAAAAAACGCGTTAAAAAAAATTAAATTTTAAATTTTATAAAATGTTAATTTAAATTTAAAACGCGTTTAAATTATTATATTAATTATTAAAAGATTTTTTATAAAAATTTTAATATATATTACGCGTGGTTTAAATTTATTAATAATATAATTAAAAAAAAATATTATATTCGAAAATATATATAATTTTAATAAAATTAAATTTATAATAAAAATAATTATTATAAAAATGGTTATAATTAATTGTAAAAAGTATTATAAATTTTATTAAATAATGTTTAATAATAAAAAATGGTTTATAATAATTTAATTAATTAATAATAAAAATTAAATAATATTATTTTTTATTATTATTATAAATAAAATATATTTAATTTTATAATATTATAATAATAAATTTTTATTTAATTAAATTATTAAATTATTAAAAAACAATTAATTTATAAATAAAATTGTTTTAAAATAATTAATATATTTTAATTATTATATAAAAAAACGTATAAAAAATATTAAACGTTTTTTAATATTAAATAATTATAAAAATTATATTTTAATAAAATTTTATAAATATTATTATAATAATAATATTATATATTTTTATATATTTATTTATTTATTATATAAATTTTAACCTTTAAATGTAAACGTTTTTTTAATTTTAAAACGTATATATAAATTTATTATTAAAGGTTTAATACGTTATGATTTTATTTATATTGCGAAAAAAAAAATTTTTTTAACGTTTTAATAAACGTTTAAAGCTTTTTTTATAAAAAAAAATATACGCGCTAATTTTAAAACTATTGGATTAATTTTATTAAACGTTAATAAAATTATTTTAAAATTTAATATTATTAAAATATTTTATTTTCTGTTTTTAAACCTTTATTTATTTAATTTATTTTAAATATTTAAAATATTAAAAAATATTAATAAAATTGTTTTATAGTTTTTTTTAATAAATAATAAAAATTTTATTTATTAAGTTAATTTTTTAATTAAAATTTTAAAAGTTATTAATAAATTAAATAAAATTATATATTAATTATTATATAAAATTATTTTATTAAAAAAAAAACTTTAAATTTTTAAAAAATAAATTACGTACTTTTTAAACGTTAACAGGTAAAAAATAAATAATTATAAAAAAAATTTTTTTTATTTAATAAAAAAAAAAGGTTTTACGGTTTTAAAAAAAAGTAACGGCGTTAAAAGTAATGTTATAATTTTTAAAAATAATGTTTTAATAAAACGATAATAAAGTTAATAACGTTATAAAATTTATAATAATATAAAATATAATGCGTAAATTTATTAAATTAAATTAAAAACTTTTTATAATAAAAATTAATATAATTATAATTAATTTAAATATGTTATAATTAAAAAATAAATAATTTAATTTAATAAGTTTTAAAATATAAATTTTTAATTTATATAAATTATTAATTTATGATTTACGTTAATATATTTTACGGGGTAATGGTTTTATTTTTATAAAATTAAAATAAATAGCTTAAATATTAAATATTTACTTTATATAAAACAAATAATTATAAAAAAACTTTGTTATAAAATAAATACTCCAAGTGATTTAAGGTAATAAAAGTTGATTAAGTAAGATTTACGATTGAAAAAAGCATTAAAAAGGTCAACTGGTTGGTATACTAAATGTTTTAAAACATGAGGGAAAAAAAGCAATATATTATACCTAGGTAGTCTTAAAGTATTACGGATAGATAGAGATTCACCACAATAATACTTTATTATAAGGTGCGGATACTTCTACATGGTATACTAGGTACCCTTTTTCTGTTCAATATCGTCATTGCTCGTCATCGTGCTTTCATGTCCTCTATAATCTTCGACGCGCCAACGAAGTTTAGCTCCTGCATTGTCTCCTCCCATAGCCTTTCATTGAGCTCTTTGCCTTCCGCCCCATACCAGATCAGGGGATATCTACTAATATTAGTGCACCGCATTTATCAACTATGAAATCACGAGATACATGGCAATACGTACGGTTTGATAGCCCAATCGCTAATAAAACTTCCATGGCCTTCTTTATCTTGAACGATAGTCGCATCAAGATACATAGTAGCACCGACCTCTACTCGCCTTGCGAAGAGAAAATGGATAACAGCTACCACTTTCCCGGCAAGTGTGGGGAATTCGCGGAAAAATGCCGTGCCCTTGATAGTCCCGGGGTTCGACATGTTTATGAGGACGTCATCGGCATCGACAAACTCGGCGAGTTTAGCAACGAAGAACGTGAGTATTAATTTAGATCTGGAGTACCAGGGAATTTGACCATAACCCTCGGACTTGTCGAACTGCTGTAGTATAGGGCCCTTGGTTTCAATGTCCACCCGATACGCCAGGTCAGACCCCACAATACTAAGAACAGGAGGTCTTTGGGCACCGATAGCCTTTTTGGATTTAAGTATGGGAAGGAGTAGGATAGCTAGAAGCGCCGTCGAGAGGTAGTTCACCTGCATCGTGAGCTCGTGACCAGTGGCGGGTACCGTCGTATGAGCCATCTTCATCAGGGCGGCGTTCAGGAGAACTATGTCGATGCGTGGCAGGGTTGCACACCGGTCTGCGAAGGCACGGATAGAGTCGTACGATTCCATTTCGAGGGTCCAAACAGATATGTTAGATGTCGGAAATTCACTTCGCAGTTGGTCAGCCGCCTCGTCGCCTTTCGCTTGTGAGCGCACGGCCATGATTAGACGAGATAATCCAAGCTTTAGAAACTGTCGACATGCTTCAAAACCGAGCCCTGTATTGCTTCCCGTAATGATGGCAACTTGGTCCGTGAGATCAGTGCCTGCCGGCACGGGCTTTGGTTTAGTAAATTGTCGATAGAGGAAGCCAATAAATGTGGCCTCAAACCCAGCATAGCTTTCGAGTTCAGATGACATAGTTAACTTCTCTTCACGTTGGAGCTAGTTAAAGCTTGAACGACAATTTTAACAAATACAAAAACTCAGAAAGAGGAAAGAGGAAAGAAATCAAAGCAAGCATCCCCACGATTGATGTTACTTGTTCATGTGCAGATTCTATAAGTTCACTTGACTTAGTCATCGTCTGGAATAGACCAAAACCGACTCTTAGCATCATTTAAGGCTTCTATTACGGTAGAGCTTACAATGCATATCCGATAATGCAACCAAGCGGACGAGATTGATAATCATTGGGCTGAGGGGGAAAAGGGAGATCCAATTACATAAGGGGTGATTTAGATATAGGAAGATAAGTCCGCAGACTAACGAATCAACCACTGGCCGCCGCAGCAATTCGTTTCCGATCTTACTTATTTGGATAATAGGTACCTAATATCCCGCAACCGTTGTAACGTATGGTCGCCTCTATTCGGGATAGTATAAAATTCGGGGTTTAATTAGCCCTCAAGCCATTTCTCCGATGACCATGGGTTCAAACGGACACGGCTCCGAAGGCCGCGTCTTCGTACCTAGTCAAACCACGCGCGCTCCGCGCACATAAAAACAAAAATCCTTTAATGAATCTTCCTTAAAAAGGCACGAAGCAAGCTGGGAGGCTTTACGATAGGCCGCTTAGAACCGTAAGCGACGTCATTGGAGGATATCCTAATGTCAATTGCGCTAATGCACGATCCCGCGTATGCATAATAAGTGGTGATAGGTACATCTAAGTTACTCGACTCTTACTCCCAGATCCGTACCGCAAACACATGGAATGTAAGAACCTTAAATAAGACCACAGAGCCGGGCCCTTTTTAAACCATTCAGATAAAGATCTTCCAAATCAGCGGTAAAAGTATATGTGTCTAGGCCAACATAATCTCCACTTTTCTTATGAGTGGATGGTTTGATAAGCTCCCAATAATAGCATTAAAATACAGATAAACCGAGGGCCCCCCCGTAAGGGGAACCACAAAAGCCTGACTTTTAACAAGGCTTAAGCTTTTCCGAATTTTACCCGTTATAATTAAATATTTAGGTATATACTTACGTTTAAATTAAAAAACGGGCCAATATATTACGTTACCATTTAAAATTATAATTTTATAATATTATAATTATAATATTATAATATTATAATTATAAAAAGTAATAAAAATTTAATTATTAAAACATTATTTTTAATTTTATATATGTTATATTTGATTAAGTTTGTTAAATTTTTTAATTTTGCGAATTATTTTATAAAAATAACCGCTTTAATATTATTTATAAAAATGAAGTAACGTATATTTAAATAAAGTAAATAGTTAATTTATAATAATAATAAATAAATAAATATTAATAATTAAAAATAATATATTATATAGTGTAAAGATATATTTAATAGGTTTTGTTTTATTAATTTTAAGTTTTATTTTATTATTTTTTTATTAATATATTTTGGTATATGTTAAAAATAAAGTTAATTGTAATAATAAAAGTTAAAAAAGTTAAAAAAAAGTAATTATTTACGCGTATAAAAATGATTAAACGTTTAAATTATATAAAAGTTAATAATAATTAAATATAATTAATTGTTGTTATTACGAAGTTGTTTTTTAATAAAACCGTTTTTTATTAAAATAAAATAATTATTTTATAAGTAAACGGTATATTAAAATTTTACTAGTTTTAACCTTTAAAATTTATGGATATTATAAAAAAAGTTATAAAGTAATGTATTTTAAGGAATTTTTTTTAAAATTTACTTTATTATTTTATACAGTTTAATCTTTTGGTTAAAATTTGGATTTTTTAAATATATAGTTTTTTATTTAAATAATAATTGAATATTATTAATTGCTATTTAAACAAGGTTATTATTATAGTAATAAGATTAAATATAATAATAATAAAAGATGATAATAAAAGATATTAATAAAAAATAATTTGGAAAAATTAAAAAAAATAAGAAGAAAGTAAAGATTTATATAATAATCGGGTAGGTAATATTAAAATATATAAATTAATAATATTATTATTAAATAATAAATAATTATTATGAAAAAATAGTAATTTTTTCCCGGTATTAATTTATTATAAAAAATAATTAACGTAATTTTTTAATATAGTAAAAATAATGTAATTAAAAATTTGTGTAAGTTTTTTAAGTAATATTAATAAATTAAATAATAATTTGTGTATTTATTATATAACTTTAAGTATAACTTTATTATATTAAAATCCCTTTTAAATATATTACAATAAATTTATTAAGTATAAAAATTAATAAAATTAAAAAAATTATTACGTTATATTAAATATATTAAAGTTATATGTTTTTTGTATTATATAATATAACCTGGTATTTAAATGAAGTTACGTTATTAATAATGTTATTATTATATTTAAAGTTAACTTTTTTAAATTTTATAATATGCGGATTTATTATAATATTATTATTTTAACCGCTACTATTAACAATAATAAAAGATTGTAAAAAAAAAAGGTAAATTTGTTATTAAAACTATTAAATTATTAACGTTTTTAACTGATATATTTATTATTATTTTTATTATATATATGGTTGTATAAGTTAAGATTTATGATTTAATTATTAAGGAAATAATACCAATAAATATTATTATTAATTATTTTATTGTTTTTGTTATTTTTATTGTTTTTGTTGTTTTTATTGTGTGTGTTATTATATAGGTTAAAATCTATAATTTAATTATTAATAAAATAATACTAACAAATATTATTATTAGTTATATTATTATCTTTATTATTTTTATTGTTTTTATTGTATATATTGTTATATAGGTTAAAATTTATAATTTAATTATTAATAAAATAATAATAACAATTTTTATTATTTTAAAATAAAAATTATTTTTTTAAAAGTGGGTTTAAGTTTGGTAAATTAATATAAAAAAGTAAAGGTAAAAGAATTTAATTTAAAAACGTATCTTTAATTTAAATTTAAAAATATATTATATTTTTTATAAAAAATAAAAGTTTATATAAACCTTTTTTGGCTTTATAAATTATAATAATATTTATATAAAAGATAAATTAAGTAAAATAAATAAATAAATATTTTTAATAAATTTTATATAAATTTTAGCATTTAAAATTATGGTAATGTTTTTTTATTTCTTTAAAAGTAATATGGGTTGGTTTAAATATATGGTTAATTAAATAATATTTATTTTTGTATTTTTTAAAAAATAAAATAATTTTTATATTTTTATTTTATAAATAATAAATATTTTTATAAAATGTTATTAAATTTTTTATATTATTAATTCTTATAAAATTAATATATAACTTTATTATATTTATTTAATATTATTGATTTGTAAAATTAAAGATTATATAAATATATTTTAAAATAATATAAAAGTTAATAATTTAATAAATTTAATTGTAAGTTAATATTGTTTATTGGTTATTATTATTTAGTTTTACGGTGTAAGCTAGTTAAAATATGGTTATTTTTTGTTAAAAAGAAAGTAAATTATTATAAAGAAATATTTAATAATTAAAGGTTAGTATAAATGGGTAGTATATTATAATTAATTAATTATAAAAATAAAAATAAAAATATATTATTTTATTATTGTTTATATTATTATGGAGGTAATAAGTTAAGTTGGTAAAAATATTATTATTAAAGCGGGTAATAGTTTTTTATTTATTAGGTTTTTTTAAATGTAATAAATAAATATAGTTAAGTTTCCTATTGTTAAATTATTTATTAATTTTTTTTTGGTTTTTTATTTCAAAAGGCTAAATATTACTAATTATAATATAATAAGTATAAATAATTAAATTGTAATTAAAGTTTTTATTAAAATGAATAAATTATAATAATGGGTTATTTTTATTTCTGTAATTAAGATATTTAATAATAAAGGTATATTAAAAATTAATAAAGTTAAAGAAAGAGGTTATATGTGGTAGTTTAAGGTATATATTTATTATAAATTTAATATATTATAAGTTATTATGGTAAAAAAAAAGGCTATAAAAGAAATAAAAGATAATTTGGTATTAAAATAAGGTTATACGTTTAAGTTAATATATCGGAATAATAATATACCAAATATATAATAATTAATTAAAATAAAGTATTAATTTTAATTGGGTTAAAGTAGATTATATTATAAATATTGAATAAAATTAAATTTATAATAAATTAAGTTTAATATTATAAATAAAAATCTTTTTTTACTTTTTTAACGCCTTTTTTTCTATTTTTATTTCTTTTAAAAATAACTATTTTCGCGTTAAAAATTTATTTTATATATTATTGTTTAAACAAAAATAAATTAATATATATATTATTTTTTATATCAGTTTTAATATTATCGTTAAATCTATCATTAAAGTTAAATATTAATAGCAATTTATACGTAAATATTAGCAAAAATGCCAAAATAATTAATTTAAATAACTCCGTTTAATTTAAAGGATTCCCGGCTTTAAACGTGGTTTTTACATTTAATTCCGGCATGTTTATCGGCGTAAACATTTGTTTTTTAATTAATTATATTAATTTTCATTATAAAAAAATCTATTTGTTTAATTGTAAAAAAAAAGGCCTTTATTTTTAAAATAAACGTTTTTAATATAATTATTAAGTAAAATCTTTTTTTAATAATTATAATATATACCAGACATTTATTTAATAACATATCCGATTTATAATTTACTTTTATAATCAAAAAGCTTTTTAACTTTTTAATAATTTAACTAATATAATAAATATATTTATTATTACGTAAATTAAACTTACCATCTTTTAAAACTTATTTATATCTTTTATAAACTATTTTATTAAATAAAAAAAAGACATAAAAACTATACGCTTATATATATAAAAATCCTTACCCTTTAATTTTAATTAATAAATTAAAATAAAATTAAAATTTAATAAAAATTTTATACTTTTTAAACTTTTTTATTATATTATTAATTATAATTAAAATAATTGGGTTAAAAATATTACGCATTTTACTTAAAAAGAAATAACTAATCTATTTTACTTATAAAATTTAAATTTTAAAGTTAATTATTATTAAATTATTTAACTTTTTATTTTAAATTAATTTTTTATATATATATAATTTTTAAAATATAATTTAATATTTATATTTAGATATTGTTTAATAATATTATTATTAACGTTTATTAATTGCTATTAATATTTAAATTATTTTTTATTAAAATTTGGTAATTTTATGGGTTTAAAATTTTATAGATTAAAATATTATTATTTTTTATAAAATTAAACCTGTTAATAATTGTATAAATATATATAATTATTATTATTTTTATTTTTTTAATATAATTAAAGATATTAAATTTTATATTTTTTAATATAATAATATAATATAGAAAAGTTTTTACTTTAAAAATAAATTAAAATCTTCCAAATTTAATAATATATTATTATAAATATTTATATATTAATATAAATTTAACCGTTATTATATAAATAATTTTTAATTTTAAATTTGTAAAATAATAGATAATTAATCCTTTTTTTTAAAAAATAAACGAAAATAATATAATAATTCCTTTTACATATTAATATATTAAATAATAAAATATATAAAAATATATTATATAATAAAATATATAGGAATATGTTATTTAATAAAATATTATTTAAATTATTTATATAAAATTTTTATTAAAAATAATATTAAAAATAAAAGAATTTTTAATTTATATATATAATAATATAATTTAATAATTTTTTTATTTATTAATTTTTTTTTTATAATAATATTTATTACATATATTATTTTATTTAATTGTTATTATAGATATAATTATTATAAATATAATTATTATAAATATAATAATTAATAAAATAAATTATTTTTTATTATATAAAATATTAATAAATTAATTTTTTATATTATAAAATTTTTTAATATTTTATTATATAATAGAAATTAATTTTGGATATTTTTTTGTTTTTAATAAATTAAATATAACTTTTAATAATTATTTTAATATAGGTTTTTAGTTATTTTAACCGTTTAATTTTAACAATATAAACAAAAATGTTAAATTAAACAATAATACCTTTATTTAACCAACACGGTATAAATAATATATTAATAAATATAATGTATATATTATTTGTTTTATTTTTATTACTAAACTTAAAAATTACAAAAATATTTTTATATATCAAATTTAATTACCGTTAAATAATCTTTAAAAATACTGTTTTAATTATATTAAAAATAATGGTAAAATGATATTTAATAAATATATATCTTTAATAAAAAATTTGGAAAAGGTAAAATAATTGCAATACAATATTTTTCCGCAATTTAACTTTTAAAATATATCTTTAATATAATAAGGTTTTATTTTATTATAATATAATCTTATTTTACTATAATATGGTTTTATTTTGCCTTGATAAAGTCTTACTTTACCTTACATAACTCTTTAATTTCCTTTTTATTTTACTTATATTTTATAACCTTATACTTATAATATTTAAAATACCCAACCTTTAAGGCTTTATATATCCCTAGCATAATAAAATTATATTTTTTTATAACTTTCCCTTTATACCATTTAAAATATTTAATAAAACGTATTTTATACTTATTTAATATAATAAAATTATATTTTTTTACAATCTTTCCTTTATACCACTTAAAATATTTAACAAAACATATTTTATAATTTTTTAATATAGTAAAATTTTATTTATTTTTATATTAATCTTAAACTCCCATTTTACTTTACTTTATATATTATCTACAATTTTTGGCCAAAAAGCAATTATATTATACAATTATAACCACCCCATTTTATTTAACTTTATACTTTTATTAATACGCTTTTAATAACATAACTTATATAAATTAATAATAAACGTTTACTTTTATTAAAAGAAATATTAAGTAATATATTCCTGCCTTTTATTTTTTATTTTGTTAATAATACTTAATTAAACAAAACCAATACCTTTTAAATATAACCTTTATTAAATACCATTTAACTTTTTATCCTTTACAATACCCCATATTTACAAGCCAATATTAATCTATAACTACTATTAAATAATACCTTATTTTATCTTCTTATCCAAAATATTTTTAATATATAAATTAACAACGTTTATACCAAACCTTATCCAATTTATAATATTATCTTTAACACTTATAAATGGCAAATTTGGTTTATACCAAATAATCTTATACCATACCTTTTAATATATAATGTTAAAAATATTAAGGTTAACAATATATAACTTAATAAAATACTTATAGTATAAACGTTACGTTATATTTAAAATCCCAACCCTTTAAACATTAAAATATTTAATATTACCTTTTAATATATTATAAATAATATAAACCTCAATTTTAAACGTAAAAAAAATAAATTAGAAACACGTTCTTTTTTTTAATTTATTAATAACTATTATAAAACAATATATATATTAAATTTTTAAAATAAAATATAAAATTTTAACAAATTATCTTTAAATTAATATCGTTTATATTTTATTTAATATCTTAAAAATAAAATAAATAATATATTATTAAACAACTTTTTCCCTTATTTTATTAAAGCCATATATAAGCTTTTTAAAAAAGATTATAATTATAATTTTACCAATTTTAATAAAAAATTATATTATTATAATTATTCCAATTATTTCCTTTAAAATTTAAAATTAATTTAAATATATAATAAATATTATAACGTTATTATAAAAAAACACTTACCGTTAATTTATTAATTTATTATAATATATATACCATGCGTTTATTTTTTCCTTAAATACATTAAAAAGTTACAGCTTTTTAAAAAAAAGTTTATAATTTTTAATTATATGTTTAATATAATTATAAAATTTATATTAGATTTTTTTTATAATAAATTAACCAATATTACTTATTAAAAAATTACTAAATACATTATTATTTTTGCAAACAATACGCTTTATATTACCAAATTATTACCATAAAACGTCTTAAATATCCTCAAAAATATATACATTATTTGGTACAGTTTTTAAAAATTAAAAAAAAAAAATTTAATCCTTTATTTTAATCTTTACAAATTTATAATAATAAAAACACTACTATAACTAAAAAATAATAATTATTTTTACTATAACATATTTTTGAACAATAATTTTTAAGATATATAAGAAAATAAAAAAAAGATTTTACTTTTTAATATTTTTTCAAATATTATTTATATATTAAACGTAAACGTGGAATTAACCGATAAAATAAATTATATTTTTACAATAAAAAACAAAAACCTAGTTTTTAAAGATTTAAATAAATTTTCGTATGTTATAAAACCCGAAAGTGTTAATAGCTTTAATTAAGCTAAAGTTAAAAATTACAATAAAAATAAAGTTTAAATAAAAGCTTTTTAAGAAATAGAAAACATTTTACCTTTTAATAACAGGAAAAAAAATAATAGGTATAAAATTTTTAACAATTTTACTATTTTACTTAAACGGGGAAATAAGGATTTTATTCTTTTAATTATAACATTTTTAAGATTTTTCTTTATAATAAATAATTAAATAAATAATATAAAAAAAATACACTTTATTTAAAAATTTATTAAAGTTAAATTTAAAAATAATAAAATCTATTATAAAAATATTATGGAAAAAATTTACAATAGTTAATTATACTTCCAAATATTATTAAGTTTATAATTTTTAAACCTTTAAAATTTAAATTATTTTACAATAACGTTTATTTAAATCTTTTTATACGGTTTAAGCAATCCATCCGCCAAAAATGCTAAGAAAATAATAAACCTTAAAACTAACAAAAAATTTAATTTTAGGCTATAAACGTACGATTCTCCATATTACTTTTATTATTATTTTATCCTATTTTTAACTAATTATTTACCATAAATAAACTGCAATTAAATTGTAATAATATAACGTTTTAACTGTTATTTATCCCGTATTCTTTTTCTTTATATTTAATCGTATTTTTAAAAATAATAGTTTTTACATTAACATAATATAAATAAAAAAATCGTTTTTTAATTAAATTTAAGGAATTTACAAATTTATAATTAAAAAATAACTATAAAAAACTAATAATTAATTTTATATATATAAAAAAGTTAAAAATTCCAATATAAAAAAATTATTAAAGGAAATTTTAATATTTAATAAACAATAATTATTTTTTAATAAAAAAAAAATTTAAATTTATAAAAAAATTAAAAACCTTATTATTAAATATGGGCCTTTTTTTATTTAATTTATAATTAACCTTAATAACATATTTTTTTTTATTTATATTTAAATAAGTTATAAGTTTTGAAATTATAGGTTTTTGTTAGATTTTTAACAGCGTTTAAATAATTATATTTTTAATAAGTTTTATGTTTAATAAAAGTAAATTAACTAAAATCTTATTATGGCTATAAAATGGTTTTATATTTATATATAAGCTTTTTTTAATAAATTTATTTAAATAATTATAAAGAATAAGGTTTTTAACTTAATAAATAATTATTTTGGATTTATAAAAATAAACGGCTATAACATCTTTTATTTATATAGTTTTTTTTAATATTATAAAAATATTAGTTTGGATAAATTTTTAAGCCGGTTAATTAAAGCTAATATTTAAGAAAATATAAATAAATTTATACAATACATCAATAAATATTTTTAAAAAAATTTTAATAATAATATTATTAAGGAAAGATTTTAAAAATTAAAGGTTATTAAAATACTTAAAATTTTATAAAATAATTTAAATATCCTAAAATTAAAGTTTTAAAATAAAGGCCATTTTATTACCTACACTATGCAAATTTATAAATATACTACTATTTACCATAAATATTCTTAAAATAATAGGGATAAAAGATTTAGGTAGAAAAATGCAATATATTATTTCGGTTTTTTTTGAAAAAAGATTTTTATTATATATATAAATAAAAAAAGCGTTATTTGTATTAAACGTTACGTTAATAATTATATAAAATAAAATAAAGTTATTATAATAATATGTTATTATAACTATAATTTTATTTAAGTATTAATTATAACTTAAATATTAACGTTATTATATTATATTACTAATTATATTATAAAATTTTAAAACTTTTTTTATTAAAGATTAATTATATTTATAGTTTATTATTAAAAATTAAAAAAATAATTTAATTTTATTTAAAATATTAATTAAGTTAATTAAGTAAAAAGTTTTATATTTAAAATATTAAATCGCATTTTTTTTAAATGTAAATTGTTTTTTTTTAAGGTTTGTAATTATATTTTAAGCTATAATATATATTATTATTTAGTTTTAAAGTGGTATTAGCTTTATTATAATATTATATATTTTGTTATATGTTAATAATGATTGTATTTAAGATAATTTATTATTAATGTATTAAACGGTAATATAAAGTTGGTAAATAAAGGAAATATATTTTATTTATTAAAAAGTGTTAAATTTAATATATATAATATTTACTTTCATTATAAGCTTATATTTAAAAATATATATTTATATAATTACGTTTTTATTATTAACATAATAATACAACTTAAAAAATGGTTTAATTGTTATGTAAAATTTAAAAATCTTTTAAATAAATAGCATTTTTATTAATATATCTTTAAACGGAATGATATATATATTTTGTTATTAATTAAACAATATTTTTTTAATTTTTAAAATAAAAATTTTTATTATTAATTAACTATTATTTACTTAATATTATTTATATTTTAGCAAAATTTCTTAATAATTAAATTTAAAACTATTATAAATATTTAGGAAAATTTTATTAGTAGTTTTTTGCCTTAAATTTAATTTTATAATAATAATTTTACTTTATTAAAAAAGAATAAAAAAAATGTTATGTAAAATAAAGAAGTTTGGAATATATAAATGGATATAAAATAAAATAAAGAAACCTTTATATATAATATTAATATTAAGCTTAATAAAAGAAAAGATAATAAAAGCGAAAAAGTAAAAAAATATTGGTAAATTAAAGAATTAAATATATTTGTTAATATTATTAATTTATATATTAAATATATATTTATAATAAATATGTTTATTTTTAAATTAAATATTTTATATTTAATATAAAGTTTTAAAGTTAATAACGTTATTAAGATTAATAATTTATTTATTATATTAAAATTAAATTGTTATAAAAAATTAATAAATAATGTAACTTTTTTAACATTAAATTCTTTAACTATCAGAAATTATATTGTTAAAGTTGTTAGTAACAATATTTATATTTAAAAAATTAAATTAAACATCTTTAATAATAATTAATTACGTTAAATATTAAAGGTAAATAATAATTTTATGTTATTATTTATAAGTAATTTAATTATAAAAGATATTAAAACTTAAGAAGATGTATAGGGTATTATAACCTAGGAAGATATATAAGATATTGTAATTTAAAAAAATATATAAGGTATTATAATTTAAGAAAATATATAAAATATTATAGCTTAAAAAGATATATAAGGTATTAAAATTTAAAAAAATATAATTATTAGTATAAATAATAACTTAATTTTTAAAATCTTTATAAAAGTGGTTAATTAATTAATTTATATAATTATTAAATATTATTTTAAGTAAATTTAAATTAATGTAAATGTAATTTTAACAAAAAGGGAAGGTTTAAATAAAAAATAAGTTATAATATTTGATATTATTTTTTACTATTTTAATTGTGTTAATACTTTTTAAACCGAAGTAAATAATATTATTGGTGAAGGTATGTTTTAATTTTTTTATTATTTTAGAAAGGAAAAGGGAACAAGGAAAAATATAGTTTTATACATTTTGATTAAAATTTTAAAGGTAAAGGGTTTTTGAGGACGGTTTTAAATAATGGTTATATTTGGATGTGTTGTTGCATAAGTCGATAATATTATTATATATTTAGCCATAAGGTTTTTTAAAGATGGTAGAAAGAAGATATCTGGTATTAAATCAATTATATGGAAAAATATAAATATCTTGATTATTAATAAATATTTAATAATATTGGGGTTTTTGTTTTATAAGATTTACAAATAATTGTAAGCAGTTTATAAACAATTAAATGTAGATTTTGGCGGTATATTTATAGTTATATTATATAATAATTTTTATTAATTTGGTTTTATAACCAATAATTTTTTATTATATTTAAACCAACTTTTTATATATAAATATTTAAAATAAACTGATAAAGTTTTTATATTAAAAAATAAGAAATAATATATAAGTTATAATCTTTAGCTTAAATTTACATTTATAATTATTTTAGATTAATAAATGAGAATTGTAGATCTTTAATTAGTTTTTTTTTTTTGTTGGTTAAAAGATAACGAATAAACGGTTAAAAATGTTAATTTATTAAATTTTAAACTGGTTTGTCCGGAAGATATTAAATTAAATAAAGATATAAAGGTTATTTATTCTTTAAATAAAATATAATATGTTATTAATTTCTAAGTAATGTTTATATTTGTAAAAGGTAAAAAGTAAAAGATTTAAATCTTTTTATTAAATTATAAAATTATTGGGATAAATATTAATATTAGTTTTAAAACAACATATGCAATTATAAACGATTTAAATTTTAAAGTACCGGCTTATTTAGCTTTTATTAAAAACATACCTATTAATATTATAAAAAATAATTACCAAAATTTAAAAATAGTAAATAATATATAATATATTATCAAAAGGTTTTTTCTTAATTTTAATAATATTATTTATTATATAAGTACCAATGTTTTTATAATTATAAGGGTTTTATAAGTTATTTTATTATCTTTATTAATAATATAAAATATTAATTTATTTAAACTTAACCCTAGTGTTTTACCCATTTTCAAAATAAAAATACTTATTTTTAAAAAAAACAAACAATTATTCAATAAAATTATATTTATTTTAATCCTTACCTTTACTATTACCGATTATAAATTGTAAGGTTTAACTTTATTAAATATTTTCTTAAACCTTATAAATTAAAAATTACCTAAAAAAGGTTTTAACTTTATAACTATTTATATTTAATTTTCTTATATAATAAACTTAAAGGGTTTATATATTTTATCTTTTATAAATTAAAAATATTAAATAAAGTTAAAATTACTGTTTTAACTACAAAATAATATTAATTAATTAATAACTTTAATTAAAGCAATTTTTAACTAATATTATAATACTTTAAAATAAATTTAAAAATATTTCTTTATTTAAAATAATAATTAAAATATATAATAAATAAACATTATTATATAATATAATAAAATTATAATAAGTAAATATAATAATAAAATCTTTATTTTACTTTTATTTTATTTCTTTCCTTAACTAATATTACTATTTATATTATTATTAATTTATATAATTATTTAAAAAAAGGTATAAAATTTACCTATTATTTTTATAATAAATATAATTAAATAATTATACATTTATAATCTTGGTAAAAATTTACTTTATTTAATATGTTTTTACTTATATGTTTTTATTTCCTAATAATTATATTGTAATAATTATTTTTTAATAATTATTTTTTAATAATTATATTTTAATAATTATTTTTTAATAATTTTATTTAATAAAAACGTATTATTATTAAAGTATATTTTATAATTACGTTTTTAAATTATTTTATTTTAACACTTATTTTATTTATTCTTTGACAAATATTAAATATAATAAATATTATCTTTTATTTATCTTGGTAATAACTAAAAATATTTACTATATTAATTTTTTTTTTTTTCTTTTAATTTTAATAAATTTATTATATTTTATTATTTATAATATTTAATCAATTACCATATTTATTTCACTTAAATTTAATATATTTGTTGATTTTTAATTAATATATATAAAAACAATTATTGTATCTTTTTTATTATTAATATCTAATAAATCCCTTAATAGTATCATTTTTAACCTTTTTACTTTATCTTTAAATAACTACTTTTTACCTAATATACCTTTTTAATTACCTATTTCTAAAATTTGGATAAATATTATAATTTAACTATTTTAAATATATTTATTTTAAATTTATTATTTTTTTATTTTTTTTATATTTTTATTTAATTATAAAAAATTAACGTTAATTATTTTATTATTTTATTATACTTTTAATCTTAAACTAATTTAAACTTTATAGTAAAAATAATTGTAAAAATAAGTTTTAAAATTGTTTTTATTTAAATAAAATATTAATTAAATTAAATATTATAATAATAAAAATCTTTAAAATAGTTAATAATTAATCCATTAATATTTTAAATTTAAAGTTGATAAAATAAGGTATAAGTTTAATTTAATTTGTTAAAAAATTCGAATTTTAACCCTACCTTTAACCTTATTACCAACCTAAAAATAACTAAAAATAACGCTATTATTTTCTTTTCTTTTATTTATTAATTGTTAACAATATTTAATATATGTTTTAACCAGCCGCATATTTTAAAAAATAAAGATTTGGTAGGTTTTTTAATTTATAATGTTATTTATAAAATTACTTACTTAAAAGAACTTATAAATTTAAATTTTATTAATATTAATATTAAAATAGTGTAATAGTTTAATAATATAATCCGTTAACATCTTGTTTTTATGTTTTGGGATAAGTTTAATTATAAAGTTATATTACAATATTTTTTTATTTCCTACTTGCCAATTATCTTAAAAATATATTCCAATATATAATATAATAAATTTATATTAGTTTATAATATAATTAAACGCTTTAATAATCGGGAATATTTTTTAAATTTTAAATTATAATTAATATTATAATTTATAATTAAAAATTATACCTATCCGTTATTTTAAACCTTTAACTATTTTATATTAAATAATAATATTATATATTTATTAAATGCCAAATAATTTAATAATGCTTGTTACGCAAACTTAATTATTTATTTATTAAGGTTTGTTAATAATAATGGTCATTATAAGATTATTATTTTTAATTTTTAAAACTAAAAATAATTATTTACTAATTTTTGGGTTATTTGCCAGGAAATGCAATTTAATTTAATTATTTAATAATTATAAAAATAATTTATTAAAAGTTATTTAATTTTAAATTATTATAACATCAAGCGTTTTTGGGATTAAAAAACCATATTTTAAATTATTAAATAAATAAATTTATAAACTTATAATTTAATCGTTTTAAAATTTATTTAATTATTTATAAGGTTAAAAAAAGGTAATTAAATTAATTAATAAATTGTAAATAAAAAATTGGCTAAATAATTAACTATTAACTTTTAAGGTTTTTGGTTTTACCGGGAATTAAATTATAATAAAAGTATTATTATATACTAGTTTTTTATTTTAATATTTATTTATAATTAATATTTATAATAATATTGGTAGTAAATAACGTTATTATTATTAAATAATCTAGCAGGATAATTATAGTATAATTTGTTAAACTTATTATTTTTAAAATTTATTTTTTTAAATTATTTATTTTAAAATTTTTAAAAAGGTATAAAAAACTAACCTATAAATATTAATTTCTTAATAATATTAAATTTGTTACTTGGAAATTTTTTTTAAAAATTATAGTTTAAAATTATTAATTTAACCAACTTATTTTTTTTTTTTAATAGTTTTAAAAAATGTTAATAAAAAATTAAGTTTAAAGGTTAAATAATAAGGTAGTGTTAAAGGTAGTATTAAAGGGATAAAAGAAGTTAAAGAAATAAATATATAAATTGGTAAATATTATATTTTTATATATTAATATTAAAAAAATTAAATGGTATTAATTTATTTAAAATTTATATATAATAATAATAAATAATAATATTTTTATATAAAAAAAAGGTTAAATATGTAAGATTTGAATTTAAAATTATAATTATTTTTTAATTTTTTTTTTATTTTTTTTATTAAAAATTTTATCTTTTTTATTAAAAATACGTATTGCTTAAAATATTTACATTAAAAATTAATTTAATGTTAGTTATATAGTTAAAATTTTAATTTTATATTTTGATTAATGAAAAGCCTAAGATTTAGATGTTAGTATAGTGCATAGATAAATTGCCTAATTAGGAAATATCATCTTGGCCAAACATAATATCCCTCCTAAAAGTCGGGCATAAAAGAGGAATATTGAAAGGTACCTAAGGTAATCTGTTATTATAACTGAATATATGGTTCGGATCCCAGATATTCTTTAAATCTGCTAGATGGGTTAACTTGTCTTTGCCATAAATCTGCTCTAACTTCTCATCACCATGAGCATGATTGATGAACACCGCGAGCTTTGGATACCCAGATGTAGCCACGAGATCACCCCGTAGCTCCAACCCGAGTGCAATCGAAGCGCTCCGTGTAACATTATCTCTGTCGTCAAACAGCATGTTGAAGTTTCTGTTACGTTGCAGATATATTAGCTAGGTATGAATTGACTTGCTGATAATAAAGATGAACACAAGATATAAAATAGGGAATAGAAGAGACATCCTTACATATATCCAGTCGAATCTCTCCATGGAAACGCCGTTTCGTCAGATGGTATGGCTGCCATGGCTTGATTGAGGAAAAACTCAAACTGTAAGACGCTGTTACGCCCTCCGGGATGATTGGAAAAGTAGTCGTCCATTTTAGCAAATCATGCATCATATTGTAGACGCGGAGTAGTTCTTCATATTCCAACTGTATAGGTCACGAGTTATGTTGGCTCGGCAGATGGAATCCATGATACCTCTGAATGCATTATCTATAAGTTTGTTCCATGGGTCAATAGCCATTCGGGTAACCTCAAGATCAAGGTTAAGAATTGGGGCCAGGGCTGCACGCGCTTTATCTTCATGTCCTTTATATGTCCATTGGGATTGTACTTGTGTCTAAGACTCAACATTACCTAGTAAAAGTAAAATAAATTCCGAATATCAATATCTTTGTAGATGTACTATATTTGTAGTGGTGTTAGAGTTGATCAACATAATAGAGGCTAATTCTGCGGGTAGGGGACTCATAGACTCTATAGTCCTGAAGTATTCGGAGCTCCTTTCCCTTGGAATGATATACTCGACGGTGAAAACATCGCCATCCTTGGTTAGTGGATGAAGTCTGTAAGTAGCGGATACGTATGATGATGCCGAAATTCGCGCCCGCTCCACGGATAGCCTAGAATAAATCAGGATTGGAATCTGTCACGAGGTGGAACTAAACAGTATGGTAACAACTTCGTTGTTCCGCGAGGAACTCTAACCTAGCTACGTGGATCTATGTCTATACATACTGAACATGTCCTTTGTTCTAGATGTCTCATCTAGAATCCTGACAGATACGGCTCATATAGGAGTTGGGTTAGATGCCAAGCAATGTTATTTTTCTTAGTGGCAATAAATCGGAAGTCCCAGGATTCCAGTGGCTTCCATCATCATTCATGGCTGCTCACGGCGTGGGGTTTGCAGGATCTCAGTTGTCCGCTGGTGCTTAGGACGCATTACTGACTCTCCGTGGCCTTAAAGCCACTTATTACGCTCTTAGGTTCGCAACGAGGAAAATGGAAGTTGGCACACCCTGGGGACTGAGCGATGCCAGGGGTGATCGAGTCTACCTGTATATGTGGGATGGTTCCTTGAGTGTTGCTTTACCTACTTAGTTAATTACGTGAGTAGCTAGCCTACTGAAATAACGAAAGACTACCTAGGGTACCTACCAGGTAGGTATGAAAACCAACGGCACAACAAACGCCGTAATACCTTATCAACACTGGCAATGTACATTCTAAGTCCTGCCAATTTTGAAAACCTCGTTCTCTCCTGGTTTGAAGATCAAAGAGTGTCCCTCCTTCATTTCCACAAGACCCTCCCAATGCCAGATGTCATCCTTTTGTCCCGTTCCTTGCGTAATCAAGATTGCCCGATTACACTCCATGGCAATACTAGTTCGGAAAAAGCCCTTCACTGGTGGTGATGCCCATTCTCCCCTGGGCACTTCTATCGGATCCCCCTTCAAAATCGGGCAGATGAGCGCAAAATGATCGACTTTCTCATGCTGTAGCCGCTTGACTTCGGGACCCGCTGATTCCCAGTTAATGGATTTCCAATTTTCGATTTGAGTCTTTGCCCACCACTTGCACACCAGAATCTTCTTATCCTTGTTGAAAGTAATAACCTCGCCTTTGATACCACCATACGCTGTGCGGACCCAAGAGCTGGCATTGGTTTTGCCGGGCCTCCAGGACCCTGGGCCATCATAGGGTTTGAACCGGGTCGCATTAGAGCTAATGAATGCAACGTCAACCTTCTTAGCATACATGTACGGATCATCATAATCGAATTGGTCAGCTCTGTCAATTGCTTCAATAGGACGAAGTAGACCCCAAATTGATTCAGAGTCACCAGGTCGACTAGCATGACGTCCGGATAGCAGTAATCCCGCTGCATCCACCGGCAGTGGAGTATCACTATACGGCAGAAGCTCAACTAATGTCGACCGAATCCATAGTGGAATATGGGGTTGATCGAAAACGTCGTCAAGTACCCTGCTTAGATGGAAGAGTTCATATGAACCATCCTCGCTCGTCCATTGGAGAAATGTTATCTTATTTTGCCGGCCCCTATTGGCTTCAAGGAGGGTCCACGCTCGCCGATGCCAAGGGGAGACGATCAGAGACAATAACGTTGTTTCGATATCCGAATCTAAGGTGGCAAGGCCTCTATCCCAGCAAAGCACAAGATGTGCCTGCATGAATGTCTGGTTGATTCTCATAATCATCTTCTTTCGTATCGTTGGATCTTCCGGAATTGTGGCACAGTCTATCCAATAACTAGTACAATCGTTCTCCCCGGCGATTTTAACAAGGTGGTCATGGACACACTTGTTTATCCCACGGTCTCTTGTACCCCATATGCCATCCCTCCAAACATGAGACACAACTAGTGTCTTGTCGCCGGCTTCTACCCACCATTTTTTTGGATTGGAGATGCTCACCGCAGGCATGCCACGGTTAGATATAGCTATGAAGTCGCCTTCGCTGTTTGGTGGAGGCTTTGACTTCCCGCACGATCTGGAGCAGCCCGGGATGTGATATTCTTCGTACATGGGAGCAGTATCGAATTGGCATTTATCCTCTATGCAAGCTTGATGACTGAAACGATTGTTAGGATCCTGAATATCCTCTGTGTACTTGAGCGCATCGATCAAGCGAATTGGTTGGACGAAAGGTTCGATTTCCTCTCGTATAAGAAACTTCAAAGCCTTTTGACATATTCGCCCTTTTCCTTTTCGGTTGGTCCAGTCTAACGCGAACTTGGCGGCCCTTCGGTAGTGAATATCATGGGCAATTGGTATATCGCCAACACGGATCCGCCGTTGGAACCCAGAACGGGCCTTGATAGCGCCTAGTAAACAAACACAGATATCCCAAACACGGTCCAATTTGAACCGTTCAGATTTTGACAATTTCACCGGGCCTGGGAGTCTGCTGGTCTTATCCCATGGTGTTCGAAGGAAATAAGTAAGGGAGTTGATGGCACGGACGCAATTTTCATAAGTATTAGAAATCTCCTCGTCTTTAAGACGAGGGAGGACGTTGTAGAAGTGCGCGATGGAAAGAACACAATTGAACGAATAGATCTCTTCAAAGTTCTGGACACCCTTCTGGACCGACCAATTGTCCATGATACCATGGTTCCGAGCCAGACGTTGAGCATTATCGGTTTCTTCGTCGGTAAGTTCCGACAGAGACAGGACGAAGTCCGCGATCTGTTTTGCTGTATAAATACCAGGATCGGTTCTGTCCATGGCGGTATCAAAGGGACTTTCAGTAGCGTGTGAAAGCTTTATTGAGGCCGCTACTATTTGATGGTCATGGCATTGGTGAACCTGTGGACGGGATATGGAACGTCGAATAAGAAAGGCTAAGGGGACAGCCAAGCAAACCAAAGTGAGACAAATAGAGCACAATGGGGAATATATCGAAAACATGTCTGCGTTGAAATAGTTTAGATTGGTAAACCTGTAGCTTACGTAGATATCTCAAAGGGTAATCTAAAGCTAGGGCAGACCATGATAATTATATTATTCTCATATCATAATATCATAGATTGATCAGTCAAGCATCCCTCCCCAACCACACCGACTTTTCCATAGTTTCATCACCTAGGTATCTAGGCATCTAATGGTATCATAAAGGGAAATTGGATATCAGAGAGAATGAAGTGACGCTGTGGGGGTGTACAAAGTCTTCATTGGGTTTGAGAAGTTCCCATAAAGATGATCCTCATCACTTGACCGGCGTCAAACTATCGTTGCATATCTCCGAGTTGCCATTTGCCCAATGGTATAATCCATAAGAAAAGCAAGATAAAAATGGCGTAATTATGCAGAAAAGCGCCACTGGAGATGCAAGCCGTATGGGTTAGTGCCGCACCGATTCTTTTTCAGGTTGGTAAACACACTGCCCTGCTGTATCTTGCATAATATCTAGATACCTTAGGCACTCTGAATAGCCTCGTGGTGGTCCTTCTTGCATATAAGGGCTCAGCCTGCCGACCAACTGTCTCCAATAGGATACTAAACGCTCATTCTAGCCGCTGGTATCGCCGTCTCCTGTAACCGGAAATAATTTGGCGCATATCCCTGTGTGATAGGATCCCTCACCGAGATAGATGTTTCTAGAGAGGCCTGTGGTAGAATGAGGCTCTCTACAACTCTCATTTATCTTGTCAGCAGCAGCTGGTAAGTTGGCTGGCACTAAAAAGGAAAGGAAAGGCGGGAGTGACAAGGGATCAGTCTATCATATTGCAGAATGCAGCACGAGTTTGACAAATCGGTTCTTTGCACGCTTTCAAGATAAAGTAGCAATGATGAGTATTTAATTATATAGTCACCATACCTAGTAATAATATAATAAAGAAAAGAAATGTTGAGGCTGTGCCGGCAAGAACCCGCGAAAACCGCATATCCGTCTAGCTAATCTGCTATGGTATTCTCCGTAGCCTACCTACGGTAGCACTCGCCAAGCAAGGGTGATGTTTAAGCGATTGCCGTCGAGCCTGGCATGCATTGCTTGATAACCATAACTGCTTTCCTAGCCGTTGCAACATCTCTTTCGACTTTCTTTTTGTCATGCTCGTTAAATCCCGCAGGATATTGCAGGGTTTTGCCTTCTGGTAGCATTAATGACTCCAGCCAAAAGTCACGGCGAGGATGGGGTACCAAGATATCATCCATCCAATTGTTGATCTTTGTTCCGCTCAGTAACTGAATTGCCCCAATAATACCATGTCGGCCTGAGAATTCAAACCTCCCAGCCTCCGCTTCAGCGTGCTCTCGCTCCATCCAATTACTTGCTAGAGCCTTGCGGTTGAAGAGCCAAGTAAGACCATAATGGGCGATCAATAGAAATATTAGACACACACCATCCCATCCTTTCTGAGCTGCAACGAAAGTCATAGCCATAAGTTGGCAGATATGAGCACATCGAAACCACGTAGCGGCTATGTAAGCCCCCCTTCCTTCTGGGAGCATGATCATCGGCTTGTTTAGCAGAGTATCAACAATCCCTCGGTCGCCTGTGTATAGATGCCATTCCATAGCGTTTTCGTGCGCGGCCACAAGCATAAAAGCATCATGTGTTTCGTTGTTTTCCAGGTATCCTAGCGGCCGTCTAATTGCAATTGAATGGATATAGACCTCGCATACTACGCGAATGAATACCACCGCAGCAGTCCCGAACGCGCCAGAAAGAACGAAGAAGACCGCCAATGCGAGCAGACCAATAAACAAAAGGGCTCGAAACAGTCTGAGTTCTCCTAATTGGTTGAGCACATGTCTAAAAGGGGACCGTCTTTGCCTTCGTTTATCCACTCTTCTAAAGTTGTATATGTTTAAAATCTGTGGTCGATACGTATCCTCGCGTCGTTTTTGGACCTGAGTGCTCCGAGATGACGCCGCAGGCAAATTGCTTGGAGTGATCCATGCATGTATGTTCATAATTGGTAGCCGTCGTTTTTTCAATAAAAATGAGATAATGGAAGCACTCGCAGCGCCATTGGCCACTGGGAACGTGCTACCCCAATTTACATCCCAGGCCTTTTGGCCAAGCCCCCCTTTCGTACTTGCATAATCCAAATATTCGGGATCCCGTTCAAGAAAACGGGCAATGTTGGAGAAGGTCCCCAAAGCGGGGAATAAGCTAGCTGGGAGCCTCCCGAGTAAAGAAATATTGCCAGTTGTGATATAATCGTCTTGGTAACTGGCCAGATGAATGGCCAGGGGTATTAGAGCTGCCCATTCGGTTACGATAGTTGGCAAGTATGGGAGGCTAATGAGTCCAAGGGAAACACCTATTGACCCAAAACTCTCGTTATTTGATGCCATTGAGGGAAATTTCTCGCTGAAGGTCTTTGCTGCTTTGACTTTGATTCAGTATATCGAGGAGGATTAGCATTTTCATTCTCCTTTCTCGCCCCTTTTACCTGTTTTATAATTTACGACTTAGGTACCTAACTACTACTAGATAGATGCTCAAGGCACACTCAGCCAGCCACTTTCTGCCTCAGGCAAAATCGAGATACATTCGGTGAGCGTCCGGAATCGCCGCTCTCCATTAACTGGTAATTACATATCCCCCGCCTCCGCTCTAGATTTTAAGCCACCTGAACGCGTGCAATAAGCAACATTGAACGTAATAACTACTCAGCTCTTGATCATGGCTGCTCCACCAATATGCAAATTACCCCTGGAGGGTATCCTTACTACCAAATGCTTTGATATCACACAATACGCAATCCCATGTCGATACCGACTCCTTAGCTGCGCTGCCTTCGTCAAAAATAAAGAACTGGAAATACTTGAATTTACTGATTTCCCCACTGTCAAATATACAGCTGTATCCTACGTCTGGAAGGGAAACATCCCCAATGCGAACTTCCATGACCAGACTTTCAATGTACCAGTTCCAGATGAAAAGGACGGGTCACCAGGGAATCCGGGAGATCCGATAGGGGTCGACGTGCTGAATCAAGTTTGTGTGGCATCTATGGCCCGAGGAGTACATTATCTCTGGCTGGATCGCCTCTGTATCATGCAAATGAACGACGAGGATAAAAAGTGGCAGATTAGACAGATGCATGCCATATATCTCCATTGTGAAATATGCATCGTCGTCCCTGGAGGCATACAGTGCCTTGTACGTCTTGACGAGGAGACACAATGGATTCATCGGGGCTGGACCCTACAAGAAGCGGTGGCGCCTTCAAATGTCCTCATCCTGTTTTCTTGGAGATTTGGCTCGTGTAAAGCTTATGCGGGCGATGCGGAGGGAGACATCGATGAAATCACAGCGGCTACGTCGGCCGTGGCGTCTCTATCGTTCATTGTTGATTCTAGCACTATCGGCAGCATTGGTGTCAATTTTGGTGATCACCGTGAATTAGTCAGAGTCAAACTACTCAGTTCCCACCCCTCGGACCAAGTCTACAACAGAGAGGATCACAGGATAATGTCTCCTAATGTCGGCGCCCTCGCTCGCATCATGTCGAAGGACTTGAACGATGATGAAAGACACCATTCGATCTGGCAGAGTGCACTGATGCGAACTTCTTCTCGACCGGTCGACATGGTCTTCAGTATTATGGGGCTTTTCGGCATTACGCTAGATACTTCGCGATTCGAGAAAGAGGATCGAGCCAAAGCTACGATCGAACTTGCGCGGGAGGTTATGGCCAAAGGAGGTCGAGCAACTTGGCTTGCTGCAGCTTTCCGTATACAGCCGTCGCGGCAGATATCTACATTTCCTTTATTTCCTCGCACTTCTGTTTCTGGGAAGTCATACGTAAAAGTAGAAGGGGGAGTGCAGGAGATTTCATTATTGATGGAGAACGAGTATCCCATCGCGCAGGCACTTGTTCCAATGCCCAAAGGTTGTATGGACGAGAAAGGGTACCTGACGTTCTCTTCAAAGGCCATACCTATACGACCTCGCTCAATGGACCCCCAAAGAATGTCTCTTGATCCCCGAAACCCAGCGTATTTCCAAGATGTTAACGACTCGTGGTGGGAGACTCAAGAGGATTCAGTTCGCATGGAAAAGAAGACCTTTGCAGTACTTATAGGCTATTTCGTTGGCTATTACCCTGGAGGTACACCTGCTACGGATTCAAAAAATGTCCGCGCCGCAATCATCGAGGAGCACGCACAAGATAGATTCCATGTGCGAACATACTTAGCCCTGAGTAAAGAAACGAAGGCTTGGGTTAAAACGTGGCAAGAGCAGACGTTTATAGTCGGTGGACCGTTACCGGATGACATCGAAGACGCTGGACAGGGTCTTCCTGTGGTTAACAATCCGAGGATACAACGTTTGAACGACACGCAAGGTGCAAGCTGTAGTATTACGCCTTCTTTAAAAGGCATCGCTTACCGTCGTGCTCGATGGGCTAGTCCACAGTTGCAATTTGAAGATAGGCACTTGTACGTTGCAAGGGGGAACTAGGTCTGGTCAATTGCTTCAGTTAGTTAGGTACCTACCTAGGGTATACACCTCCGTTAGTATGGTAAATCAAGCATCCTAGGCGATTTTGAAAGACTCAATAGAGAAAGGCTTGCTCCAACAATTACTACAAACCAATTTTTGGAATTCAGAATCCATAATCAATACCTTAATTACAGCCGAAGGTGGGGTGCGAGAGCAACTTGGATAATCCTACAGCAGACCATATCGACGGAGGGCGAATCGCTTACCGTCTCACTTGACTGAAAATGTGGCGGCGGCTGATTTGTTGCAGACCCGTTGCCTCTTACAGTTCCTTTTTCTTTCCCTTCTTTCTTGGTCGTGATCCAAGGTACTGCTGGGCCAGGGCTGTGCATAGCTGCATGCAATTGCCGTTCCTTTAGGTACTTATTCCATAACGTATACTTCATATCGCGCAGCTATGTACCCCGCTATTTACCCTGGGTTATAGGTAGCCCTCTATCATGGATATTTATCTGGTACGAATCTGTGAGCTGCCTGGGGGCTCGCTCTACGTTGATCGCAAATCCCATGCAACAACCGACGATGAGTACATCGCGATCTCCCATGTCTGGGGAACTCCAGAAACCATTCAAAAGTCCACAGTAGATGGCATCCCATGTGAGCTCGTCTAACTCTGAGGTACCTAAAGGCTAATGCTATAATATCCTAACTGGGTCTTCGGACAGGGGATGTATATTTAAGTCCCGGAAAGCAAGATATCCTGTCACTCCTTCGGCGCGATGATGTTTGCGGCAACAGTTGGTTTTGGATGGATCTCTTCTGCCTTGACCAATCCGAGTTATCCTCCGTCAAAATCGCCGACCAGCTAATGGCAATACCCTCTATATACAAGTGTAGCCGGTGTGTGAAGGTCTTGATAGAAAGTTCTGTATGCATGGAGTGGCAGGAGGTCGCTTTTAGAGCCTTTGAACGAGGACCTATTGATGAAGAGAGTTTTCAAGAAGAGGAATTAGCCCACGGAAGGTCATGTCCACATTTCCTCTTTGCTGATCCTTGGTTCGATAGGCTTTGGACACGACAGGAAGGCCTGTATGCGTGTGTGTTAGATTTCATCGTCCTCAATCCAGTGCCATGTAAGCGTCATAATCGAGACCTAACCAGTGCATGGATAGCACATGGAACTCTCTTGACATATCGCTTCAGAGCGGAAACCTTTCTTCTGGACAAGCTCGCGTACCATGGGCTGCAGCCTTCGAGGGCTGAGGGATCACTCTTTTCCCTCTATTTCGACGTCGTCTACAGACATCATGTCAATGTTACGTTGGCCTATGACTGCGAGCCAGGACCCGATCCAAAGTACAATCCTATCATGGAAGCATGGAGGAGTCAGCGATGCACGACCAAAACACGCGACTACATTCTTGCGGTATTCCCAGACATAGATGGGTACAATCTTCCGGTTGGGGCTCGTAAAATGAGCTTCTCCGAACTTCTGCTCAACGCCATTCGCCAGCCTGCAGTCCGCGCGAATTTCCAAATCGCGCCAAAGATTCCGCGAGGGATGGTGTCGCCCTCTGACAAGGACATAGAGAACATCTTACCATGGCTCACGGATATCCCCCTTAATATTGGTCAGGCATACGATACGTTCGCCGCGTATAGGAGAACCTCGAAGTCCGAGATTCGTAACTCGGTCATTCCTGGTAATATCGCATTGGAGGATATTGACATCAGTAGATCCGGATTGGACATACTCAAGGATGACTGGCAACGCACTACGGACATTTTCCGGCACGTGGCGCTTGTGTCTCCTTCTGGTCCTTGCACTGGGACGACGCGACAGGAAGTTACCAGTAACGATACCGGCCTCCTACGGCAGCATCTCGCGCAAGAATTCATGCCTATCGCCGTGTCGCAATATCTACGCCAGGAAGAGATGCATGCATTGGAGCTTCGGACCAAAGGAGTTCTTACTTTTGATAGAATAAGAGACATTCCCGAGGAAGCCTATGGGCGCGAATTGAAACGCTTCCTTGTTTGTTTGATATGCGGTACATCATTACCCACCGCGGACGAAGTATTGGAGAAAGCGGATGTTGTACGCGTATCGACGCCTTACGGGCCTCTATTAGGTATAATCCACAGGGAAACAAGGTGGACAATCGAGAAGAGCCGGTTAATGCTCGTGTGCGGCCAAACGTGGGATCTCCAGGGTTTCTATATCGGCGTACGAGTCGATGGTAAGATGTCGGCCAGAGGGCGGACCATCATCCCAAATAGTAGTGTTTGGGATTCTATTGAAAAAGCTCTGAAAACATAATTACCTTAGGTACCTATCAAAGGCGAACACCTTGCAGGTGAGCTGGTGAGCTTCATATAGCACAAAATTATTAATAACTATGTCCTCAAGTGCGAGGGAGACACGGTATATTATCCACTTACATCTGATTTGTTGAGACTTTTGCACCATTCTTAAAGTGACAAGTTTTGAGTCTTTTCAAAGTCTTAATTTGTTAATATAAGTGGAATATGTACCTGTGTCTCCCTCGCACTTGAGGACATAATATCATGGAATGCCATGTCCTTGAATGTGAGGATTCTTTAATAAATATAAACTTGTCGTTCAGATGGTTGAATGGTGGGATCATTAACAAAAACAACCGGAGAGCCCGAAGTCAAACCTTACAAGCCAGGACTCAAATATGTGGCGGTTTCCAATGCTTTGTCAGACGGGATAGAGAATCCTTTTCAAAATACATTACCAGGGTGTCAGCTATCGAGATTATATTCTTTACTCCGGGATCTAGATCACTTGACAAGTGGCTGGACATTGATAAATAGGGGGCATGTAGAAAGGCTTGTTAGAAGATTAACCAAAACGTCATGTCCCTTCTGGATTGATGTGTTCCAGTGGAAGAACAGCATAAGCGCCAGCGATCTCAAGCTATCACCACGATGAAAGAAACGCACGAAAATGCGTATCAAGTTTTGGTATTTGATGCTAAGCTTGAAGCAATACCCGTAAATTAGATCCACGAAGCCATGATGCGAATCTCTCTTTCCGGCTGGATGCGCCGGCTCTGGACGCTACAGGAAGGCGTACTGGCTAGTCGGCTGCATGTTAAGTTAAAATACAGTATATTGGAAGTCGCGTCGGCTGAGCGCGCACTCAATAATCCATCGGGTAACTCGGGGCTTTCTAGGGAGATCAAATCGACCTACGGTACAGTGCCAAACAGTGCTGCTCAATTCTACATTTACATGCGTTCGATAAGAAGCATGGTCGTGGACACATACGAACCAAGATTAATTGGTATTCGAAAAGTAAGGACTTGTGATGACGAGGCTGGGGTTAAGGAAACCAGAGAAGGCTTTGCCGTTGTGGAGGAATTTGTGGCTACCTGTCATTACCGAACGACAGGTACCTAAGCCGCCGATCGGACGAGTACATCTGCCTTTCTAGTCTCCTAGGTTGGGATACATCTAACTGCTCGTCGACGCCTTTTGATCAAAGAATGAAGGCTCTTTTATCCAGGCAGAATAAACTACCACAAGGACATCTGTTCGCTCCGGGACCTCGTATGAAGGAGACAGGATGGGGTTGGGCAGAACGGACTGGTTGTTGAGTATCCCAGCCTAATTTTACCTCCCGGGTACAGGCAGACAACATCCAAATGAGTTCTTCCTACGTTGATAGAGAACCTGGAAGAAGGAGGACCTACATGGTTTGAGCTGATGCCTGTGGAACCTGAACAGCCTGGCTCTCCTAGTAATGGTGATGAGTGTCACTACGTATTATACTATACGGAGAATGGAGCAACTAGGGTAGGTTCTTTGGTGGCTACAGCTATCGTTGCCCTTCCAAGTGAGCAACGGACGTCTATTTTCGGGCCAGCTGTCCAGGTATGCTGTACTTTCGTGGGCCTTTGTTAACTTCGCGCGCTAGGCGTCGATTCGGAGCAGCCAGTTATACGTTTTGTGGCGCTTATAGCGCCGACAGGCGTAAGCAGGCGCAGCCCGCCGGTTCAACGAATTGATTTAAGGTCACCTGAGATAATGTTTCATGTAAACACAACTCCTATAGAAAAAAGGTTCGACATAATAAACCCTTCGTAAATTTAAGACATTTAACTTCCGGTATACTTTACGTACATATGTTGTAATATTCTTACGGTTCTATGCGTGAGGCACGTTTCTTGTTAAGTACCTATTCTCCACTTCTCCTTCTCATCCGGGCGTAGCTCACCAGTGAAGAACTCATTCAGCATATTTCGACCAATTCCAGGATACTTCTCTTCAACAGCGTACAATGTCTCCATCACCTTCGTCTCGCCAATTACTTCCACAAATTGAAGAGGAATCCCAAAGTTGCTCGGACGTCGGGCTGCACTTGCAGCAAAGGTATTTTGAACAATGCCTATAAGACCGACAGCAAGGAGGAACCACGTATTCTCTGTCAGTCCTGTTGCCGTGATGAGGAGTAGGATCCAGAGCACACTGAGTATGGACAGGGCTACGCAGGTAAAGGGAGTGGCGTTGGCTGTAACATTGTCTTGCCCGGAAGCAAGGTCCTCCAAGTTAAGGCCATGTCGATTCCCAAGGATAATAAGAGCGTGCTGGGTTCCATTGCCCCGAGTCAAGATATAGGGATCCTTGGACTTTTCACGACATGCCCATTTCTCCCTTTTCCATTGCGGGAGCAGGCTAGTTGCTATAGCAAGACAGACCCCAGCCGCGGTGATAACGAGAACGCCCCAATCGCCATATAAACCGAGAGGTATGACTGCGACGCCGAGTTGCAATAAAATTGAACCAACACCACTCCAGTAAACTATGTCATTCTTAACCGTTTTTGCTTCGTTTGTCTCATCAGGCTCGTAAATTGAGACGACAAGGCCTGAAATACTAGGCTTCGCCGGCAACCGTGCTTCTTCCATCTTCTTGGCAAGTACCTCGTTTGTCTTTTCCGCTATCTTTGGATGCATCCAAAATTCATAGTCCCGAATGATCCTGCCTAGAATCCAACTGGTGTTTTCTCTGCTATAACCGTTCTTTGCGTTAATGACCTTGCATTTACAATCCGGGTTGGGAGGCATCAGCTTGTTCTCGCCCATGGCGGAGAGAAGCGCCGAGACTGAGTAGGATACCCAGCCTACAGTAGAAATGATGCTGTTAGTCTGTATAACAATAATTCATACCTAGATGGCGGGACGAACCGAAAGAGAACGTGACAGGTGCGAACCCCGACCCGGTCAACTGTGCGAGTGCTCGACCAATCACGTCGCCGCCGAGAATGAGTAGAACACTGAAAGCATCGCTAGGTTTGGACCATTGCCCGCGTAATGCGTCCGAGGTGTAGGACATATCAAAATCAGGGTTACGCGAAAGAAGACGTAGTGCGAGAGGAGCCATTTCGATTAAAGAGTAGGCAGATGATGTGTTGAAGCCACATTGAAGTCCTTTCCACAGTTCGAGGGAAGCTCTTGTTTTATCATTGCATCAGCGTGGCTTGTCCACCGTACCCCTACATGTCTCCTAAGCGCTTCAGGTCCTACATGTATGTGTAAATAAGCTGCAAAGCCCCCTATTCTCGTTATGTATGTAACTAACTACTTTATCAATGGTGTTCATTGTTTATTATCTCCTTATGAATGTTTTAGGTAGACCATTTAGGGCACATTTTTGACTGCATAAGCTGATTTTACTAGCGGTCATCTTAAGTGCTGCACCCGAACATTGATGCAGTTCTTAGTCGAAAATTATGCATAATAGGACTTTTCTAACCTTCCACGTGTTCAAAAGATTCGGCCGGTTTTCACGTGGGAGGGCAGCACGCAATATTACTGGCTTCAATACGATTGACGTTGGCTGAATCGGCCATGCGTTATGAAAGCTACACGTAGTAAGCAAGATAAGCGCAAGGCGCCGGCAAGCCTCGTGAGATATACCCAAATACACTTTCGTATGAGATTTAATGAAGCCCCTCTAGCAGTTGCAGCCTACCTATGTAGTTGACCTGGGCCCATCACTTTGGCTAGACGCGCGCAGCAGTGTCGGGGTAAACCATGTGCTGTCAAATTGAGGTAGTCTACGGATGATGGGGGTGGGACGATTGCCGGGTTGCGGTAAACACCTATATGTAGGGCTGTGTGGAGGTGGTGTAAGATTAGGTAATTGACTCGCGCTAACGATGTACCTAAAGTTCTAGGTACTGATGATACATAATGTGATGGTTAGAATGATGTTGTATTGTAAAAGATTCTTGTACTTTACTTTTAACTGGTGGAAATTTTATATAGGTACCTCTAATTTGAACAGTTCTGAAACGATGTTTTTGATTCGCACCCGATCAGGCGAGAAGCATGAAACTTTCTAGCCCTCTGAAAAGATTCGATTCTGCCATTGGATCAAACAACTCGCTAGAGATTGTTTTTTTTTTCTCAAAAAAAGTGTAGAAACCACCTAACTTCTGAAGGTTAAGTGATACACCACATTTGTTCCCTTCCTGTGGATGCTCCGTGTAGGTATCCTGCCCCATGATAATCGCTTGAAAACCCGCCGGCGGGCAATAATTTAACCTGTGCGTGGCCAACAATTGTCACGTAGAAGCATACCTCATGTTTAATGACTGATTCTATGCTTACAATCACAACATCAGAGCATATATCGGTTTTGAAAATCAACGCGCAACGTCGCAGAGGGCCGACCGACTGTGGAGAGCTATCTGATAACGCGAGTGATAGCGAATACGATTTCTCGTCTGTTGTATCGAGGACCGTGGACTGGCGAAGAATACAAACGGGCTCCGAGTCATCGAACAAGAATCCAGGGTGTTGAATGTGAAGCCCGTCATCCTCACATAGTCCATGTAGCGGTAGAGGCGGATCCATGAATCGCATTGCTGAAAGGGCGTTCGTGATCTCCATAGGCTGCTCCAACAACAGCAGTGACCTGGGAGCCCACCGGTAAGGCGGAATTGCGAGGTTCTTGGCTAAGAAGTCTGGGGTCCCAAATTCTGAAAAGAGAATTGCGGTCGGAACCTCGTGCAACAATTTATAGAACTCCGCCATGCGATTGTCCACATCTTTCGCGTTCAAGGTTGACTCAAGGTCAAGTCCTAAAAGTGATGCTAAACAGATGGGCTCGTCTTCAGCTTTACTCGTACACCGATTCTGCACAGCGTGCACGGCTTTCTGGAATTTCGTGTCGAAGCGGGGATTCCTGATTGCACCCACCGACGGGATACGGTCTTCCATAGCCGTCATGAGATGCATCTCATACAAAAGGTCAGCCTTCGTGTCCTTAATCGAGACTGCTGTGGCAGATGGCTTCGGAGATGGAGGCACTTCAAGGTAGGGCTTATACTGAACGCACCGAGCCAGCCGATTCCAATATGCAGGACCGTCTGCCATCTGGAAATACAGCACACTAGCTCCTTGAGGACCATCTGCGAGCGAGGCTTCTTGGAGCGTCCATAGCCGCTTAAGCCACCCGCTGCATAATACTCGGATGCCAAGCTCGAGGGCAGGTGCCTTTCTAGACTCGAAATGACAGAGTTCTCTATCAAGCACAAGCACAGCCATCGCTTCGGTGTATGCCCGTGCTAGTAGTCTGATTGCCTGTTTCCGATACTGTCTCAGCTTCGGAGATACCGGGATGCAGAGCATATGGCTACCTTAAAGTTACTCTCATCGAGATTGAAGGCACCGCGAAGGGCAATTGCCAAGTTATATAGACGGCGAATTTGACAGCGCGGGAGTGCATTGTGGAAAGGATTGCCCAGGCCGTCAGCCCCTAAGGCGCTTATTAAGAAGCTGTAAAATAAATACGATATCGAGGTTCAATACTCACAGACATGGCTAAAAGCAATATAGTTAATACCTCTCCCATCGCTAACTGAAAGCTGCAGGTCACCCGAGATGCTTATGACTGGGACCATATTCCTCGCAAGAACATCTTTCAATAAATCCGGCTGGATATCGATAAATTCACAATCGCACTCGTCTTCCACGTGGAGTGTCCTATAGGACTGTTCATCAACCTGGTATGCCATGCAGGTCGAATAACTACACTTGTCATGACGCTTAGGTGCATATGGGCGGGCTACATAATAAGCAACGGCGACGACATCAAAATTTTGTAGGATATTGTGCACCTCACTCTGACACCATCCATTCCCCAACAGGTGCTTCGCTGCGTAATTCATCATGCTGATCTGACCTTCGGGTTTCCAGTCCCTTACGGGATCCGCGATAGAGATATCAAAGTCATCTTGAAACGGCTCGTGGAACTGGCACAGCAGGGCAAGGGAAAGGACACGCAAGAGGATTGTAATGGAGTAAAGTACCTCGCACTGCTCTAAGGTGTAGTCGTATTCGTCTTCCCAGTCAGAGCCCCGGGTTATCATCAATTGGCCCAGCCTAATGACAGCGTGTAGCTTCTTTCGCAGGGCTTTGCTGCCCCCACAGCCCGACCTCTGCGAGGCGTGATATAGCCGCAGGGGAAGGCCGTTTAGTCGGGCTGTATCAAAAGTATCGGTAAGGTAGTCCTGGGGGTCAATCGGAAGGCCGCAAGCAGTATGAGCTTCCGCCAATGCGCCGAAAAAAAAGCCATGACTGCAGAAATGCGACTTTTTCGACGCACGTGGCATCAACACCCGTCGCTTTGGAAATCCCAGGCGATTGTAGACCGTAAGGGACGGACTGGTCGCTATCCTTTATACAGCGTCCAGGCGGACAGTAGCCTCTATGGCAATAGTGATCATCGCGGTGCACAACCCAACCATGGCGAGCTGGGTAATCCGAAAATCCGGAGAAATCGTACGCTATCCCAAGCCGAGGCACTGCGAAAGGAATGAATTCTGGGGCGAGCATCTTCAAACGAACATACGTGATTTTGCATAATTTGGGTAGATCTAACTTGTACGTATATCCCAGCTATACTTTCACGATGAAGATGTTTCTATAAATCATTGAATAATCATAGATGGCTTTTGAGAATGAGAGCATCTCATCAACCCATTCTAACATGTAACACAATGCGGAGTAACGGTCTTTGTCACTGTGCATTCTGAAATTTCATACCTTCGGTAATCTACAAGCCTTAAACCTCAAACCATGATAACCGTATAAGACTGGACACCGATAGTTTAGGATATACAATCTGATTTCACTTGAAATTTCCAAGCAGACGCATCGAATAGACTTAAATGCGCTTTTGTAGCTCTTATATTACTTGAGCTAGAAGGGTTGGAACTTGACGACCCCTCACTAAAACGCCATCGTATTTCATCTGACATTTAGCAGACATATCTCAACGCGAATAGCTACTTTGAGAAAGGCATTTACAAATAGTTATCAATATCCTCGGGAAGCTCTTGGAAGGAGCTTTGGAATGAATTTAGCTACAATTGTGACGTTCAATTCAATTATTTGCAAGACCGCGATGAAAAGGGAGAACGGCTGGGTGGTGCCTGTACGTTGATTAATCATATAACGCGGTGCTTTTATTTCTGTATAATTTCCACTCGGAATCATGTACCTTATAAATCCAAGGGAGATTCGCATTTATCATGCGACTAGTCACGATGCTGACTTGCACATCGTCGGTTAGATCACCTAAGGGAACACTACAGAGACTTCCACTTGGAGGACTTGCCCCGCAAAAAACGAGATAATAGTTGTCTTGTCACTCGTAAGGTCTATTGCTGGTGGTGGTGTACTGAGTGTCTTTAGCGAGTATGTGGTAGCTGGATATGTCCACATTGCTTTAAACTGTCTGACATTCTTAATTAATGTACCAATTTCAAAGACGAGTGAAAGTTTCGCACAATACCTAAAGTGCTTCCACCGGAAGCGTTTCCAACCTTGTGTCCAGCCTCTTCATTCTGCTGCCACGGATTATCCTGCTAGCTTCGCTTTACTTCTACGCCTGGATAGACCTAGGGTCGCTCTCATTTAAGATTGGCAGAGTAAGTCTTATAACGCCTAAGATTATGTTGATCAAACAAAAAGCCATCTTAACTCCCTAATACTTTATGGTTAGCTAAATGGAGTAGTTGCTATAAGGTTCGTAAGAAAAGGAGGGAGACGTCAACTGTGAAGAAACCTTTACCATACGCCACATTGTCACCATATACACAGTAGACCTTAGTGAAGATGGGGGCAAGGGCGCGGCGTATGATAGTCAACGATTCTGTACATTCTGTGTTGCAATTATTTATGAGAGATGGGATCTTACAGGTATGCTCCTGGACCATAGGGCTGGCTCATCGGAAGACGACAAGTAACGCTTGGCCCAACCTGACCAGTTACCAACGGCATGCTTCATCCTCCTCTTCCAATCGCACTTCTAGCCAAGCGATCAAGAAGTTCACATGCAAGGGAAAGGGCATCGCGATACTCCTAGTTCTGTAAAGTTGAATTACCGGTGGAAGTCAATGGTTCGTCGGGCAGTCCGGATTTTCTATTCTATTTAAGCACAAGTGTAGGCGGCACAGTTATATTATAAATTTCAGTTATTAATATCTTCTCTAAAAGGCCTCGAGTAAAGTACCATTGCTAATACACTTGCTTCTCTATGTCTACCTGTCATACTAATACTATAGCACTAATGGCTGCGATTTCTCGCCGTATATTCTGCGGTGTGGCACACCAGGCCTTCGTGGCCAGTTCCCCCTTGCCTATTAATGATGCTCTACTCGTGGAATATGAAGAAGCCAGTGTCAATAGTTTGACACGAAGCAATGCATATATATAAACACTGCATTAGCAAGTTCTACGCTATGATGATGCGATATAATATGCTATCCAGCCTTGAGAGGAGGATTAAAGGAAGAGGGAAGATCTCTCTAGCATATGTTCGCTCGTCTATTTCGATTATTGCAAAGATTGCTCTTGAATTTCAAGTAAAGGGGATTGATTGACAAGATGAGAATTGCATGAATACGATGGAACTTCAATAGAATTTTTATATAGTACAAGCATCCGAGTTAAGTTAAAGTTTATTTATCACTTGTAAAAAAATACCTCATAGTCATCATCATCTTTAAGCAAAAGAAGAAGGGAAAAGAAAAAAGTATGCGGTGAGTGCGGATCGAACGCACGGCCTTCAGATGTTTGAATGAAGTGGACTTCAGTCTGACGCTCTCCCAGCTGAGCTATCCCCGCTTGATTGCCGGCCTGGGTTTAAAGGTTATATTTAAAGGTTCGGGCTAAGAGTCATGCACATCTAATCTTAACATACCAGGTAGCAATGGAGTAATCTAGACGATAAATAAGTCTGCTAAACAGCTCTAACGCTCTTGCTTGTGAGATATTGAAACATCTTTAGTAAACATGGCCTTAAGTTGAAGGTCGGGGTCATTTCTAATCGTTTAAACTTTAGTCTAACAACTTGAAGTCTTAAGTGAAATTATAGTACTTCTTTGCTGCCAGTATTGAAGCGCAGTTGAATGTTGGTAGCTGTGAATGCGAAATAGTGGTATGATGGTAATATGCTTACCTAGGTCCTCAGGAACGAAAAAAAGAAAAAGAAAACAAATCAGACTGAAATGTGTACCTATCTAGGGTACTTATTTTCTTCATCAGGGCTTAATTTATCATTGAGAAGGATTCGTAAAGGTTAGAATATTCCTTCGTTGGTTTTAAAAGCTTTTAAACATTCAAGATTCCCTTATAAATAAATTCTACGAACCTGGATAGTAGTTTGTTCAATGCCTTGTATTTCTATAATATTCTCTTTAACCTTCAAGTTAGGCCTTGAGGGATGAGAAGGGGTTAGAATTCATTTATGACACGATAGTGCATGGATAATGATTGATATACAAGAACTGTCATTGAAAAACACTTTAAAATTTGGGACACGCAGCAGATCAAAGGGGAATTCACCATGTACCCATTTGACCTTGAGATCCGAGACTCGGTACCTAGCGTATAGCTTTTCTAGCTTCCATGGTGGATTTGCTAGATTGTAGTCATGACTTTTTCAGACGAGGCGGTTAAGAGTCGAATTGAGGAATAGTACACTTTTCCAAAGGCGGATCTCGAGAGCGATACCTGTCCTGCTCGTTCTTGTTCTTTCAATAACCAATGAACCTGATGATATAATTCCTACCGAGTGGGATTAAAATAATTATTGTTAATAAAGACTTACACTCATTGCGCAGGTTTGCTAGATGCTGCAAACACGAAACTTCTGATATTTTAAAATTCACGCTTTTTCATTGGCTAACCCTATCATACCGCTCGGCAGTATTCTCACCACATCTATACTATCACACACCAAAAAATATGTAGACCAAAAGAGGATAGAAACAAGGGTATTTTGACGTAAGACTTGATGATTTAATTGATCGAAATATCGCAGGGACGAGGTGCTAAACAGATAACTACGAGAAAATAGAGTTTCCGTAGGTTACTTGATTACATACAGCTGATTACCTAATCTGACACCACCAATAATAACATTGTGGGATATTTTAAGTATTGTTAGCCCTATTGCACTACGCAATTACGAATTGTATAAATGAGAACTGCAAGAATGATGAGTACCTATATAAATATAATAGTTAAGCTAGAAATCATCCAATCACCAGCGAAAGCAGGAATAGCTCAGAAAGGTGAAAAGTAGGCGGGGATAGCTCAGCTGGGAGAGCGTCAGACTGAAGTTCACTTCATTCTTAAATCTGAAGGCCGTGCGTTCGATCCGCACTCACCGCATATTCTACCATTGTCTATTCAATCTTTAAAGATTGGATGTTTTTTTTTTGGATTTTAAATCCAGACTTCAGTTCTTACTATCTGGTGGTATGTTCGATCTGTGCTTGCCTTAATCTTGTGAAATTTTTGTACTTTTTGTACTTTTAAGCTTAAAGAAAAAGAGTTTGACTTAAACTTTCTTCAAAAGTTAACCGAGAAGCACCGTGCAGTGTATTTCATGTGCCTTTAGTAAGTACGTACCTCAGGTACAATTGAAGTCATGCAGTGTCCAGTTTTTCCACTACGCAGTTAAGCAGCATAAGCAAATAGACAAACGATCCAATCAGAATTCTCCAGTTCATAATGTTCAGGTTTACCATCGTTCGTAGTGGCTCACCTGTGATTCAGCCACAAATCACCCCTCATTGCCGACCCTATGTGTAATTTTTGATACCCCACCGACTTTGAAATACATAACTCGTAACTTTCTACCAGGCGCATTTTGTCGCAATATTTTGTCGCACCATACAAATTCAACGTCGCCCTTTTTTCCTTATATCGTCGGCCTCACGATATTAGGTGGTACTTAACCTATTCTTCCTTCTACCTCATATCCTTTTGCAAGGAGCTGGTCGTCATATTCCCCCACTATGGCTTCCAAGCTTACCCGGTACGTAACCATGCGACTTGATGGAAATTCGTCCCCTGCTTTGTACCACCATATATATATGCTAACCATTTGGTCTTAGTATCGCCATCGTGAACGATGACAAGGTGCGTTTGATAATACTTACCCTTTCGCTTTATAGTGTTGGAATCAAGCTAATATATAATATCTCGCAGTGTAAGCCCAAGGTAAATCGACTTGAGACCCGAGCATTAAGATCTTATGATGATGCTTACATTCTATAGAAATGTCGACAGGAATGCAAGAGGTCCTGCCCGGTATATATTCCCTTTTCTTTTTTTACTCCTCATTGAGTCGATAACTTATTGTATACTTGGCAGGTCGTTCGTAGTGGAAAGCTTTGCATCGAAGTTAGCCCGGACTCGAAGATAGCCTTCATCTCCGAAAGTCTTTGCATTGGATGTGGTATCTGCCCCAAGAAATGCCCCTTCGATGCCATCACCATCATCAACCTACCCACCAACCTCGAAACCCAAGTTACCCATCGATACTCCGCGAACAGCTTCAAGCTCCATCGACTGCCAACGCCGCGACCTGGTCAGGTTCTAGGTCTCGTCGGAACCAACGGTATCGGAAAGAGCACAGCGTTGAAAATTCTCAGTGGCAAGCTTAAGCCTAACCTAGGGAGATACGAGAACCCGCCGGACTGGGAAGATGTCATCAAGTACTTCAGAGGATCCGAGTTACAAAGTTAGTCGGCATTTGCCATTTCACTAGTAAACATGTTAATCTTTGAATTTTAACTAACACGTAATCCAGACTATTTCACCAAGGTCCTTGAAGATGACCTAAAGGCCGTTGTCAAACCCCAGTACGTTGACCAGCTCCCGAGAGCTGTCAAGACACCCGACAAGAGTGTCAAGTTCCTCCTCGAGCACAGATCCGCAATGGGCAATATGGACCAGGTTCTTGACACCTTAGAACTTCGTCACATCCTGGACCGCGATGTTAACCACCTTTCTGGTGGAGAATTGCAACGATTCGCCATTGGGACAGTCTGTGTCCAGAAGGCTGATGTATACATGTTTGACGAGCCATCTTCTTACCTCGATGTCAAGCAGCGTCTTTCTGCAGCGCGAATGATCCGTTCTTTGCTCGGCCCGGATAACTATGTTATTGTTGTCGAACACGATCTGTCAGTCCTTGACTACCTTTCCGACTATATTTGTGTTCTCTATGGTAAACCCGCTGTATATGGTGTGGTTACTCTACCTCACTCGGTCCGTGAAGGCATCAACATTTTCCTTGACGGTCATATTCCTACCGAGAACTTGCGGTTCCGAGAAGAATCTTTGACGTTCCGTATCTCAGAGGGTACTGATGACTTTCAAGCCGATAAGGCTCGCGCCTTCAGCTACCCCAAAATGGAGAAGGCTCTCGGAAACTTCAAGCTCAACATTGACGGCGGTGACTTTACTGATTCGGAGATTATCGTCATGATGGGTGAAAACGGTACAGGGAAAACGACCTTCTGTAGGCTTCTGGCTGGTGCTCTTAAGCCCGACAATGCCGAGAAGGTTCCCGAGATGAGAATCAGCATGAAGCCCCAAACTATTACTCCTAAATTCGAGGGTACCGTCCGACAGCTATTTTTCAAGCGAATCAAGCAGGCGTTTCTCTCCCCGCAGTTCCAGACTGATGTTGTCAAGCCTCTCAAATTGGATGATTTCATCGATCAAGAAGTCAAGAACCTATCCGGTGGTGAACTGCAGCGTGTAGCCATCGTCATGGCACTCGGATTGCCAGCCGACATCTACTTGATTGACGAGCCGTCGGCCTACTTGGACTCCGAGCAGCGTATCATTGCAGCACGCGTGATCAAGCGTTTTATTATGCACGCTAAGAAGACGGCTTTCATCGTAGAGCACGATTTCATCATGGCTACATACTTGGCGGATCGTGTTATTGTGTTTGACGGAAAGCCGGGTCTCGATGCCCATGCTAACGCGCCCGAGTCGCTGCTCACTGGATGCAACGCTTTCTTGAAGAACCTAGATGTCACCTTCCGTCGTGATCCGACAAACTACAGGCCTCGTATCAACAAGCTGAACAGTCAGCTGGACCAGGAACAGAAACTGGCTGGAAACTACGTAAGTTAAATTTACCCCTAATGTTTCATCGAGGCTCATCACTAACGTGATCCACAGTTCTTCTTGGAAGAAGACAGCTCTTGAAACGGGCGTCCCACGTGATAATGGCTACCATCAAGGCCGCAAGCATCATCAAAATACCCCATCAGCATCGGATACCGGCGTTCTAGGCGTACAAAAAGGGGGGTCAACGCGCCGAGAGAGCGGGAGCGCGCATGAGTTATCCGACATGGATGCGGATGGTGGGGAGGAATGCGATGATCCGGACGAACATCGAGTGCGGCGACAGTCTACCCTCGTTCGTCTGGTCCTGAAAATATTGGGTTCTAGAGGCGCCTCTTGTTGCTTGATAAGGCGAGACTGCGTTCTAACCACGACTTATCATGCTGCATAGGTTTATTAGGGCGTTACTAGATCCGTTAGTTGCAGAGTGAGGGACGAATAGGTTAAATGGATGACTGTCGTCACATCTACCAATGGCATATATATATAATAACATGTGTCGTTGGGGCTTTGAGATCATCGTTGTTATTAAGGATAGAGATAGGAGACTCAGCCCGCAGGGAAGAGGCGAGGAAAGAAATACACGGCTTGCTCATCAGAATGTACCTCCGTGTATTTTAGTGAACCAGACTTTTTTATTTATGCCGTGATAAACTCTCTAGGTTAGAGTGATTAATGCTTCAATTACCTCATAGGCACTCCCTCCAAGATATTACAAACGTGTAGGTTGTATGTAGTAAGTAGTCCTTGCATGTAGAACACCCGACTGGTTCGTATTATAACGGATAATAATTATTTTCCAGTTGTTTAAACCGTCGAGAAAGTTTCATTTCACACACCAAAAGGAAAGGAAAAACATGCGAATAAGCAATGTAGATAAAATCAGGGTTATTACACTATCTACTAAAGTCCGATTTTCTCTATTAGGGCAAAGGAGGGAAAGGATACACACCGAGATCATATTCCAAAGAGCTTTTTTTTTAAATCCAGCCTCGGGCCGGGCCGGGCCGGGCCAGACCTATTACCACCGTGTTCTCCCCCGTATTAAGTCCTGCAGAAGCGTGAGAAACCTCTGGATGCGTAAAAACGAAACGACCAAGTCGGCGTTATAAATGAACGTACAGGGAAAATGTGCGAGTTTTCTTGTAGCCTTATTCAACGGCGGGATACTGTGGGAGGGCGAGTATACGATGGCGAGTTTCCGAGCTGCATCCGGGTGTCCCAAATCATCTAAGCTCCACAAAGAACGTAGTCGGAAATTGACACGTACTTTTCAGTTTATTGGTGAGCCTTGATGGCCAAGACTAGGGCTGAGCAGCCCATGTCTTGCTTGGAGACGCCTAAGTATGGCAAATGCTGCGGTTATGTAGTGGACTTTGGCCGTCTAATCTCGGCCTAAGGCTATCGTTGGAGCTTGGAGGGCATGGATCAATTAGGGGGTAAGGGGTAATATCAAAGATATATTGTATAGATCAATCAAAAGGCTAGTCTTCTTCGATTTCACCCTCTTCGCTACCGGAGTGCACGCCAGTGTCGTCTTTGGTAGGCGGCTGAACTGCTGGCGGTGTCCTAGTTTTAGGACGAGCTTCACGATGGGGGGAACGCTCACGGGGTGTTCTCTCTCTTCTCAGTCTCTGTATTTGCGTTAGTGGCCCGTGATTAGTGATAGGGGTAGTTGAATCATACCTTGGAGTCTCTAGAGTCGTGACGATCGAGGTCATCATCCTCCGCTCGGCGGCGTCGAGATGAGGTTGGACGTTCATCTCCATAAGGCAGTTCTTCGACGGGGCCTCTCTCAACGCGACGCCGATACTGCCGCTCTCGTTCTTCCTCCCTGTCTCGTCTTTCCCTGTCATAATGGCTCGGCGGATCATCACGTCGAGACCGAGGTGGGTAGTCCCTCTCCCGGTCTCGGTCCCTATCTCGATCCCGTTCACGTTCACGTTCACGTTCACGCTCGCGGTCGCGGTCACGGTCGCGTTCACGATCTCGATCACGGTCCCGGACATCGCGGTCTCGATAAGAATCCGACGGCCGACGGTCAGATAACAAACTCTCAGCCATGCTGGACTTACGATAATTCTTCTCGCGCTCAGCAATAGCTTTGCGGCGGTCTGCTTCATATGCATCTGGCTCCGGGCTGCGGCTATGGCGTGGCGGTCGTGCGCGGTCACTACGGTGAGAACGATCTCCCCTATCTCTATCTCGGTACGTACCACGATCAATAGAGCGTTCACGGCGTTTATGACGATCCCTGTCTTCATCTTCCCGATCACGGACTCGGCGAAGGACCTTCTCAAATGCGCCACGGCGGGCATCTTCGGATTTGACTGCTTGGAATTCGGCTGCACGGGCAAGACGTGGTCGAACCTTTTCCCAAGTATCGTCTGCAGTAATTGGTGGGTCTACATGCTTAATATAAGACCGGAGGTCATCGATAGCCCTCCTCTGCTGCCTTTCAGAGTGTTTATCCTCATCAGACCGTTTAGACTTCTTTTCCTGAAGCTATTAAATAGGTCAATAATAAAGCTTCTAACAAGTTATGACGTCTTGAACATACCCGTTCGAATATCAGCATTATTATATCGCCATCAATGTTAGCAGTACGTCGATCATTTTTCAATACAGATGAAAACTCTTCGAAAGTAGTCTTGGGGGTGAACTCAAAACGGTTGTCCTGGGTTCAACGTCAGCTAACTAATACCGTCTAAGTAGGGTAACGAAATACAACTTACGTCCATAACATCGAGCACGTCGTTCCGTGTTGTGCGGAGGGCTCGTTCCTCTTCCTCGACGATATCCCAGAACAGGTCAAGAGGGCTTGATCCAGCCTGGCCGCAAATCGACTTGAATCGTTCATCATTCTCGATCAGAGGATATATTTGACTCCATTTAGTTCCAGCCTTAATCTTACCAGCTCTACGGAGTTCCTGAAGTAAGTCTGTGAACGCGTCTCGTCGCTTCCGCTCGACACGGAGCTTTTTGTTCCTCTGGTTCTGTCGAGTCTCATTAAAGCTCCGTTCCAAGGACTTGATATGATTTTGAAAGGCAGTCAGGATATCAAAGTTGGTAAGAGTTTTATACTTCTCATCATTCTGGAAAGGAGCAGTTGCTTTGAGGATATTCTGGGCCTCGGACCAGCGCGTGTAGGGCTCCAGGTTGAGCTTGGGGAGAAGATCAATGAGACCATCCATTGCACTCTTCCTGATGCTGGCCTGGTTCTCCACGTAGGCCTTCTTCAGCTCTGCTATGTAATCCTCAAACAACTGACGTCGCTCGTCTTCATCATTAGTTGACCGGAAGATTGTTTCGCGCTCGATGATGGGACGGGCAGTTTTCCAACGTGTATAATGCTTAATCTCAGGGTGGCTCTTAAGCATAGTAGCAAAATCAGCACGAAGTTTTGTCAGCCTATCCTTTGCGCGTTCCTTGTCTTGAATAACCATATCTTGACAGTACTTCTCGAAGGCAGCTTTTCTATCCTTAGGATCCTTAATGGATCGGTACTGAGGATCCTTGATCGTGGCCCGCATAGTCTGTTCCCAGGTCCAATCGGGCTGCACACCACTCCGACGTAGCAATTTCATGAAAGCAGCCTCAGCTTCTTCAGGGGTCGCATATTCGGGTTCGTTGCTCGCGGGAACAAATGCCTGGACACGCAAGTCACTACCATGGGTCAACTGACGAGACTCGGGGAAACTCTCTCGGTGATCGCGATAGTGATCGTAGTTGGAGTTGGAAAATGAATTATTGGAAGCATGTGGTGTAGCCGGCCTGCCTAAGTTAGAACAAAGTATAGAGGGCATTCGATAAGATGCTTACGCGGGTGTCGAAGGTGTAGCGTCATGGCCTAATGCTTTTCTGTAAACCTCGGGCATCTCCCAAGAACTTTGCTTCGTTTCGGTATTATACCAATACTTGCGCCCACCTTCGGCGGTGTATTCCTTCCATGGCTGGTTCGCCAAAGCGCGCTATGAACAGGGTCAGTATGCTGAAGCGACATAGACATATAGACGCGCAAAACAAACCTCGGCAGGTGACATCAATTCTTCTGGTTTTGTCCATTGTGTCGCTTTAGTGATTGAATTATAGTAATAAACGCGTCCATCAGGGCTTTTGTATTCTTGCCAAGGGTTTGGCTGGCCATAATGGCCGTTGGCTCCGTTCATCATGGCTAAACTTTGCGAGCGCTTTGTATTTCCCTATTATCAAGACGCCCAGTGAAATACTTTCTCCCTTTAAAGGGAAAATGCAATCGATGAAAACCAAGAAATTAGAAAATAGAAAACGCGGTCGGCGACGAATCTCGGTTGGTTGACAGAGACGAATATCTCTGAGCCAACGGAATGAGGGATGTGAAAGTTCAGAAAGCTGCGAATTTTCAGCACCAGAGGTCGGAGTTTGGAAGGTACGTACCTTAGATTACCGACATGTACGTACCTAATGTACCTGTTACCTCTAAAAGCTTAAGACGGAAAGGCGCATACCCGAAAGTGCCCCGTACAAGCACATGGGCCAATTAAACATGTTGCATTCGTTGTGAAGCTTCAATAACTAACACAAATTATTTTAGGTACGTATTCACATCTCCCAACTCCATCCTACACGATAGACATATCTGATTTCGAAATGCGTCAACTTCCTGCCAACAGCCCTGAGCGTATTTAACAATGATTAGAGACCCTAGCAACATAATCCTTTAATTAATATAACATCACTTAGAAAATGTCCACCCCTTCGGTTAACATAACTCCCGCCTCGACTTTCGACCTTGTTGACGATTCAACCCTCACGTACTTCATACCCCTTGCAACGAAATTCAATGTTGAGGAAGCTTTTAAAAACGATGTGGATAAATCCGAAGAACCGTTTAGCTCGGTAGAACGGCGAGAGTCTCTTTTCTTCGGTATGTCGTTCTATATCTCTTCCAAGAGGTCCATTTTCTCACCATGCTCATTGTTAGACCCCAGATGAATCCGTCGACATTTACTTCGTCCTTACAAACCCCCATGTCGAAGAAGATGTCTTACGATCCTCCCTTCGAAATGTAATTCTCTCTCTCGAGGCGCAAATCGTCAATGGGACCGCACTAGACCGCGACGGCCATCCAGCCTCCGAAGTCATTTTCACAGGGCCAGTAGAGAAGCAAAAGGATCCAACTGTATTGTTCAGGCTCTCGGAAGAACATGACACCCATTCCGAAGATGGTCTTCAGCAGTATTCCGTGGCCGTATGGAAGCAATCGGTATTTCTCAGTCGGCCTAGGATGCGACTTCAAAGCCCTTCTGTTATTTTCAATGCGACAGCGAACTTCCACATCGGAAACCAATCCTTGGCCGATGAGCCTCGCGATGGATATCTACCAAGTGGCATGGCATGGGGTCTCAATCTGCTCGAAGCTTTCGGAAACGATCCTGCTATGAACGGGATCAAGCCCCATCTATCAGCACTCCGAGTATCTCGTGTTGCGCCAGTCACACAGCAAGCCAAGGGCCAGCTACGGCCTATCAAGTCTTCGTCTAAGCTTTCCATGCGCATCTACCCAGCGGCGCATTCGCGCATGCGTTTTACCCATCTTAATACCACCCCTTCTACAGCAACTGTCCTCGCGATGCTAGAGCTTGACTTTACACCCTTCTTTGAGTGCGAGATAATGCTTGACAGCATATCAATTACAGTCGCAGAGGGTATAGTTGAAGATCTCGCAAGCCAGTCTGGAATGCCGCTCCCTATATCTTGCGTAGCTCACGACCATGTCACGTTTCTATATCGTATTTCACCGGCTGAAGCTAATCTAGTATCAAAAAATCCGATACGGGATCTTAGCATTGCTATCTCTGCGAAGGCTCTAGTTCGTCCAGATGTATCTGAACCACGATTAAGCATGGCGTGGACTACTACGGTTGATTTCACAGTCCCCGTAAATCCAGGATACGGTTCTACCATGCAACCGATCCAACGCATGCATCGGCCAAGTCAACTCTCGATCGGGGGTGAGAGTACCATGTCTTTAACAGCACCGTCCGTTGCCCGACCAGACGCACTACCTTTCCTTGAAGCCGCGACGACACGAGAGACCACTGTGCCTGATATAGGCATTGCTATGACTTTCACTGGCCCGCCCCCAAGTCATCAGATCTTCCCCGGCGATGAATTTGTCTGGAATGTATTCGTCGTTAACCGATCGCCCGCGCCGTCGGCAGCACCAAGAAAGCTAGCAATAGTGGTGATTCCAAAACGAAGGCGTAACGAATCTCGAGTTAATCGACCGCCCTCGATTTCTCGGCTGCCTGAAGTCTCGTATAGCCTATCTCAACAGCTAAAGACACCAAGGGATCGAAGCGTGGCAGATGCTGTTCTTGACGAGAACGTAGTCCATGCCATGCAACATAGTAGTATTATTGAAGGCACGGAGGTAGTTTGCTTGAGCGCAGATGTGAGGGTTGGACCGCTCGCACCCGGAGCATGTCACATTGCTGAGCTTAGGTTTTTGGCCTTGAAAGAAGGCATCGTAAGTGTTGAAGCTGTGAGAGTTATTGACCTCACGAATAATGAGCATGTAGATATCAGGGATTTACCCACCGTTATTGTTCAAAGTAGATAGACGCGAGCCGATATCCATAATTAACCTACCATACTAGCCTTCAATCCAAACTTCATAATAAGTGTCCCGAGATGCAGAACCCGTCCAAACAATCATATTAGCTCTGTTTCCGAAGGCGTTAACTGGCTTTACGTATACCACGCAAAATACACATCATCTTGTGTATACTAGCATACACGGGGGACACTAGGTAGCTAGGTACCTAGGTTTGATTGTTAAATTTGCTCGGTAATAATTAAGGCTTCTTCAACATAGGCAATCTCGTATGTCTACGACCAAGAAGCTTTTCTCTCTCTCTCTCGAAACTCGACGGGAACTATCTTTAGCTAAGCGAAGTCAATAAGTCTTATACCGACCTATGTCCCCCACGGACGAAGCGTACGTAAAGCGCGGAAGACTTCAATTCCTTGGCATGGAGTAGGTAATGTACCCTAGGCGCCTGCGGCGCTTGCTGTTTTGAATCAACTCACCTTGAGGGTGACGAAGGGAAATATATCTGGTTCTTAGGTTTTAGAATGTATTGCCGAAGCTAGTACTGCTGGATCTGTGCTTGACGACGTATATTGACCCGAGTTTATCTATCACACGGCGGAAAAACATACACGTCATGGGTGTCAGTGGAAATACGCCTTATTGATGTCTCAATTTTACCGTGAAAGGAAGTTATGTTAAGCTACATTTAGTAGGTGACAAATACGTGGAGTACTAATATCGGGACTAGGAGCACCGGGGAGGGGAGAGGGGAGATGGGATCTCGATTCTTTGCCCCCGGAAAGAAACCCGGTGGCCGGGGGGTAAAGAGAAATACGCCGCGCCGAATGGCAGCCCATTGGGGCCCTGTCCTGGACACAACTAGGTAGGCAGGTCGCGGTTGGTTGTGCAGGCATAACGTCTTGGGAGCGTCCAAGCGTTCCTAGGCATGTAACATCGCCTCGTGACAATGCCGGCCACAGGCTTCGGGGGCCCTGATCCGCATATTAAGGTGGAAGGATGCCGTCTCCTAGCGTCGGCCGTATCTAAGCAATTTTTCTTCTTCCTCTTCTGTTGTTTTCGCTCGAACGGTCTCGAACACGTCCGTGGGACAATATAGTCAGGGGATATGTTCCCCTCGGTCATTCTAGCTGTCAGGTACCTGACATAGTAGGCATATCATCGGCTTTGGTACGCTTAATATCGGTTGATTGGTATGTAATCACATGGAAGATGCTGTGGCTAACAAGGTCCATGATACTCAAGAGTATAGCTAGCATGATTTCTATTTAACTCGGTTGAACGAATTGGCTACCCAAATCAACTGCACCGGCAAGTGAAGTCATTCATAGGTACCGAGCCAATTAGCTAATTCTTCAGTGACGTCGGGACCGAGCATCAGAGCGCATTGGCCGGCGAGGTATAACTCCTACAGTCCAATCCCAGGGTAATCACGTTCAATATGAAAAGCGAATGCTGTTAAGAATTAGACATGAAAGTAGTATTTTTACACTCTCACATTTCAAACAGAGCCCATTGATACATCTATATAACACCCAACCTCAACCGTGAAGGGGGCAGTTTTTAAAGACAGATGTTGTAATCTTCAGAATGAAGCTCAAGAGTCTTCGCGATAGTAATATTCGACACCAAAGTGCAAAACTCGCTCGCGCATTCGGCAGTTGGCAAGCCGCCATAGTTATAATCTGGGGATGGCGAACTAGATGGTTTTTAAAAATCTGAAACTAAACAGCATATTCGGAGATTTACCGTCGCTAAAGCATGCAGACCACTCGCTACCCATTTAGACAGTAGCCATCTCCTTTTTCGTTGTATTTCTCATTCCACGATGTCACCATCGACTTCTCTTGTGGTATACGATCTAATTTCCAAGAGTAGACTTAGAAAACACCTAAGTATCCTAGCTAACCCCGGCGGACCGGATCGTCTTCCGAATTCGTTTGAGACTGGGGGTTAAGAGTGTAAATACCTAGTATGTGACGGATGGCTAAAGGGTCCTTGGATGATGTATTTGCGTTCCCAGCAAGAGATTTCACTGGCAGAGTTAAGCATACACGTTCGATCGAATGTCGACGCCTTTACAGGGTCTCCATGGGGTGGGGTCGTTCCCCGAAGTGTAAGAATACGGCGCAGATTCAAATCGGGCTGCTATGATCCGAGCAGGCATTGTGAGACACATGTTAGCGATGTCGTCAGGAACAGGTAAAGCCTAGTAGATGAGACACTTGACAGCTCGAATTCCGGAGTCCAGCAGGACGGATACGTAGGTGACATGTAAATGAACTCAACATATCGACTGCTACGATCCGTACAGACACGCGTAGATAATGAGAAATAAAGATATTTCTGCATGCCATAACGCCCCACGCGTCCTATTGCTGTTAGTCGGTGACTTCGCGTAGTTTCGAGCAATTCAGGCTGTCGATCACCACGCCAAGGGGATTGGAACTCGGTAGAGAATAATAAGCGTAAATTGTGGACAAACTCTTCAACCGATATGGACATCATCACCGTGCCTTGCATTCGCAGCAACACTCGCTATTGTCATTGTTGCAAGTGTCAACGGAAGCGGAGAGGTAAAAAGAAAAAGAAAGGGAAAAGACGATACTGTCTATATAGGCGATGTCGATTACTACATATATTAGATACGATGGTGTTCATCGGTTAACCCCAAACCCCCTAACCCGTGTTATCAATACGGGCATATCAGTTACTTACCAATTGTTTAAATAGAGTTGCCAAATTCGAATTCTGAACGTAGGGGCGTGGCACAGCGGTTTGTGTCTTTGCGCGAGTCCGTTCCACGTCTCACACATAAGGCTACCAAAGGTAAACATATTTACAACAGCGTCTCACGACACTTCAAATGAGTGTTGGTATGCATTAGGTAACTTTGCGGCTTGTTAAATGCCAAGTTGGCAGGTGTAGCAGGTAGAGAAAGTTGGCATATGTATGGAAGCTCGTGGCGCATATGCATACTACATAAGAGTTCGCATGTAGTACGTTACATTTAACTCATTCCCTATACATAGTAGTCGAATTGTTTCTGTTGTTTCATTGGCCACAAAGAACCAGCTAGTCAATGGTCCCTCCAAGGGACTATTGTACAAGGGACCCCAGCTCACAACATGAACCAGGGCTACTAAGTCTACATAGAATCCTCAAGTGCGCACAAGCCGGGGAAGAAGATGGTGTTATGCCCCGGATTCGAGGTGTTACGCCAAGTAGTATATAATAACACCCGGTTTCATTAATCTAATGCCCTATAGCTATCAACGAGAAAGAGTCAAGTTGGCTACTACTGGTATGTATATAGGAAATATCCTCGCTCAAGAGGGTATAAGAAGACTCGGATAGGAAACCATAAATGGTATGTATTTGAGATGTAGCGCCACTTATATCGCTGTACGTCGTAAATAATATTTAATCGATATACGTTTGTAGAAAAGAGCGACTCGGCCAAGATACTAGGGGCCTCATCCAAGCGAACGCAAAATTATAAACCCATGGCTCGCCATCGCCTAGATCATCCTAGGGTACTAAGTTTCCCTTCGTAGTCTAGCGTACGGTCCTACTCGGAGCGTCCCAGGTAGGCTGTAGCTGATATACCGCGTTACAGCCATGCATTTCTATTCTTTTGCTTGTACGGGCCGGCGATCTTTTCGCAATTTGTCTAGGAGTTGCGGCACGCCAGACGAGTATCCGCATTGAACTCCCCTGCCATAGATCCAAGCATCTGCAAACTGGGCTTGCGATGGGGGTCGTGCTCTGATGATATACATATTCCCCGGCGCCACTCAGCTGATCGGAATCCGTCCCTTCGGGATCTTGCTACCACTCTACTTCCCCAAACTTTATGTTCAACATCGCCTCGGTCCCTGAGGCAAACAGGTCAAAATGGCGGCGGCACAGGATACATTAGGGCCCATGATGAATGCTGTCAATTGGACATTGACAGCATTGGCGGGGACGTTTCTTGGTCTACGAATGTATTGCAAGTTCAGTCGTCACAGGGGGTTGTGGTGGGACGATCACATCTTAATATTCGCTTGGGTAAGTGATGAGATCTCGACTTCAGTTGTAATAAGATGTTTTCTAACCTACTATGGCGACGTTTTAGGCATGTCTCATCGTCGCTGTCGGGTTCATCACCAGCTCGATTTCATTAGGATTTACCAGCCCGGCAGGGCCTCAATCCCCTGAGGCTGCCCTTCGACTTCAAATCCACGGAGGTGTACAGAATGTGTTTTTCGGATTGGCCACGGTTATGAGCAAGACCTCATTCGGATTTACGCTAATGAGAGTCACTGAGGGCCGCATGAGAATGTTTGTCCTGTTTCTCACCGTCACCATGAACATAGCCGTGTTTCTATACATTATATTCACCTTCTTCAAATGCAAGCCGGAAGTATACTCTTGGATAAAAGGGCCTGGTTGCTGGAGCACCGAGAAATATATTCACTATGCTATATTCGCTGGCGGTAGGTGAATTCTATGTTATCATTTATTCAGTTTATGAGGTGAATGGGTTCGCTGACTCGCGGTGTAGGCTACTCCGCCTTCGTGGATTTTTCCTTTGCGATTATCCCTTGGTTTTTAATCATGAATCTTCAAATGAGAACAAGAGAGCGTTTCGGCGTTGCAATTGCTATGAGCTGCGGTGTAATGTATGAGTCGCTGTAATTAAGAATTCAACGGCTTGCTAATTACTGTCTAGTGCTGGAATAACCGCCGTTGTGCGATGTATCTATCTACCGCTCCTCACTCTAGGGACATTCTCGAGTAAGTTTATAGCGCTATAATAAGTGCGCTTATAAACTTGATGACTGACTCATTATTAGCTCAAGGAACAACACTGGTTATATGGTACGTGGCTGAATCATCGGCCACCATCGTCGCAGCATCGATCCCCGTTTTACGAGCCTTGATCAAAGAAATGTCCTCGTCCATGGAACGTTACAACCACAGCACTGGCAATAAATCGGGCCTAAAGAGTCATACGAAAGGCACCCCGAGGGGTCTACATGCTAGCAATGTCGTAACGACAGTTATCAGTTCCCGGAGGGACCCGCATGATCCCCACGGCGACGCGAGTAGCGATAAAAGTATTCTCGATGGAGCACACGCACCAGGAAAATCCTCTGAGGCGAGGGGAGGGATTGTACAAACTCAAGAAGTCAGGTTGAGTTATCACGACCGCAGCGACAACGACAGCGAACAAGGATACGAGATGGAATCTATGGGAAGGAAATCGCCTTAATTTATGATACCCGCAATAGCCATGTCTGGCAGGACTTGACAGCTCTGCTGAGTTTATGTATAAGATATAGGTAGTACGATTTACATGCGATATGTAATAAACTTCAACGGCCTATTTTCAAACGTTCTCACAGAAGCGCCCCTGGGGTTGAGCCTATCATCGAGGTATAAATAGGGGCTATAAATGTGTCCCATTTTGATCGAAATAGAATAAGTGTACGCAATTGCGACTATGTTCTTGCTTACGTCGGTCCGCACATCCTTTATGAGTATCACATGATAGATACTACGAAACATAGAAGAAGAAGCCTTTTTAAGGTGCTAAGTTTGGTGATAGCTTGTTGAGTATATGCTCTCAAGCAATATAATAGAGCAACAGCTACTACTCTCTCACAAAGTGAGCCTTCTTATTATCTAGATAGATATACTGCTAATAATGAGCCCATTAGCACTTAGCTCTCTCATTTTAATCCATGATCTCTCTATCATGCGGACCAACCCCTATATAAAATACAGTCTACATAATTAACGCAAACAATATCTCTACTGCGATAATGTATAATATTTGCGCTATTTGTAGATTAGTTAGCTTGTGGGCTTCGATGACAATCGCGTGATTTGCTATATTGCAACTAGAACAACATTTCTGGCAAAGATCTACATCGTATCCTCCGTGTTCTGCGCAGCTAATGAATTATGTAACCTGGTTCGAGAATCCCTTGTAGTTTTTGAAATAGGCCGAGAAAAAATTCAATTGATAAACGGAAGTAACTTCTTTAGGGATGTTGCATTACACATAAATAAGCGGTGGCCAGCATGTGAATATTTACCTTGATCATCATTATGGCCTAGTTTTCTTGGCAGGGACAATTAATAAAGCTGTCCGAATTCGTACGCGGCTTTTACTACGATATAGCAAGAGTACTCTATCTAAATAAACATAAGTCTTGTTAAATATAAAATTCTATAACTTTAAAGCGTAAAGGGGAAATTTAAGGGGAAATAAAAGACGACTTGCTTTTCCATAACAGGTACTTTAGGTACTGAATGAATTCCTGAGAAACATGATAATTGTATTTTTATATATACGTGAAGGATGGAACGTTACCAGATGTGTTTTTCAGTTTCCCAAGCGCAACATAACTTACGGGCAATATTAATCCACATTGTCGCAAAGTTATATATAAATTTAAGGGGTGGAGTTGACTACGACATAGCGATTCCTTAAATAGAAACATTCAATAGTGTTACAATTCAGCTATTTATGCTATGAGAGGATTTATTGAATAAACCTAGATTAGTTACTGGTCTGCTATATGAGGTTATTAAGTAGGCTTTTTATATCGTTATAAGTCTTGCTTAACCACCTGGATTACCGTCCGTTGGTGATTTGTCACGTGATCACAATTGTGGCATGTAATGGACAATGGGGGATACTGATAGGTAACAGATAAAATGTTTTATATCCCGAGTATTGAAAGGAGTATTCATTTCAGTTTCCATACTTAAATGTGAGTAAAATGATGTGAGTAGTAAGTACATAAAGAGGAACATATTAGAAATACAACGATTAAAAAAACATAACTCGTAGAGATAAGATAAATCAGATATCAACTTCATAAACATGATCAAATCATGTGATCAATGATCCTCAGTCTAATAATACTTCAAACAAGATGCACGTGTGCCCGAGTGGCAAATAGTTTAAAAATCAACCATGTAACCATTCGATCACGACAAGCAAATGTCGATTTTCTGATATCACAATCAAGGGTCTTATGGTGGACCATTAGTGCAACTGTGCCAAAATCAAGAAAATTGGTGGCACTATGTCTAATAAGGTAATAGTAACGTTGGGGGTACAATATAAGCTTGATTATTTGCCTTATATACACAATTTACAAGGTAATACAGATTACATAACTACCCTTTTTAAAACTAATAATACAATAACTTTACGAATATTTATCCAAATTCTTTTTAAAAAACATTAATATTTTAATTGATAAATAACAAAAATTATGGTTTAAATTGCATGTGATTTAACTTAATATTGGTAAAAATATTAAAAAAGTTATAAACGTAATTATACGGGCCGTTTTTTTTTAAAAGTTTAAAAAATTAACCAATTAAATTAAAAGATTCCATTATTAATTTAATTTTTAATTACTTTATACACATAATATAACACATTTAAATAATTTTATAATAATAATAATTTAAACGTTATAAATAATATTATTTTATAACTTTAATTAATATAAAAACAATAATTTAAATTGCATTTAAATCGGCTTTTTAACTATTATATTATAATAAAATTAAATAACGTTTATTTAAAAAAACAAACACGTAATACTTTTTAAAAATACGTAATTAATACTTTTTAAAAACACGTAATACTTTTTAAAAACACCTCGATAAAGTTATTTTAAATAAACTCCAAATACTTTAATAATAATATAATACTTAATGATGGGATATCATTACGTAAGGATAGTCACGTGGTGACACGTGACTATTCCCCACACAAAAGGCAATTCTTTCTAGGTGGCACCCACACACATAATTCGTAACCAATACAACATCAATCAATCAGTACAACAACAGTCATCGTGATAGCCTCATTTTGTTTCCTCTCCTTCCCTTTCCTATTCGTCACGTCATTCCTTTCTATTACCTAATCCGTACGGATACCCAGTCTTACCTACATTGATCAATGGTTGGTTGAAAGACAAGACCATAGATCAACAAGGTTAAAAAGAATCATAAAAAGCGCTAGACGTTTTTTTTCATCTCTTTTTGACGAGAAGAGATAGTGGCACTAGCGGCCACTATGCTACCTTAAAGGTATTCGGGGTTTAACTTGTAAGCCCACAATACCTGCGTTCCATCACGCATTTTACAGCACCCTCGCTGTATTCACAACCACCCAACATGGCCTCTTTACAGCCCGATACAGCCTCAATATGGAACAGATATATCGACGATGATATCTCAGGCATCGACCTAACCATCGACCTTGACGACTCCGAATTAGACAAAGTAACGGCGGATGAAATCAATACGTATTGTGCGGAAAGCTTTGCGTACTATTTCGAGTACCACGACGATAAATGCGACGAGGATATATGGGATGATTTTAAGGACTTTTTTACGGGATGGCAAGCAAGACACTTTCAAAAGGCACACCCCTCGCTCCAGAGACTAATGACAGACTATCTCCTGTACCACGGAGTATACTCTGATAAAACGAAGACCACCTCTGAGAGACTAGAAACAATCGCCAACGCTGAAAAATTCACGAAATTCCCACCTGACAAAAGCGCATCTCTGTCAGAACGTTACCCCGATAGCTTCATCTCAATGACTAACCCATACTACGTCGACAACCTCAACAAGATCACCGCGGCAACGATACAGTTCGGGTGGCAGGCACCTACCTGTCCAGAAATAACATCTAGACCACCTTGGATGTTGACGGTACCGGAGACAATACAGTCAATTACGACATCACCGGAGCCGATCCTACAGTCGACGATACCGGAGCCGACCTCACGAGACGTACAACCGATCCCACAAGCAGTCCCGTCAAGGCCTGATAAGCCTGTTACGTATACCCGACCGATGAGACCACGAGGCATTACCGACCATGTTAAGGTGTATTATGACGACAACGAATACAAGCACGAGGATGATAAAAGGTATGACCTAAGGGATGGCATACCGGACAAGGAGATTAAGATCGTCAAGGATCTTCATTATAAGGCTGGAATCGGGTGATTGTATCGAATCCACCACAATACACGATTGTCTCTGATTAGCCCAAGTCGACAATCCTCACAATTCGACCGAAAATAACCTCGTCCCCAGCCAGACGATTCGACCGAAAATAGCCTCGTCCCCAGCCAGACGACCCTTACTTCGACCGCTTTAGCCAGCCAGCCCTAGCCAGCCCTAGCCAGCCCTAACCAACACGATAAGAGATCCGACCACATACCCAGCCTGCCCGAGCCTATTACTATTACGATAGATTGAGACCTGTTGACAATTACGTCATAGTATAAAAGAGACGGATTAAAGGCAAGAAAAGAGAAGAAATTGTCAGTGTTGCATTAGTTGAATTGTATGTAATTACGTCATACGAGAAAAGGAGGGAAAAGAGAAAAGTTGCCAGTGATGGGATATCATTACGTAAGGATAGTCACGTGGTGACACGTGACTATTCCCCACACAAAAGGCAATTCTTTCTAGGTGGCACCCACACACATAATTCGTAACCAATACAACATCAATCAATCAGTACAACAACAGTCATCGTGATAGCCTCATTTTGTTTCCTCTCCTTCCCTTTCCTATTCGTCACGTCATTCCTTTCTATTACCTAATCCGTACGGATACCCAGTCTTACCTACACTTAATACACATAACATAAACATGTAATTTAATCCATTATTTTTACATTAATTATAATTATAAAATAATACCAATTATAACGTTTAAATTGTTATTTTTATAAAGTTATTTAAATATATTATATGTTATATATAAAATAATTAAAGATTAAATTAATAATAATAAACCTTATTATTTTATATATAATATACTATACACTTAACGTTGCTTATTATATTACCTTATTAAACATAGTGCCACCAATTTTCTTGATTTTGGCACAGTTGCACTAATGGTCCACCATAAGTCTCTTAAATCATAGGCGTTGATAATAATGCGGGATGGTGCGCGATATGACAGCATCCCGCCGTACGCCAAACCGAGAAGGGTTAAGTTTTAAAGCCACACCTGCGATTTTATGTGATGATTCCAGGGTCCAGCTGACATCCTGTACATAGTGCGGCTGAACTATTGATCAAGGGAAGGGATGACGAAAGATGCGCGGATCTACACAAATAAATTTCATCAGTGCGGACCCTGTTCTGCGGCTCTTCTGGGACATTATTTTGGTTCCGGATAGCCCGCAAGGTCCGGCTCTTCCTAGCGCCAACTGGTCTTGGTACATAGGTTTACATACGTGTGCCAGTGTGAATGAATAAAATGGTTGTGTGCCCTGTGTGCCGTGTGCCGCATCGTCGGATACTCGGATGAGAGAAACCTGCTTACTCTTTTGTGGTTTTGCTCAAGGCCCGTGACGTACAGCAAAATCGCTCAATATAAGTGACGGTGAGGCATCTCGACTAAGGTAAAGTATCTATTTCCCTATTATATCGTTGCGCAACTCTCGTTTTCGTCGAGCAGCAGATGGGCTCCTGCTAGTACACCTATTGACAATAACTTACTTGCTCGTTCGTTCACTCGCTGCTCTAGTCGCAACACATAAAATATTTATACGTCCGTCTGAAAGAAACTTGGCATATCCGAACTTACCGAATCACCAAAAAAAACATGGACGACTTCCCCAAAAACTTGATCATCGGACTCGTCGTCTGCGCCGTAGTCGTCGTGGTATCCGTCTGCCTAATTTATTATCTCGCCCTCAACTGGTCCAAGGTGGTACGGCGAATTTCTCCCAACCGCTGGGCGGAACCACAGAGCGAAAAAGCAGAATGGCCGCAGCCAAGGAAATCCATCGAGACCGACTTTTCGCCTACGTCCTCACCCACATCTTCTCCCAGATCGTCGAAGATGAGCACCGATCCGGTGATCGGTCACTTCAAAACCCACGATGACGAACCAATAACACCCCCTAGCAACGTAAAGTTATAAAGAGGTGGCATCTCCGTTGTTTTTTGCTTCTACATCACGAATTACGAATTATGATCATTGGGCATTGCATTTACGGCGTTTTAAAATAGTTTCGGGGTATGGGTTATGATATATCTAGACGCATGATCGCTCAATATGCTGGCCAGGCGTTATGGAGTCATGAGACGATGGGGATATCGTCCATGACATATTTTTGAAAGGGTTGTGGGGACTGGAGATTGAGGGGTCACGCACTAGACCATTAGATCGGGTTGCTCTAGAGTAGATCACAGCCTAGAACATCTTAAAAAGTTCTATGAACAGTAACTTTCCGGAGGCGCACTAAAAGGACGGTTGCTTATGATCTTGCTGTGGTTGTGTCAACCATGACTTACAAGACAGTCGCCACCCGTGAGTTGCTAGATACCTAGGAGGTAGCTCCATTTATCACAATCTACAGAGATTTGCACCAGCAAGTAAGTAAATCCTGTCTTTGATATATAGCAATATAAATAATTATCAGTGGAGGATTAATAAAGTCTCTTGCTCAAGTGTCGTTTCTTCAATCCGCATTGCCTGAGGGGCTATCAGACGGCAATGTTGACGTCGTCCGATATATTTATCGTCTGGTGGAAACATAGCAACGATCTTATTATCAAGCTCAGAAGGGAAATCCGACTCCAACTTGCGAATGACAATTCGCGCCGGGAATTCCTGCTCGCTTGTATGAAATCTTCCACCCTGATAGAAATGGATGCTCTCCAATTTGACAATGCTATCTCCCGCGCGTACCTTCTCATTAACAATAGTTGCTATTGAGTTGTCGAGTAAGGCTAGTCGGCAGGAGCTTCTAGGATCATGTATATCCTTATTATAGAGCTTCAATATTAGTTCACAAGCGTTATCATCACTAACACTATCTAACCAATCAATAGGGCGCGAGCCTCCCTCTTCGAGCACACTCCGTAACCAAGTGAACTCCGACCATAATTTTGGAACTGAATCTTTGATTGGTTTACGTGAAAGTTTCGTGAAATAGACAATGCCCCCTATTACGGTCATATTGTCCATGCAGCTATCCCGAGGTGGCCTCGGGGGTGGCAGAATCTCGCTGACGTGAGTGACAACCAGCGGAGGGTTTTTAGATCTGATTAAGAGCACGTCTTTCTCCGATGTTAGAGGACTATGATCTGTCCCATTGGCCTGTTGGCCGTTGATGGATCCTAACTTGGCGTCGAAACCCCAGTCAGGCACCCATGATGGGAGAATAGACCTGAGAGGCGAGTTGGCGATATTAGACAATGCCCGATTAAAACCAACATGCTTCATCATATAAAGGCCAGCTTCGATGAAGATCTCCCGAGCTGTCTTGTTATAGTCGATTTGTACGAATTCTTCGACCTCGTGACGGTCCAAGTGAAGTCCCATATTCGCATATACGAGGTCTCTCGGGTCAGTCGCCTGAGCTCTCCCTCTGATCTCTAGAATCTGCCATAGACTCAAGGTGCTTCGGTCGGCATCACTACGCGCGTGGACGGCATCATGGACATCCTTCATACGCGCCAAGTCGACCTCCATTCCCGATTGGTACTTCCTTAGCAGAGGGAGGAGTAGGTTGCAAAGATCCATCCATCTCACAAGTCTTGATCCGCATTGAAACCAAGGGTCCCTCGAAAGGACTAATTCTTGAAACGTCCAAGCCCGACGAAACCAAGGTCTGGCTAACAGTTGGCTTGACGCTGCGGCAAGATCCAAAACCTCTCTCGAGGGGCTGTCATCTTCCAAGTCCTGTTTATGTATAGGAGCCGAATTTATGCTACTGGCATTGTCAAAACTTCTGAACATTCCCCCGCGTAGTCGTTGAAGAATAAGCTGGGTATCAGGGCTTAATGGACCGAGGTAGATTATCGTGTTACCTGCGGTGGAATAGATATCCCCCATTAGAGCGACTTGTCGATTCCGTTCGGGGATATTTCTTTGGTCAATGCATAACGCGTCAATCCATATTCGGAGAATTCTTGTTTTATTGCGGATGTCTCTTAATGCGGCGCTGAGGTTAGCAGCGATTCCGATTTTGTGGCCATCGACAAGAATTGTATCAGTGGTTGTGCTGTCACCCCATACATATGATAGAGCAACATAATGGTCAGTAAAATATTGGGTAGGAAGTACAATATGTTGGAACGAGCCCTTCAGAATCGCTTCTCGATTTGGTGAGGGATCAAGAGAGAAGACCCTAATCTCCCCAGACTCTGTCAAGGGACGATACTGGAATGGTGTTGACATCTATATGCTTAGTGGATTACACGGGCCGCCGTTTTTGATCTTCCTGGAACTTCACAGTGAAGTTAGGCAGGATTATTTATTCGGTTTATTAAGGGCGTTTCCAACGAATTATGGCGACCCATCCCACTCATCGCCAGCCAATAGCCGACTCTCTAGGACGGCCTGCAGATATCCACCAACTAGGTACAGATTATATATTAGTCGTCTCCTGAATATGACCTCTAAATCGTTCTAGCTTGCGCATCACCTTTACTTATAATATATTTAAGATTCATTATAAGCTTCTCTTCTTGGAGCTGATATTTTTGTAAGGGGTGGTGCACCGGGCTTGTTGTACGACTTATATCACTCGTCAGTTTAAATCACTTAACTGAACTTCAGATAAAAAGGCCTTAGACATTTCTTAACCTTGGTTTGAAATTAATATTATCCGTAGCTTGAGATAGTAGCGCTGAGTTATATACACTAGCTGCGTAGGACCCCCTTATTGCAACGAGGTATCATGATATCATATAGGTTAGGTATCTACAGGGGCTACTACCGAGCTTCCGACGTTGATAGGTCGTAATTATTGATTGCGAGAGCTACGTTGATACCCAAATGTATACCAGAAGGAATGATATTGGTTTTAACTAGAAGCGTCTTATAGTCCAGAACCATTAAGACACTACGACTACGTTCGCTACGAGGATCAACCGTGTGCCCCACCCCCTTTTCCTTTCCGTCTAGCCAATGAATGAGAGTGTTGATGGGACATGAGCTGCTCCAGGCATCTCTAACTCGAGATACATTTAAGAATCCATATAGCCTTAATATCCAACAAACCAAACCCGGTTTTTCCATTTACATCAAGTATTTGTTTCATACATTCTCAGCATCCACTAAAGGTCCAGCCTTTAGGATAATCCTATCGCTCGTCTCACTCACTAGAGGGGAGTCGCACCGTACTTGAGTAGCAAATCCACTGCTCCCTGGTTTTGCTTTGCCATGGCAATCTGTAAAGGAAGGCAATACTCAAACGTAAGGGGTCGCATCAGAGGCATATTCGGATCGGCCCCTCCGCAGAGGAGAGCGTCAAGGCATGCATTCGAGTATTGGGTCGCTTTTTGATCGCACACATGGTACATAGACCGAATTTGTTCGACCGCCGGTGCCGAGCGAAATAAATCCCGTTGAACCATGGCCCGTACGATCTCGGGGTTTCCGCACAAGACAGCTCGTAGGACAGCTCCGGTATGAGGCTTGCCGGTCGACCTGTTGATGAGTTCCGGGAAAGGGTTTGCGCCATGGTCAAGTAGGAGTTCGCACATGGCTACGTTTCCTTGGTCGAGGGCCAGATCAAGCGGAGTCTCTCCTTTCTGATTAGACTGGTTTGGGTCCGCACCCCTTTCCAGTAGCATTCGCACAACCGTTATGTCTTTACCCCTGCATGCATAAAGCAGAGAAGTCCATCCCGACTTCGACACATATTCCCAAGGCGCACCGGCATCAAGGATGACGCTTGCAACAGCATAATTTCTAGACTCCAAAGCTTTGAACAAGCGTGTCTTTGTAGCCAACATCCCAGCTGCATCTTCGAACTGTAAAGCATATTGGAGAGAAGCAACCTGGTTCTTGTCGATAGCCCTGTTTATCATCGAGTCCAATAGCGTCTTCGATGGAAGTCTTGCGTTAAACCTTTGCAGGAGTTCGCAGAGTTCTATATGACCACCCATAAACAGCGGTTCAATTAGGGATTCGGTAGAACCGCTAGTCGCGTTAGGGGATGAACCATACTCCAATAATAATTTGACCATGGTAAACTTGACAGGATGCTTTTCCCCTGAACGGCACAATATCTCCAAAGCGGTCTGCCCTGAGTATTCCACGTCCGTTGTCGAGGCACCCCTCTGAAGTAGCAACCTAATAGTTGGGAGTAGACGATTTAGATCACCTATAAACGTACATGCTCTCATGAGCGGAGTCATTCCACGGGAATCCCGGGCATCAACCTCGGCTCCGGCGTCGAGTAGGTACTCCACGATGAGATCCAAGCCCCCCGCGGCCGCGACTGCTAGAGGGGTATCACCATTGATGTTCTTCTCATTAACGTCTACTCCGGCCTCGACAAGCCGCTTCAAGAGCGTTAATCGACTATTTTCCAGCCCATACCCTCGCTCGGCTTTTGAAGTTGAAGTGTTCACAGATACACCGGGAGCCTCGCAACAATAATGTAAATATGTAGCTCCAACACAGCGACTAGGGTTAGCACCCAGATCGATGAGATTGAGCGCATCTCGGAAACACCCTCTCGCGCATGCATCCAAGAGCAGCGTGCAGCCATTGCCATCTTGAGCATTGATGTTTGCGCCATTTTGTAGCAGCCAGCCGATCATATTCCAACGACCTGCCTTGTAGGCCCAGTGAAGCGGGCTCATGCCATGAGTATCTTCAATGTCGATTGGTGGCTGGTAGTGGTCTAAGAGGAAACGGGAGAGGTCGAGAGCATCTAAAGAGCTTGATATGTGTAGAGCGGTTATGTAATTGCTCGAAGAACCTAATTCTCTTGACGCTACCTGGAAAGAGGCGCCTCGGGCTACTAGGATCTGGGCTGTAGAATAATTATTATAGCACTAGATATAAGGATAAGCGATTGAAAATACAGTGAATATCCGGCCAGACAGATATGTTCATGAACCTACTATAGCTGTATGAAGAGGCATCCACCACGGAAATTCTTCATCTGGAAGTTCCCTATTATTAACAAAATCATACGAACCTCCGCACACGCAGAATCCACGAGAGAGGGCGTTGACGTTCGCGCCATGATCCAATAGCAAGTTGATGATATCGTCATGACCTAGACTAGCAGCAAGATGGAGAGGTGTCCATAGCTGTGAAGGTAGTTTATCCTGTGGATTCGAGCGAATCCAAGTATTCGTGGATGGTACAATGCTAACACCATTATCCACAAGTGACGTCCGCCGCTCCGGATTCCACTGCGCTAGAACATGGCGCTCAATCGCTTCTAGGGCCGATAGGCCTCTACTAGGAGGGTCAGGCAAATGAAAGATTAACATGGCCTGGTCCGGGCTGGTGCCTGCTGCTAGCAATTTCATAACTACTTGGGTTCTTCCCAACTCAACAGCCCAGAAAAGGACGTCTATGTTCTTACCGGCCCGATGATAAAGGACGTGATCTAAAGCTCGGTGGAGAGCATGACAACAACGACAGGACATCGAAATATCCCTGATGTCCAAGTGTTCTGCAACGAGAGTAAGGAGTTCATTGGGTAATCGTAAGAGCGCCATTTTTCGACTGTTTGCTTCTCAGCTCATTTCTTCTCTAGAATTAATTCTGGAATAGATGTAGTTCCTTTTATAGAAAATGTGTGTGTATGAGTGAAAGAATTGTATATATTATCGATGTAAATATTTGAGTAATGAAACACCTCAACGCGAACGTAGACGCGGACGCGGACGCGGGGTTGGAGTATCCTGGACGTGAGATTCTCTTGTTACTTGAGCAGTTAAGGCAATTGGGAAATAAGCTGACCAAGGAGCGCAAGATAAACAGAGTCACAAGGTTTATTCTTGCCAATCAGCTCGATTTAGAGCCGAGTATCAATGCAATAGGACTCTAATCTTGCATGAGATTTGCTTTTCTATCATTCGAATTCAAAGGAATAAGGCGTCACGTGAGTGTCACGTGTATATCCTGTAGAAACAGCGTTGACAAGAGTAGAAGTTCTCTTCTTATGCGTAGATACATGGTCTTCTCTCCCTTTTTAAGAGTCTCGTTAGATTTTAATATTAGGTAAGTATTTGAGCATATACTCAATTTCAACCCGAATAATAGTAGTTAAATGATTCTTATCAGTTCTTATAAACTAGTTATAGCTCTCAACTAATGTATTTGACAAGTTATGAGCTATAACATATTTATTTGTGATCAGGTTATTAGAAAAAATCACATAATGACATGTAGGCAGTCAGTATTCTGGTTATCCAATCATTAAAACTCATAACCTCATCACTTATAATAATTGAGGACATATGAGTTGGGCGTCAATCTAAGCTACAGTAGTAAATGACTTCGTAATCTCTTAGCCCTTTTTTGAAAAGAAATATCATGAGTATGAAGTTACATGTCGATGTAGAAGTTTAAAGAGGGCCTCGTACAGTATTAAGACAGTAAGATAATAGAAATACGGTATGAATAATATCTACGCACGGTGAATGGAATAGTTTAGAACGCCCGTAGTTAGTCAGTCTATTGTTAGAATTGTTGGACAATAGGGATACTTTCTATAATAGGGTTAAATATGAATTGCCCTTAATTAATAACTTTTCTTGAAACTGAACCGACCCTTTAGCTGATTGGCTACGGCAGACGACGGGTAGATCAAACATTAACTTGGCTGATGAAACCTATAGCCAAATCAAATCGAGGGAAGTACCTAAATTTACAAATGAAGGTGACGCAATAAGGTAACGCGGAAAGTTAGTATTTCTCGTGTCTTACACGGTCACAGGAATATCATTATCGTCGAATTGTAATCTGAACTGTCATTCAGTCAGATTTTCCCTTGATACATATGAACTCACATATGCAGCGACAAAGAAGGACACGTGCAAGTACAATGCAACCATATCTATCCTCTCTGCATATGAGCACAAGCAGGCTGCGAGGAAAAAAGATCGGACGACGTTACGATCAGAAAATGCCTAGGGTCTATGAAACCAATCAAAGGATAGATGACGAGCATGGCTCTAGGGTTAAGCGAACTGATTGGTCAATTCTTGAAATCCAATTAAACGCGATTAAATATTTGACGCGTCGAATTCGCGTCTCGACGCGTCTCCCGCATCTCCCGTATCTCCCACATTTTACTCAGTTCCACTCTTCCCCTCCTCTTCAACCCAAGACTTTCGCCGGCTTTCCACTGCCCCAATAATGATTGACATGTCCAGCGATCGCACCAAATACCGGTCGAAACCAACCGGGGAATTTTGCGTAAAGTGCATGCAGAGCCTACCTTAGGTACGCTACCTTAGGTACCTAGGTAGGTAGGTTAGGTACTCGTTTCTTCAATGTCTATTGCCCTGCGTGCATTATCAGTACCTAATGCAAGGGCATTGGGAGAAGGAGGGGTGATCTTGATAGTAAGTGTGGGTGGTCTCGGGCTGTTTCCCGCTGCTACTTAGGTAATGAGACGAATATAGGATATACCTCCTTCAATGTTATGACATAGAAGTCTATCCTAATCAAAGAAATCGTCATGCAATGCGCAGGGATCGACAGCAAGTTCAAGATCTAGTTGCCTTACGATACCGGACTACGTAGTATGTATGTATAGGATGACTACCTGTAATAGAAATAGTGTATACGGTAGGTGAAAAATGATTAACTGTTAAAGCTTCGTCACCTAAGCTGACTGGAATTTGACGGTGACCGTTCGCGCCAAATAGCCTTACGCGCTTTCATTCTCCCGGCTACATTCTCACCTTGATGGAACTGTTCTCAGATTGTCCGCGGGTTCCACCGCATGGCCATTTAGAAAGGCGTAACGCCTATCTGATACTCTTCACGGCTCTAGATTACGTATTGTTAGGTACATTACATTACGTATTACACATCCTAGGACTTGAGAACAGCTCCCTTCGATATTCGAGGGTGTAAAGGGCGGTTACAGTCAAACACTTTAACGTCTATATAGGAAGATATAATAGTCAATCTGACGATAAGCTACCTAAGGTAGCAGCACACCATCGCAAAAGGAGATTTTGGTTGAGACTATATTGTGAGACTATTCCCACAACGTCTAGTTTTTAAGGGCAGTGGGACCTGGACGGGTCGATCAGGTCTAGTGGCTTTTCTTCTGCACACCATCTCCACGGAGAGCTAAAGAGTTAGGAGGTGATAAATTACTAAGAAGGTTTAGAATCAATGGTGTAAGGGTTGTATCGAAGTCTCAATCGGGGTGTAAGTGCTTGCTTGTAAAGCGCTTCTTACCTCTTACCCCTGGTTCGTCTGGGCTACATAGTACATCAATTAACCTAGTACCTTCTCCCTTGATGTACCTAACTTTTTAATGGCCGGGTCACTCTCCATAGCGGTTAAGCTACCTACCCAAGGTTAGTACCTGAGTTCTGATCCACTATATTGGCCCCATAGTGTACACCTCTACATAGACCTCTAGACCGAAAACGGTACGTATCATGTGGGCCATTCGTGCGACCTGGACAGGCAGTGCAGTTTTGACCCGTTCCTGGGATTCTTTCTCTTTCTTGTTGGTCTTATTAGGCGCATTATTCCAGCCCTCCCGTCTCTCCCACTCCGAGCTTCCACTTTCCCACTTACACCTCATCTCCTAGCAACCGTCCGCTGATCGCCCGCGTTTCCCGTCGCATAACAGTCATCGCTCAACTCCAACATACATTACTATCGCAACTTACTCTTGAATAAAGATTATAAAACAATTTACATACTACTTATATTAAATTTATATAACTATTTGCGCAACTGTTATTATTTAACTACACCGAGCGCGTCGCATTCCAGCTACAGTCGCATTCGAAATCTCGCGACATATTCCGCTTGGAGCAACGTCTCGCCACGCACAATCGCCACACAAACAACACCAAAGCAACACTTCGAATAAGTCGTCGTCAAAATGTTGATGCCGTCAGCACTTTCGTGCGACTCGTCGCACCCGCCTGTTACTAGGCTTCAGTCCGCTCTTTTCGCGTCGCCGCCCGCTAGTCCCCCAACGAGCGCGCACAACAGCACGCTCGGAAACATTTTCCAGTCTTGCCGCGCGCTCCAATCTATGCTTACAGCACCCGCGACAATCCCCTCAAATGACAACATCGAGACGCGCCGGGATCCGCTACCTACACCGCCAATGGCTCACACCGCTCTTCCGCCTCTAAAACTACGTCTGCGATCGCGCAAAACTGACACCAATGGGGAAGTTCTCCCTAGGAAGAGAGTCGTAAAGAGATCAGCAGCACCACCTCGCGGCGCCAATAAGCGGCGCCGCGCCGTTGAGGATGACATGGGTCGCGATGAGGACATGGAAAGCGACCTAGAAATAAGTGGTTCGGAGAACGAAGAATCAAGCGCCAGACCTAGCACGCCAAAACGCGCTCGCCTTGCGCCGGAAGTAATACCAATGGGTCTAGGGCGGAGAGACTTCCACAATTTACAATCTACCAGGGACGAAGAGAGTATGGTAGAAGGCACAGAAGTGGAAGTAGAAGCGGATGGCGAGCGGTGGAGCAAAGAAGACGACCGGATACTGGTCGAGCTTGTCCTGGAGAAGCTCAAACTCTCCAAGACAGACTGGCAGGACTGCGCGCGGAGTCTGGGCAAAGACCGGGGCAGCATCGGGCGGAGGTGGAGGAGTCTGATGATCAATGGGGATGTCGGGCTCAAGTCGTTGCGGAGTCGGCGAAGCAAACTACACAGCACCTGGAGGTGAAGTCCACGTGCTCTATCCATTCATTCACATGTCTATTTTGTTTTCTATCTATTATTTTCTTGGATCTCGGAACCCGAGTTCTAGCTGTACTTTGGACAAATATTGTGGTGCAAAAGGGAAAGGCTAGGCGCTTTAGAGTACTGGATACCTGGATAAGATATCCCATATCGCGCGAAACGCGCTTGATAGGTTGGCGGTAATTGTCGGTTATACTTTTGGATATCAACTATTATTGAAATACAATGATCTTGCCTCTTATTACTTATTTTCTCCATCTTCTACCATTGCAGTGCCCAAATGTGAAATCTTTACTTGTGAGTAGTCTTCATGCATGCAAGTCCTCCTTACACGCCAAATGTAGACATCTACACCATTGCAGCCCCCCAGGGCTGGCTAACCACCTAATTAGAGTGGCTATTACGAACTTCCAACCCCGTATTTTCCAAAAAGGGCAAAGCAGTCGCCTTCTTGCAAGTGTAGATAAAACCCTCACAATCCGCACACCTTGAAGCCGAAAACGGAATACCAAGCGTTCTCGGTACCCGGCACTCTCGCTAACGATCACCAGGGTCTCTCTCTTTTTTTTTTGGTCTGTTTTCGCGTCGAGGCCAGGTTTTACTGGTCGACCATCTAGCACGATAAGTTTCCGCGGCTCCGCTGCGGCGGCTAGGGTTACGTTGGCTCCCGGGGGACCGGGGGGGTGTGTTCCCATAGTATTTTGGTTACGGGAGGCTGGGAGATTCATGCCGCGGAGCTGATAAACTAACCTAAACCTAACTCGCTCTGAAAAGTCTGGGGGTGGTTTTTTTTCTCTCCCTTCTCATTCTCCAGCTCCCCCGCCTTCTTCATTCCTAGAAAGGGATGGTGGTCGTGTCTGAGTTTCTGAGTCGATACGCACGTATGACTTGCATTGAAGATCGCCCCCCCAGCCTCCTATGTATCCTGCCCCTCGACGCCCTTGCTTCTGTTCCAGGAGGTTGGTTATACGTTCACAGATTAGGTAGGTAGGTCCGTATGGGGCTAGGAGGATTGTGGAGAGAGACAGAGATTGGTAAAATATGAGATTTGCACGCGTTCTATCTACTAAAAGCAACTACTTATTCCATATAACTACCCCATCTAGTAGTCTTCATCCTCGCCCTCATCCTCATCCTCGTCTTCGTCTTCGTCCTGATCATCCTCCCTCCCACGACGCCCAATCGGCTGGTTCTCGTGCCGAGGATAACCATCAGCTTTCCATTTCTCAATGCCGGCCAAGATCCGCGTTATAGTCTATTGTTTACTGCCCAATGCTGGATATGAAAAATTGCTATTCGAAATTTCTTAAATTGTTCGAGATCGGTCAAGGCGAAGCTTGAAGTTAATCTTATATAGTAGCGAGGACAGCGTTTCGTTTCCGTGGGAGTAGTAGTTACGATTACTTCTCTCCACATGACATACATGTGTGCGAGATAGGGTATCGTGCTAAGGAGAAAGACCATGTCCTGGTCCCCGAGTACCGGCCAGGTCATATCCAAGGAAATGCGGCCGCTGATGAAGGATTGGTTCTCTGCTATTATCATGTCGCCGTCGTAGGCTTTCGATTCTATGATTAAGTATGGAAAGCAAACGTGTCTGTCAGGCATGCTTCTAAACTGTTCGTAACCCGGGTTTCCCATAGGGGTCTCCACATAGAACGTACACGCAGATTATTATACCCGAAGATCATAGCGGGCTTCTGATTGTGCAGCGTATTTAGGCCATTTTCCGGGGGTAAAAGGGTGACTTTGAACATTTCTCGGCTACAATAAATCAGTAACGAAGAGGGTATATGTTTTCTTCCGGAACTAGGGAATCATCGGTCCAGCATCGTCGTCGAAGATCTAGAGCCTCAAAGAGGCAATATACCCTGTCCGTACTGAGGCCTACATAGTTGCGATATAGGCTATCTATATCTATATCTACAGGAATATCATCCCCTTCTACACTATTCACTTGGTCGATATGCTCCTGGACCCAATCTGGAAGCGTGGTGTAAGGGCGGAGCAGTTCGATTCCATTGTTGCGGAGGGTACAAGACCGGAACGACTCAAACTTCAAGTAGCCAAGAGTATTTTCCGATGTGTCCGTAGCAATCGTGGGAAAGGAGTTTGAGGTAGTGGACGAACGGTAAGTCTTCACCGGATCCGGTGGGCATGGGTCGTCAATATTAAGCCACGCGGCTATTTTAGGAATTTTCTCGAGAGCAGAAATCGGACTCTTCGACAGAAGGTGATGGTTGTCGCTCATTAGATCGGGGTTGTGGCAAGTCACACGGTGAGGATGAGGGATAATGATCAAGAGGCAGTTGTTGTTGATGATCGGTTTGGAAGTCCATGATGGTAGTATGGTAGTATAAGTAGGCGTAGGTCTTGATATGACTCCTTTGCAAAAGTGCCTACTTACGAACAGGATAGCTGTGTGAGATTGAAAGTTATGTAGGAGAGTAACTAGTTAGGTGAATACTAAAGAGATAATTTTTATCCCTGATGTATTTAGTCTTCCTATAGCTGAAGCACCTAAATATATCTGATTCTTTACTTATTATTGCACTTTTCGCACTGTCTTTTTGAAAAAGCCTGCAGCATTAACACTGTATACTTAGGTGTATTACTAGTAGGTTACCTATCTTGTTCATTCGATTTCATACTTCGCCCCCTTTCTTGTTTATCTTACTGATCACATACCTACCAAGGTTCATGTTTAAATCAATAAGTTAGCCTTCATTTTGGTAATGTTAAGCACGATCTGAATGCTATGTTAACGTAACTCTTCTCAGTAGCCATGGGTCGTTGTGATGTTGGTTACCTTTTCGCGCGGTATGGCGTAAAGCGAGAGAAAGCTGTCACTCGTCTTACCAAAATTTAGTAGGCAATGATAAGTTGTGTAACGGAAAGTTGCATTTCATCGTGCATGAATCCGTGTCCAATAGATATGCTACAGTCCCTCAATATGCATCGTCGCTGTTCTACTTCTCCGAGCCTATGGAAACTAGGTGTCATTTTATATAGTTATCTTGTAATCCCAAAATTACTATCCCAAAGATACCCAGAGCAATACATTCTTTACCATCTATTCAAATTCTTGATTTACGCCACTCAAATATGAGCACGCTGATTCCTAGAGGCCCTTCGAATGCCGCCCGTGGTCAATGGCGGGGCCGTGGTCGCGGCCGCGGTCGCGGTAGTGGTAGTGGTAGTGGTAGCGGTAGTGGTAGCTGGCGAGGACGAGGACGAGGCAACAATGGGAGAGAACAAGGCCCTAACTGGAGCCGAAGCAAAGATCAACCATCTAGGAGCACTATTGATGATGCCCCTCTCGGTCGACTTATCACGAAGATTACTTTAGAAAGTACTTCAAATTATAATACACGGGCGGGTGATGCAAAGATTAGCAATTGCAAATATGCAGCATCGTACTCTCTAGTCGACTCTAAAACACCCAAAATTATTATTCCAGGTATGTCACCAAGATCAATAGCCACCAGAATGCTAACACGGTAAATAGGAGAGCCAGCAAAATGGACGCCACCTCAATTACCTTCACAACTTCCTGGAGATCGTGGCGATTATCTCCGGGATCACAATGGAGCAAGATTTCCCGAGCACCCCATGCTGCCCTCTGTTCATTCTCTCCTTTCTCTGAATGAAGGGTTTGACACGTCAGGAGTTGACATCATGGGTTGCGCGAGTTCTCTAGGAGACCTTCTCCGGTTCGTACGATCGGTCAATTTGACCTTCAGATTCGACGTTGAAATGGTTGGAGATACTTTATTCATGATTCGTAACTGTCGCGATCAAGTCATTCCTGACGTCCGTGGATATGGCCATTCCTTCTTAGATTCCTTCACTTCTTATGAACCCAAGATGCGGGAAACTAAATCACATCAACGTATCGTCTCTTATTCCTTCAGCGGGTTGAAATGTCTCGTTCGTTTTGAATGCGATGGACATTTGGCAAGTGATAGAGAGGATTTCACTACTACGGCTACTGAACTAGATGGCTTAAACCTTTCAAAATCCCCCGCTATCGAGACGGCCGGAGCGATCGTACCTCAGCGGTCAATCATTGAAATTAAGACAAGGTCTAAGGCAAGATCTCAAGTCGGTGCACCAGTTGATATGGATGAGCAATTGCCTAGGCTATGGCTTCGTCAAATCCCCAACTTCGTCACGGCATATCACGTTACAGGAAACTTTGAAGATGTTCAAGAAAAAGCCATCGAGCAAGAATTGCTCGATTGGGAAAGCAGCCATCAATCCGAACTGCAGAAATTCGCTTCCATTCTACGCCAACTGATTGTTGAGGTCAAACGGGCCGGTCATTTGAAGCTCGAACTGTGTCGAACCGAGTCAGGACCACTCGAATTAAGGGAGCAAGCCGGTAAACCTCGGGAAGTACTTCCAAGTGATTGGAGGGATATATGGGCTAGGCAGAATCATGGACCAGGCAGCGATGGCACAGCCTGCTTGAGTGATGAGGATGAGGACGACAGTTATCCCAGCCTGCTTTCTCGTAAGGGAGAATCTGACGAATCGGATGATTCTGATGATGACTTCTCGCTAGATTTCACAGCGTGTGACCCCAGCTGCGGATATTGCGGTAAGTGTGCCTAAAGATGAATGTATGGATGTGTTGGCATGAAGTAGTATCAAGTAGTATCACTATCAAGTAGCATAAGGAATCTCCCATTTTCTCTATTGCGCGTTCGCGCGTTTGCGTGTTTGTGTTCGTGTGCCCGCATGATAGGCATAATTTACTCCGCACTTAGGCCAAATGATAGAGAGCCGTTATATGATTGAGTTGAATCCCGCACGGTACTGTGTTACATGTATGCAGGTTGGCCATGGAAATGTGAGATGTGAGATATGAGATAATGCGGCCTACCGATTCGAAAGCCACGTTATCGGCTTGAGACAGAGAGACTCGAAACGGAGAGACTCAAAAACCGAGGGACATCTAGTCTCAACTGTTTGCCTTATGTTGCTTTACTTCATTTTTATAGAAGTAATGCTCTTGCTTTCTCCTAGAGCTTCGCCAATATTCTACTAAGGTAACATTGCTCATTATCGACGACAACGCGATGTCATACCAAGCAGCTGCTAGCGGACCATCACCAAATCAAGATCAGGACACTAACTTCCGATCTCGAGCGCTTAATAAGTTTTTCTATAGAATACTTGAAGGGAAAGGGAAAGTCACTGGGGTTAGAGATGCACAAAAGTTTCTCGAGTCCATTGTGAACAGAACTGACAGGCCAGACTGCATCGAGAGGTTGGCTTCGTCCAAAAGTGGTCAAGAAGCCCTCCACAAGTCATTGACCATAGATACCTCCGCCCAATTCATTAACAGTCATGTCTCGAATCTCTTGAAATTCCTCGCGGACCCTGCCCTGCAGAGGGTTTGCGAGGGAGAACTCCTCAATCAAGTCCTTTGGGTTATGGTTGACCCATCGTTATTCTGGGATAGTTTAATCCAGAATGTAAAGTCCGAACAACTTGAGACTCAAGTCGTGGAGGGCTTCGCTTGGCTACTATTGCAGTTGATATTATTGCCACAGCTACAATCGTCCAAGTTCCGAGAAACCGCACTGTCGCTCTGCCAGGACGACACTCTCAAGAAACTCGAGGAATCGTCATCTCCGATATCTGGAAGCATATTTCAGAAGATCCGGGCATTAGTCCAGCCTTCACAGTCTGTTGCGAATTCTCATCTGGTCAATAAATTTAGTCCAGGGGGTCGCCACGATAACGACTTCGCTAATTACCATGATATATCAATCCTTCCTACTAGGGCCGAGATGGAATCTGCCGAGATGCCCTTCTACATGCAGGCTGGGGTAGCATTTGAGGAAGGGAACGTAAATCGTGCGCTTGACCACCTCGACAATCAGTTCCGTCTCCTTAGAGAAGATATGCTCGCAGATATGCGCGAAGACCTCAAAAACATGAGGAACAAAGCCAGGAGGCAAAATTGGAGAAACATGGTTATAAAAGATCTCTCGTTGGAGGATATACACAGAGACTCAATGGCGAATGACCGGCCATGCAATCTGGTGCTCAGATGCTCGGGGGATATTTTACCGCACATGAATAAAGCGAGTATCGAAGATAGAAAAAAGGAGTTGAAGAAGACTCCAGCATTCTTAAAGCACCAAAGCTTTGGTTGCTTTATGAAGGATGATAATCTCCTGGCATTTGCATCTCTGGACAGGAACGAAGATAAACTATCGCTTAACCCGCCTCGCATCTGCTTACAGGTCGTAGGTGAAGATATGTTGGCAGACCTTTTAGTAGCTTTGCAAGGAGGCACGGTTGACTTTTTACTTGTTTCAACCCCTATTTTCGCCTACGAACCGATTCTAGAGAGACTTAAGCGGAAGACTGATGTTGAACTCGACCACGATATCCTGGTTCGATCGAAGGAACCACAGGAGTCACCAATCAAGCCGGAGGCCATTATTGATGCCTTGGAGGCGTCTTTAGCTACCCCGACTGACTTACGGCAGCTAATTGATGCCAAAAAGAACATCAACCTAGATCCATCACAAGTTAAAGCCCTCATATACGGGCTACAGTATCAAACATGTCAGATACAAGGTCCACCAGGTATGAAAGTCCCAAGAGCGGCTACTATAAGGCTATAAACTCTAACCTATAATACAGGAACTGGAAAATCCTTGGTTGGTGCTCTTCTAACGAAGATCTTACTCGATAAAACAAATGAGACGTTGCTAGTTTTATCATTTACGAACCATGCACTTGACCAATTCATTGAGGACTTGCTCGACATTGGGATCGACCGCAGTGTCATTGTCCGACTTGGATCGAAATTCACTGATCGAACTGAATCTCTCACCTTGAAAAATCAGACAGCCGGCTATGTTAGGCTATCGAGGACTCGGCAAGACCTAATTAACGCCGAGAAAGCCAAGTTGCAGTCATTGGCTGAAGGAGTAGAAAAGCATTTCGATGCCTTTTCGGAATCACGAATATCTTATAATGACCTGTTAGAATTTCTCGAGTTCTCAGATACAGAGAGTCATTTCTTTGATGCACTCGAGGTTCCAGAAGCAGCGGATGGTGAGACACGTGTTGGAAAGAAGGGTGCCTCGATGAAACCCGACTATCTCCTCGATCTCTGGGTAAATGGAAAGCAGCCCGGTCCGTTTGCTAAGGATAAATCAGATGCTTCGTCTAAGGAGGTATGGGCCATGAAGAAGCCAGATCGGCAAGCGAAGATTCAGGAGTGGAAACACGAAATTCATCGAGAGAGGATTTCCACGCTCGCCAAGTGGATTACTGACTATAACAAAACCCACAAGATCCTACAAAGCTTGCGGAAGGAGAAAACAGAGCAAACTCTCCAGAGCAAGCGTATTATCTGCTGTACTACTACTGCGGCATCAATGTATGCGCAAGAAATACAGTCCGCTGCGCCCGGGATTATCGTCGTTGAAGAGGCAGGAGAAATCTTGGAAAGCCGTATGTATATTCCAAAGCTGTTTACCCACCCTCATCCCCTTTTCAGGTATATTTGTGGTCATCCACATTTATCAAGAGATGAGTCGACTGCTGTAACCGAGAAACCCTTTCGTATTATTCTCTTAGTATGAATCGCTAATTCGAGATATCCAAGACATCCTCGCGGCTATGGGTCCTAGCACGAAACAGCTCATCCAAATCGGTGATCACAAGCAGCTTCGGCCGAAGGTGAAGAACTTCAAGCTTACCGTGGAAGCTGGACGCGGGTTTGATCTCAATCGGTCGTTGTTTGAGCGGCTCATAATTCAGGGGCAACCACACTGCACGCTATTAAACCAACACAGAATGAGGCCAGAGATTTCGGCTTTGATAAGACACAACTATCCTGACCTAGAAGACGCAAACGATACACAAAACCGACCACGGCATTCAGGATTTCAAGATAACGTTGTCTTCATCAATCATAATAATCTTGAAGAGAAGCACAATGTTCTTGTTGACAAGCTTGATCCCACCGCTGGATCAAGTAAGCAGAACATCTTCGAAGCGGAAATGGTTTTGAAGTGTGTCCGATACTTGGGACAGCAAAATTATAAAACTTCGAATATAGTAATTTTGACTCCATACCTAGTAAGCTTCGATCAAATAACTGTATAGCATTAAGTCGCTAATATACCATAGGGCCAGCTATCATTGCTCAAGAACAAACTCAGCAAGGACCATGATCCGATCTTGAACGACCTTGACTCCCACGACCTTGTCGAAGCCGGGGAAATACCAGCCGCGAGTGCAGGCGTAAATAAAACGGCTATTCGGCTTTCAACTATAGATAATTACCAGGGAGAGGAGAGCGATATCGTTGTTGCCTCATTGACTCGCAGTAATGATGATGGAGATATTGGATTCATGTGTGCCCCAGAACGGCTCAACGTGCTTGTCTCTAGAGCTCGAAATGCATTGATCATGATCGGTAACGCGAGTACCTTCATGAATGCTAAGAAGGGACGAGATGAATGGATAAGATTGTTTGACCATTTGAAGAGGGATGGGAGAATCCAGGATGGATTTCCGCTCAGATGTGAAAAGCACCCAGACACGAAACATATTGTTCGTTCGCCTGATGAATTTGAGTTTTACTGCCCAGACGGAGGATGCACTTTGCCATGCAATGAGTTGTTATCTTGCGGCAAGCATACGTGCTCAAAGCGATGTCATCTACGAATCGATCATTCAAAGATGCCTTGCAACGCCATCATCAACGATGTTTGCTCACAGAAGCATAAACTGGTATGGGCTTGTTTTAACAAGACTCCACCCGCCTGTCAGATTTGCCGTCGAGAGCAGGAAGAGAAGGCTCGAAGAGCCCGCAGGGACAAAGAGCTAGAACTTGAGCGGCAAGCAAAGCAGCTCGCATACGCTAAGCTGCTAAAAGTCCTCCAAGACGACATCGAGAAGCAGAGGAAGATGATTAAAGATGCCCAGGAGGAGAGAATAAAGGAGCAGACTCTACAGCAGCATCGCCTTGAACTTGCCGAGTTGACAAAACAGGCCCGGAAACCCGTCATTAACAATAACAATCCCGTATCAGATACCAACGCTAAGCAACAACCGACTAAGCATGCAGTCAAGCCCAGCAAAGACGACAACCAGAATCCCCAACCCAAAAACCCACCTGCCAATAACATGCCAGGCCAATGGCCCACCGAGAATACGTCTACATCGAGTACGGAACATGACGATGATAACAACAATGGCAACAAGAACAATAGTAACAAGGGTAATGGGAATAATCATGGTGGCAGCACCAATGGCGCTAGCAATGGTGGCGGTAACAATGGCGGTAATAACGATGGTAAAAACGACGGTAAAAACGATGGTTACAATAGTGATCACAATGATCACGATGATGATAGCCCCGATGACAGCACACCTGGAACCCCTCAAGGCCGGCCATTCCCATCTAGGGGACCTTCAGCAGCCGAAACAGATTGGCAGTATCAGAAGAAGTACGAAAATGTCTTCAATGAAGCTCTTGACTCTCTATTTAATATGATCGGATTAGAGAGTGTGAAGAAAGAGTTTCTGGCAATAAAGGCAAGAATTGATACTGCCATTCGCCAGGGGGTAGACACCAAAGATGAAAGATTCGGGGCAGCCTTGCTAGGGAATCCTGGGACAGGCAAAACAACAGTTGCCAGATTATACGCCAAGTTCCTATCTTCCGTTGGAGCGATTCCTGGTGACCACTTTGAGGAGACTACCGGCTCACGGTTGGCTAATGACGGAATACAAGGCTGCCAGGCGCTGATAGATAAGATCCTTGAAAAGGGGGGTGGCGTTTTTTTCCTGGACGAGGCATACCAAATTGTGTCTGGGAGCTCTTTTGGTGGCGCTCAGGTGCTCGACTTCCTTCTAGCAGAGATAGAGAACCTCACGGGCAAGATTGTATTCGTCTTCGCCGGCTACCGGAAACAGATGGAGGGTTTCTTTGCCCACAATCCAGGCATCCCTAGCCGTATCCCCATTGAGATGAGTTTCCAGGACTACGAAGATGATGAACTGCTCAAAATCATGAACTACCAGCTGATGAAGAAGTACAACGGCCGCATGCAGGTCGAAGGCGGATCTGAAGGGTTGTACATGCGGGTTGCGGCGCGGCGTATTGGTCGCGGTCGAGGGAGAGAAGGGTTTGGCAACGCCCGGCAGGTGGAGAATGTACTGACAATTATCCTCAGAAGACAGGCAGACCGCCTGCATCATGAGAGGCGTCAGGGAAACCGACCGAACGACTTGTTGCTTCAGAAAATTGATCTCATCGGTCCAGAACCGAGCAAGCAATTTTCTAGTAATAAAGACTGGCAGAAACTCCAAAGCATGATCGGGCTGGGTTCAGTCAAGCAGTCAGTCATGGTTCTCGTCGACCGCCTACAGACGAATTACGAGCGAGAGTTGAAAGAACAACCCCCTGTCGAATGCTCTTTGAATAAAGTCTTTTTCGGGAACCCCGGAACTGGAAAGACAACAGTTGCGAAGCTCTACGGCAAGATATTAGAGGCCCTAGGCCTCTTGAGCAATGGTGAAGTCGTTATTAAAAACCCATCAGACTTTGTCGGCGCGCACCTTGGTCAATCCGAGAAGAATACCAAAGCTATTCTCGAGTCTACGAAAGGGAAGGTTCTTATTATCGATGAAGCCTACATGCTTGCTGGTGGGAGTTCAGATTCAGGGGGCACCAGCGATCCGTATAAGACGGCAGTCGTGGATACCATCGTTGCCGAAGTCCAAAGTACCGCACTCGAAGATAGATGTGTCTTGCTACTCGGTTACAAGGAGATGATGGAGGATATGTTCCAAAAGGTCAATCCGGGTTTAGCACGACGGTTCCCCATGTCTTCCGGTTTCAACTTCGAAGACTATGATGATGGTGAACTTCGGCAGATCCTCGATCTTAAATTGAAACAACAGGGATTCAGGGCCGGAGAACCTGCAAAGAGGGTTGTTAGCGACGTCCTCCGACGTGCGCGTAATAGACCCAACTTTGGCAATGCCGGCGAAGTCGACATCATCCTCGATCGGGCTAAAGATAGTCAACAGAAACGTCTGTCGATGTCCCCTCAAAAGAAGAACACCGACGTCCTAATCCCTGAGGATATCGACCCCGAGTTCGACAGAAGCGAGCGTGCCGGAACTAATATCCGCATGCTTTTCAAAGATGTTATTGGATGCGAAGAAATCGTCGAGCAATTAGAAGGCTACCAGCAAGTCGTCCAGAACATGAAAGCTATGGATATGGATCCCTGTTCGCAAATCCCCTTCGGGTTTCTCTTTCGTGGACCACCAGGTAATCATCTTCCCCGGCTTGTATTAACTATTTCTAATCCATGATAGGAACCGGTAAGACCACGACGGCGAGAAGGATGGGTAAGGTATACTATGATATGGGGTTCCTCGCGGATGCTACTGTAGTGGACTGCTCGGCGACAGATCTAATAGGCCAATACGTTGGCCATACCGGGCCCAAAGTCCAGAAGAAGTTCGACGAAGCCCTGGGAAGAATACTCTTCATCGATGAGGCCTATAGGCTTGCCGAAGGTCACTTTGCCAAGGAAGCAATGGACGAGATTGTCGATTGTCTGACCAAGGAACGTTACCACAATAAACTTGTAGTTAGTAAGTATAATCCCAGAGTGCTTATCTTTGTCGTACCAATTTCCAAATTACATCCTCGAAGACAAGTTTCAATATTACGACACTATGGAATATAAACTACAGCTCAGGGCTACTTCTAATACCGTTATGAATTATAATTGCTGACTCTAAACACTATAGTTCTCGCGGGCTACGACAATGATATTAATCGACTGATGAACCAGAACCCCGGCTTGACCAGCAGATTCCCAGAGACAATCTCCTTCCCTAACCTTCCGCCACGCCACTGCCGGGACCTTCTGTTGCAATGCCTACAGAAAAAGAAGCTAAACACAAGTGATCTAGAGGCATCGCCTACACTAGACGGCAAACTATTGAGTCTATTCGGCACACTTGCGCAGACACCATCCTGGGGTAACGCTCGCGACGTACAGACACTCGTCAAGTCCATCTTCTCCAAGATCATGAAGTCGAAAACGCCTAATCCCAGTCGCATGGTACCCGAGGACACCGTCATAGACGTCATCAAAACCATGCTCGACGAACGCACCAAGCGGGCCAATACCGCTCCCACCGACCCCTTCCCATTCCCCTCCCTTCCCCTCCAGCAAGCCTTCCAGGACCCTCCACCCCCGCCAAAGATCTCAACCGCGACCGCAATAGACACAGCCCCGCCCCCAGAGAAAAAAGACGAAGAACCCCCCAAGAAAGACAAGGACGGCCCAAGCGGCCCCTCGAACGGCCAAGCCAGCATCCGCGACGCCGGCGTCTCCGACGCAGTATGGGAGCAGCTGCAGCGCGACAAAGCCGCCTTCGAGCAGCGGCAGCAAGACCTCGCCAAAGCCAAGCGCGAAGCCGAGGAACTCGAGCGGCAGCTGCGCTTGCAAGCCGAAGCAGCCCAGCGCGAGAAAGACGAGGCGAAGCGCCGCGAGGAACTGCGGAAACTAGAGGAGGCGCGTGTAAGGCACGAGCTGGCGGAACGGGCACGCCGGGAACAAGAAGAGAGGGTGAAGAAGGAGAAGGCGATGCAGGAGAAGCTTAAGAGGTCGGGGAGGTGTCCGGTGGGCTATAACTGGATCCCGCAGGGCGATGGGTATAGGTGTGCGGGAGGCTCGCATTTTATGTCGAATAGGCAGTTGGGGATTTAAGTTGAGTGAAAGGGACGGTGTTTAGGGGGTGTGTGAGTTAGGAGAGTGTGTTGTAGGAGTGCTTTGGGATGACCCATATTTTGAGGGACAGGAGGTGCCCGACATAGTCATATCTAGTTGGATATATGGATATGATGATGGATTATGTATGGACATTTGACATTTGGGAATTGCATGCCCCTAAGTTGGTACGTCAGAAGAATAGGCTCATGATGCATGTGAGCTTTCCTATTCCTACGGTCATGGTAGAAGGCAGATATTATAATACAGTATGAAAGCATCTATACGTTATAAACAGCTGCCTAACTGGATCTTAAAGTGAAGAGAGAGAAAACCTATGTCCAAGTCCTGTCACTGTCAGTGTAATTTAGCAGGAGAACTAAGAACTTCTTGTTAGTTCCAGTTATTACTTGGTAACTCTCTGAGCCATGCAGGATGAAAACCCCTTATAGAATAAAGAGTAGAAACGAGGGCTATTATTGGAACATTGTCCAGTTCGCCTACTAACTATGTAGGGTCCTGTAGCAGCTTTAATTCAACCGTAAAGGCTTTCAAATCTTGAAATTTCTCCGCGATACCATGTACCAACATGTTTCAAGAGTCTTTAGTCTTGGTAGCAACGTTGACTACTTTAACATCTAACTCGGATAAGTCATTTTTCAGGGTCTCGTCAATGTTACTGTAAACTTAAGGGAAGAAAAGGGAAGTCTGTCAAGATGCCTCTTGTCTCAATTTGACTTGTCGATTCACGCTTGATATACAGGAGTAACGTATAAGAATATTTATCTATTAGTTATACGATGACCCTTAACTTTCTCACATCTCATTAGTTATAACTTAACAAATTTTATATCTTTGGGGGAGGAATTCCATATTCACGATAATAGGTAGATTTGGCCGAGGCAATTACCGTACCCACCCTCAACTAAGCAATTATAGTTAGTATATCAATCACAACCCCTCAAAAGACTTCAAGTAAACGAAGCCTAGACAATCTAAAATACCAATAGTGTATTATTCACTGCATAATCCTGTAGTAGTTCTAACAGTATAATAGAGCGACATAGAAAAGCCTAATTCAGTAAAAGTGCCTCTTCTACCTATGAGACTCTAGCCTTACTAGAAAATATTTTATAGTATTCTAGCATACTTAAATAACCCGTGGATCGTATACATAGAATGGTAATACTCTAATGGAAGTTTATCGTGAACGTGACAGACAAACGTGAGTAACCCAAATGGAGAGTCATGGGGCCTTACACCAACACCATCAACAGCATCCGGCACTATAATAAAGCGCAAAGAATTATGGTCTCCAACTCGGGGTCCCACTCAGGCATCAAATGAAGGTATTGCAAAGGTTCGATAATGGATATTTTACACGTATGATGCTGCAGAGGAAGTCAGGCATGTCGCCAATAACGCCTGATTTCTTAAAGCAAGCCAGTGCTGGCCAACGCTCAGCGAGTTTGATAGGTCAGAATGGTAGACAAAGGCCGTGGAGAGCCCCAGAAGGAACCGGCCGATGCATTCAGGGATCCAAGATTGCATGTTAGGTTTTTAACCCTGACATTTCCTGCCTGGATCTTCATCGAATGTATGTGTAAAATTGAGAGGAACTCATCACGATTGTTTTTCGATATATATAAGGTATATATATATATATATGTATTCCTCGAATAGGGCAACATGGTTACTTAAATTCTCCGAATAACAAATGACAGGAAGAGAAAGTTATTACAGCACGTGAAAATCGAGATCGCGCGACCCCTTAAAAAAAGACGGACCCACAAGAACCCTGCGCACAGACATCATCCCTTGCTCTAGAACCAGCATCTAGACCAATCATATCTCGCCATACGAAAATCCCTCCACCTTTTTTGCCAGTTATCGCCAGTTATCGTCATCACCGCCCATTACCAATCGCGTGAACCCATTTGTCGACCTGGGGTCAGTAAATAATAGAAGAAAAAAAAGAGAGAAAGAGTTGCACACCACCACCATCAAAGCCCAGTAGTAAACTTGTCTTTGTCTTTCCTCCCACAAACCAGTCAACGTGTTATATTTTCCCATCTATTCCATTCACCTAACTACACATAACGACAACTATCTGTTATCGCATACCATAGGCCGACGCCGTGTTATGTTCACATTTGCTCTATCGTCCCTTCGCCACCGTTAGCGTCTCCGTACCTGTCACTTCCGGCTTTCTCAATCAAAGTACATAGCTTTAGGGGTCTAGCGGTGACCGGATTCTCTCAGCGAACACGAGCCCAGCCCAGCTCAGCTCAGCTCTTTCCTTCTGCGATCGATATTTACTTTCACGACATAGCTTCGGTGTCGCACCATCACATACATCCCTTCTACTGCCTAGAGAAGGCTAGTCCGGACAAAATACACATACACACGATCAATCATGGACCGAGGTAGTGATTCCGCGTTATTTGACGCCTTACAAGGTACGTAGCTCATTCACCGCGTTTCACGTTCCTTCAGAATAACCTCATCTCCATCCATTCATTCATTCCATTTCCCCCTCTTCCATTCTTATCCGTGCTATTTAACATACCTACCATACTCCACATCTTCATCTCCTAAATATCTACCCGAACAAGCCGCTAACCCCTCCTCCTCCACAGGCATCTTGCCCGAGCAGACCCTCACCCTCATCCAAGCCCACATGCAGGACCCACAGACCGCCCTCCGAGCCATATGGCAACAAACCACTACCCTCACACAAAAAGCAACCGCAACACTCTCTCCCGTTCTCGCGCCCCTCGTCCAGCGCGGCATGCAAGCCCTACACGACTCGCCCGACCTAGTCGTCCTCGCCTTCGTGCTAGCCGCTTTCGTGCTTGTCATCCAGGTGATATCGTTCGTACACCGCACCATGATGTACGTGACGCGTTTAGCATTCCGGCTCATGGGCTGGGCTCTATTCTTTGCCCTGCTAGCCTTCGTCTGTCGTCGGGGCCCTGAAGCCACAATCCGGGACGTAGTTGTCTTTGTTAGCAAGCTGGCTGGCTACGCGTCCCTCGTCAAGGATATCTGGTGGTCCGAATACCAGAAGTTCGATGCTCAGACCAAGCGCGGTGGAGCCCCTGCTGGGACTAGGGGAGCACCTTCAGGAGGTTACACCAGGTCGAGCAATAGTGCTTGGTGATGGTTTGGGACTGGGTTAGTGCTACGCGCGTGACTGAAAATAAAAAGGGGTTAGGGCATCTCGTCGTTTAATGTCTTATCACGGCTTGGGAATGAGTTATGACTATGAATTGCTTTTTTTTCTTTTTTTGTACAGAATGAATAAACAGCATGACAGTATGTGCCAAATATACTCGAATTTTTGGTATCTGAGTTGCCTCAAGCCAGTAACGCCGTCGCTATGCAATTACATGTGTCCAACGTTGCCCTTCGTGATTAATCCTTATGCCGTATTCCTTTTTATATTATACTTAGGCAAATCCTTTTTATCCGCCGCTAAGAAATCACCCATCAATACCATCATCCATATTGTCAAACTCATCATCCTTTAATTCCTTCGGCTCTTGAGCTTCGTGATACTGGATGCAGTCGTCGATATAGCTGAGAATGGCCCCGACGCTGTCCTCATCTTGCACATCTAGCTTTAGGTAACTAACCATGCTAAAATTCTCGATTAGGTTTGCGACTGCCCGGTTGAGCTGTCGAAAGCTTGAACCTCGCATGACGGCATCCTTGTCCTGGGGGTTGGCCGCCTCGTCCTCCTCTTCTGTCACGCCCTCTGCCTTTCGCCGAGCAATCTCGTCTGGATCATCGTCCAGTAGACCAGTATCTGGCGTGAGGAATCGTTTCATATCTTTCTTGCGGACCTGATCTTTCACAAGATCCATTTTTGACAGAATATTGATATGAGGAACCTCTAACATGATCATAGCACTCATGGCGCTCAGAGTACCAGCAAAGAACTTGGCTCTATCCACGATAAAAGTAGCTTCTAAGAGATAGGCAGCACAGAGCCGAATGTCAAGAGAGCCGGATCGTGTCAAAAATCGGACGAGGGCGGGTAAGATAGGAACGTGGGTATAGAGCTCGATTTGACCGGGCATGTCAAAAATGATTAGGTACTCCTCAGTGAGGGAGTCTAACGCCTCCGTTAGGAAATCGAGGTTTTCCATGAGGAATTCGAAACAGTAGATAAGACCGCCATTTGGACCAAGGCCCATCTCCTCCATGACATCTTGGAGCGATATTAGTTCCTTGATGTCTAGATCCGGCGTGTGTTCGAAGGACTCGGCGGCAGGATCGAGGTTGACGTAGAAACACGAGCGACGGTTAAGTTGCAGGTGGGTTATGAGGGAGGCGCAAAAGGTAGACTTTGGACGGCAACGTTAACATTAATCCATCATTTGAACCCCAGATAACACAAAGCTTCAGCAAGCATCTCAACAAGCTCGATAAGCTTCGTAATGGTAAAGGGAAGGTTACAAGTAGCGCAAAGAAGAGACCATCACATACCTTGCCAGCCCCGGCAGGGCCCATTACCATAACCCCGAACTTACTCATGATGTATTATCAAGATTTGCTTAATATCTAGATGAGACGATTACGTCGTATCCTGGGCGGATTCGGTTGATCGAATAAAGAAATAATGGAATGCCTGGTAGGACTGGACCTAGTAAGTGTTCAGCCTCGTCTTGACCGTGGCGTACATAGTAAACACTCAGCGCCAGTCGAGGAATTTTTCTTAGATGGTGGGGTAAAAGCGATTAGGTACTGCATGTCGCAAGGTTAAGACGGTGGAGGGGCAAGGGTCTGAATCAATAATTGAAGGGTCCAAAATGTAGAGTGGGGCTAAGCTGACCAAGTTATCTCGTAAGCTTCCTCTCTTACTGCATAAAGAATGGGACGAATAGCCTTGCAAGTATACACAAGTATCACGTTTAGCTTTAGAGACAATAGATATTTGATAGACATTTGATAAACATTTGATAGGCATTGTCTATGGCTACTACGGTACCTGAAGCTAGGTATTCTCTCACAGCCTTGACGGAATTCGACTCTGAAATTCCGGAATATGGGCCGCTCCGATGCCAGTGGAATTTACCGTTTCCCGGCAAAATGTTCCACCCTGTACCGTGCTGAGATGCTACGCTCCCCGAGATGCTATAGGAATATAAGGTGGGATATGTATATGTAATACATGTAAGCAAGTTTGTAAGGCCACCGGTTACGGACCTTGCTTCTGAGGTACGAGAATCTAAAGTACGAGAGATAAAGCGAAGGAGGGCTGAGAATCCTTTGCTTAGTAAAGTCGACTTAGTGCTCTACATAGCACGCAATAGCTGCAAGGGCAGTTATTGGATATATGATGAGCCGGGCTGTAATTATATGAATATAAACCTTGCCGGCCGAACACCGAAAGTGTTCGACCGATGTTTTGTCGCAGAGACCTTTGAGACTCGAAGACAGGTGCCGAAGTTTGAGCCCCTGTCAAACGGTGGACCTAGTGCACGTTTTCGAGAGGGGCAGACGTGGCAGCCAAGGGTTCCGAAATGGATCAATGGTAGGTAATGGATAATTGAGAATGAGCTTCAGTCTATGGAACTGCCCCGCGTAGTACATGCGTTCATTGCGTTCATAGGGATGCGGTAAGACCTCAAGGACGGAGGTTACGGAAGTCGGAAAAAGACCTGGATGGCTCTTACACATCTTATCAGTTGTCAGATATTAGACTGAGAGTTACCTAGGTACCTAACAGCCTGTTGCTTTAGGTACATACCTAAGAGCTCATACCTAAGGTACCTAGATAACCTAATAACTGCTACTTATTACTAGCTCACCTACGAAGGCTCTTAGCTTTAGCTCTGTCAAATTTAAAGGAATATTCCTCCGTTACTACGAAATCCAAGTATATGCTGACAGGATGCGAGCGAACGGCACAAAAGCCTTACAGGTTGAAGCTTACCTATGTATAACACCCGTTCTATACTCGACGGTCTACTCGGGTAAAGATCGTTTCCAAACCTGACGTAGATACTGCGTGTGCTCGGGACCGCAAAGAGTGTGTGTTGGAAGATAAGCCTGCACGCCGGCATGGAGAAATGTAAAAGTTATTGATATCCGATAAGATGGTTACTTTCACGTTATTCTAGACGTGTTAGGTTAGGTGCCCAGTTAAATCAAATAGAATATCAACTTACCTTACCAAATGGAGTTACTTTACGTGATCTAGATAATATTTATTAGTGAAGTTACTCCGAGTCTTCCTGCGTGTTTGTAGTGCTTGTAGTGCTTGTAAGTGCAAGTATACATAATATCTGCGCCCCTCTTACTCCTTCTGAGAAAATTCCTTCGGCTTGCCCCACTCAGGTACTCTTTCCTTCCTACCAGCAGTTAGTCCAGACACCACGATCCACGGCTCAGGGACAAGAGCGAGCCGCTAGTGCTAGGTTTGGTTAACCCACTAACTTCCACGTAGCTTACCATACCAGCCATAGTGTAAAAGTACCTCTTAACATAATCTACCTACCCATACAGTCGGCATATAGTGCAAGCGACAAAGCGACGGAAATTGCGCCATTCGAGTTGTTATTTTCAGTTCCTGCCCCTCCGATTTTTTTCTCTCGGCCAATTAAAACCCCCAAAGGAAAAACTCCCGCTTTCTGCTCTTCCCTTCATAAACCTCTCCTTCCCCCCTCATCCAACCCAACTTTTTATTTCTTCCGAGAGACACTCTTGGGCTACGCATTTTCTTTGGGTGCATAGAATTAATCAACTTGTACTTTCCTATTTCACACTCTACCGTCACAATGCCTGCTACCAACGGCCATGCTAGCTCCTTGAGCACCCCTCGAAACCCCGGGGCTTTTCTCTTCACCGTAAGTATGGATTACATGGCATTTCCTCCTCATCGTTAGCAAGTTCGAGGACAGCAAACTGATTAATTGTAGTCCGAGTCCGTCGGTGAAGGCCACCCCGACAAGATCTGTGATCAGGTCTCCGATGCTATTCTAGACGCCTGCTTGGCGCAAGACCCCCTCTCTAAGGTCGCCTGTGAGTCGGCTACCAAGACCGGTATGATCATGGTATTTGGTGAGATTACGACCAAGGCCACCATCGACTACCAATCCGTCATCCGAAATGCCATTAAGGAGATCGGATATGACTCCTCCGAGAAGGGCTTCGACTACAAGACCTGCAACGTCCTCGTTGCCATTGAGCAACAGTCCCCCGATATCGCTCAGGGTCTTCACTACGAGAAGGCCCTCGAGGAGTTGGGCGCTGGTGACCAAGGTCTCATGTTCGGCTATGCCACCAACGAAACCCCCGAACTGCACCCTCTCTCCCACCTTCTCGCCCACAAGCTGAACAAGGCTATGTCTGACGCTCGCCGGGACGGAACTCTCCCCTGGCTCCGACCTGACACCAAGACCCAAATCACCATGGAGTACAAGCACGATGGCGGCGCTGTCGTTCCCCTAAGAGTCCACACCGTCGTCATCTCTGCTCAACACAGTGGCGATGTCAACACGGAACAGGTCCGAAAGGAGCTGAAGTCCAAGATCATCGACACTGTCATCCCCAAGCAGTACATTGATGACGAGACTATCCTCCACGTAAGTCTTAAAACCCTAATCCGTCCATCCCGGCTGTAGTCTTCGATTCTATGTACGCAATACTAACAATTATTATAGCTCCAACCTAGTGGTCTTTTCATCATTGGTGGCCCTCAGGGTGACGCCGGTGTTACCGGCCGAAAGATCATCGTCGACACCTACGGTGGATGGGGTGCCCACGGTGGTGGTGCTTTCTCCGGCAAGGACTTCTCCAAGGTCGACAGATCTGCTGCCTACCTTGCTCGATGGGTTGCTAAGTCTCTCGTCGCTGCCGGCCTCGCTAAGCGAGCGCTGGTCCAACTCAGTTACGCTATTGGTGTAGCTGAGCCCTGCTCTATCTACGTCGACTCCTACGGCACCTCTGACAAGACTGCCGAGGAATTAGTCGACATCGTCAAGGCTAACTTTGACCTCCGACCTGGCGCTATCGCCAAGGAACTTAACCTAGTCCGCCCCATCTACAACCAAACAGCCAAGTTCGGTCACTTCGGTACCAACCAGGAATTCACCTGGGAGCAGCCCAAGGCGCTCAAGTTTTAAGCTAATGAATTGTAGAGTTCCGCTGGGGGGATCTTGTCACATTTATAGTAGCGGAAGAATCAACTTCTTTCTGCATTGCGACTGGCGTTGTTTGGTGTGTTATCTAGAAGACATAGGATTCCCTCATCGGAAAATGTCATGAAAATTTTGGGCATGGCAGCATGGCGTACGGTTTCAACATACCTGGTTTGGGCAAAGGCACAGATAAAGTGGCATCTATGGGGTCACCGGTCTGGTAAAGGCGGATAAATACCTTAAACATCCGCATTGCATTTATTCAACACGGCAATACGTCCAAAGGGACAAAAATAAAGATACCAATTTGTCGTACCTCTACCTCTACCGATATTCGAATTTTGTGAATATTTATTATTTGGTGACGATAATCTGTACTTTGTGCTCTCGTTGTAGAGTTGACGGGACGTCGAATTCCGTCTGTTTAGGAGCAGCATGTCCATCACTACAGTCGCTACTTCGATGGTTCGACGTGACCGTTGTCTGTAGAAAACCTTACCATCTTATTCTTATAATAATAGGTGACACGGTATTGTTATGTCTATCCCCCAGCCGCCACTGTTCTCTTTCTACATTGCGCTTATGACCGCACTTTCTCCGTGGCGACCATCCTCCTCTAACTTATTTTCTCGCTAATGCTGTTTGGTTGCCATCCTCTCTTCTACTACCGCCGCTACTAATGTTGTTGCTAGGGTAATCTTCTCTCATATCTACATCTCCTTCGCGATCAAAGCAGTCGGCTGAATAAAAGGAGAGTGTTGGCGAAGAAGGCGATGGAGGATACCGCTGTGCGGGCAGTAGTGTGAGGAGGGCTAAGAAATCGTCTTGGAAGCGGCTGGTACGTGGCGGGGAGGGCGGTGATGAGATGTTGTGGTTTATGTCGTTGGTGGTAGTAATGGTGGTGGTTGCTTTGAGTATGGGGCTGTTATTTGATGGGGATGAAGAATGTTCCGGTTGCTGGGAGAGATCTGGTCCGAGTGCATCTCCTATTATAGGTCCCTCTGATATGTGGTGTTTAAACGGCACCTCAATGACGGCGTCGAGGACACGGATTCTGAAGATGGGGGTTGAGGGTGGTGATGATGCTTCCTTGGTTTTCATGGCTTGATATTCTTCGTTTGAAATTGAATATGAAGCTTGTTCTAGGAACGGTGATTGGTAGTTGATATTCGTGATAGACAAACACTCCCAGAGGTATTAGGCTGTATTAGAGAAGTAGGGATTTAAAAAAAAAAAAAAAAAAAAAAAAAGCATGGAGATGTCAAGCAACTAACTTATAGGAATGGGACCAACAAATCCACGGTTATACAGACTATAGTTACCTAGTACTCTTTACGTCTGGGTCAGGAACACTCATACTATTCTCCTTAACTGATGTATTTAAAATCGGCTATATCCATGTATATATCACCATACGGCTCCTTACACAAAGCCTCCTTAGCTTGCTCGGAAATCTATCCGAGTAACGCTAGAGAGTACTAGAAACGGACCCGATCGATCCCTCCGCATAAGACATCGCGAGCTATACGGCCGTCGCGTATACGTACAAGTAGAATACGGACGAATAACAGAGTCGCTCCGCCGCAGCCACATATACCACACCACATAAGCCTAAGATCGACGTAGCGAGGGTGAAAATACACGAGAAGAGATGGCTTGACAGCCAGTACTACATTATGTGGATATGAAAGAGAAAATAACTAAATCTAGCCAGTTATCAAGATTCTAAAAGCACCATGTCACCCATCGCCCCGAGCACCTTGGTCTTTGGTGGACATACTACGTGCTCTTCTTCGTAGCCCTATCGGGTTTAGACTACGGTTAGGTTAGGTGCGAGCCGCGGCGTCTGCACGCTTAATCGAAAGCGAGCAATACGAAATACGACGCAACCAACCGGCCGGGTCCACGGTTGGCTACCTACCTAATATCCAGCATCCCGGGACCTATCACTCCTTTTATGAACAAATATAGACCTTATTTTAATAAGATCCAAAAATTACATTAGCTAGGATTAGGTAGCTATTAGGGAAAACAAGCACATCAAACTAGTCAAAAACACTGTTTATACACTTGAGACACATGCTCTAGTAGAATACGATTTGTCTCCGTCCCGCAGCCGAACGGTACGCTCTTCATACACAAACTCCTCGAATCTTCGACAGAGGTAATGACCCTAATTCCCAATTCTATATACATACCAGGTATATAGACATACACATCCCTACCCTTTCCACGTACAACACCAAAACGCCATCCGCTCCACCTGCATGTATAGCCTAACCTGAGGGAATAGCCAGTATTTCAAGACATCTGAGCCTGGAAAGCACCGTGTGAGCTATATCCTGCGTAGCATATTTTAGGATGGGACAAAATAAAATGGGTGGATTAATCATCCTCTATGTCATCGTCGCTTAAAACCAATTTCTGTATGGAAGGTATCGCCGCGGTAGAAAGGGAAGGCACATCACTCTTTTGCCGTATGCCAAAGGCGATGCTCTTCTTTCGTGGTGATGATTCTTCGGTGGGCTTGTCAGTTGCCCATGCTTCTCCCGCCTGCTCCACATTATCATCTCTGTCGAGGGCGTCATCGTCCGCTGCTTCTCCAATCCCGGAAAACGAGGTCACCTTTTCAATTTCCTTCAACCGAACGTTACCTACTGCGCTTCTACGTCCCCGTGCTATGTGGGCCATATATGGCAGTCGTTCCAGTAACAATTCCGTACGAGCTGAGTTCCCAAGGAAGAGTAACGGGGCTGTCTGTTGATCCTGGCTCTGTTCGGCCTTTTTGGCTTGTTGGCTGTTATTGAGTTGTATAGAAGCTTGGTGTTTACTGATCCAATCTCCACCGCCGCTTGCTGCTGACTTGGGCCGTCTAAATGCAGAAGCACCTTGAGTGAGATTCTGACCAGTCTCATCCCCTTTTAGCAATCTTGATGCCCAGTGGTCTACGACTCCTTCAATTTCTTCCTTCTCTCGCCATAGTTTGAGGCTTGTAGGATAGAACATCTTGTAAGCATCACTACCACCGCGCCCGGAGGTTTTCGCGATTCGCTTCACCGGATTTGGTAGAGAGAATAGTAATCCTCTGGTCGCGACCTGAAAAGTAATCTCATCTTGTTTTAGCACATGGCTAGCCGAATCTCGTCCCGAGAATGTCGAAGCGCCAAACCCTCGGCCCCGGAAGAAGATGTCCCAAGATGGGGAGAGTAGATCGCTCTCGGAAAGGAACTCGATGCAATTGTTTATGTAGTCAAGTGGGGAATTTGGATCGGAAGGCCCACTAGGTTCACAGGACAGGGCGTAGTTCTCGTGAAGCGCTGAAATAAATGTGTGCGTATCAGTCCCAGTCTCATCAATGAGGCTATCGACGGAGACCTCGGACCGTTTTGGCCTAGAATGATGAGCTATAAAGTCAGGTAATATTTCGGCCTGACCCTCGAGAGTTTGCTGGCTCATCGGGCGCTCATCTCTTCTGTTGTATACTACCTTTCCGACAGCATGAAATATTCCTAAACTTGCTTCGCGTTGCGAGACAAGCTCTAGACTTTCCACCTCACCTTTAGTCAAGGATACTTCATTCTTAGATCCGCGTTTGGGTTTTGTGAAGGCTACCTTTGAGCCCCAGTCCGCATCGTCATCACCTTTGAGGCAAAGAAACTCGAGTGAGGAGATTGCGCTTCTTATATCCCCTATTTCGCCCAGCCTCTTTAGAACAAGTGGGCCCGGCGTCCGACGCCGTCCAGACTTCCGCGCCTCTTTCTGTACGATTAACTCGAGCGCGCTTGCAAGGAGAGTAGGCGCAATAGCGTTAAACTCTATAATGCAAGAGCCCGGATGTCGAGTGATTTCAGGCCCCAGCAAGCGATAGGCCGTAAAGCTATCCGCAGACGCCGAGGTAGTAGTAAGTAGAGTCTCTGATATGATCATAACGATAGGCGTGATGGGATCTATGGAAGTTGGCCGGCCGTAAGTAGCGAGAGATGGCGTATTAGCGGCCAGGTACTGCAAAATAGTATTTCGAAAGGTCGTCAAAGCCGTTGACGAGCGTGTAAAAGTGTTTGGGAATTCCTCAATGAGAATGATTTTCTTCGTATTATTATCATTATTATCGGGTTTGCCGAGACTCGGAGGAGTCGAGTCAAGATCAATGTCTAATTGACCGAATTTTCCACTCCTTCCCATGAATTCTTCAAACTGCGCCGAAGCTGACTGGAGCCCTTGATTTGAGCCTAAGGGGCCAACAGGGTTTCTCCATTCGAGTAGTTCACAGCGCATGTCCTTAGCAAGGAGTCGAACTGTGGTTGTCTTCCCTGTTCCGGCAGCGCCCTTCAAAATTAAAAGCCGTTGTCGCATCCGGCCGGCCATGACATCTTCAAGCCACCGGCGAACATCTGCTACTTTCCTTTTGTGAACTGCAAGCTCTTCTATATTCGTAGGGCCGAACCGTTCCGACCAGGGCCGTTGCTCATCGCCCGTAGTTGGGTCCTGTTGAGGACGGGGTGGTTTGAGGAATTTTTGACTCGATGTAATTGCCGGGCCGCTACTCGGTTGGGGCGTATCCCGAAAGCGCTTACGGGCGTTCTGCCCGACTCGACTGGTGTTTGCCGCCCTGTGTTCACCCACATCGTCATCGTCTGATATTGGATCGCTAATGATATCGTCCCTCTTAGTCGGAGACGCCGTCGGGACCCGTTGAGCCTGTCTAGAAAACATAGTCACAAGATCCGCCGTCTTCTCTTTCTCCACTCGTTTCCCTTTTGCAAATGACTGGGCCTTGGGCTTCCCCGGACTCGTACTAAAGCCCCTGAATCCATTGTTCCTTTGGTGAAGAGGCATAGAAGTCGAAGTCGAGCTCGACGGTTGAGTGGCTAGCAAGCGAGACGACTTCCTTGCAGGACCTGGCGAGGGTGTTGTAGCCCGGGAGGCATCGGTGGCAGAGGCGCACTTTTGAGTAGGCGAAGAAAGGAGATAATTGGTAAGGGTGTTAGGCTTCGACTTTGGCTCTTCTTCATCGTCTGAAGAGGCATGAACGATGTTTCGCTTCCGACGTTTTGTGGGTGGCGCCATGACGATAGGGTGGATGTGAGATGCACGGCATCTGCTAGTGGGCGTAATTGCTCACATGAAGAAGGCAAACGAATGATGAAGATTTGTAATATGATTTTTCGTTCGGCCGCGGCGATTTAAATCTTAAAACTTTAATATCTAGGAAACAACTGATTTGGTGGCCGTCATGGACAAACAGACGGCACGACTGAGTTGAAACTTAGGTACCTTCCGTCATTCCCAGCCTAATGGAACCTTTCGTCGCGGGCGGGTTGCTTATAGCGCGTCTCCCGGTAATCTAGCCCGCTGTAACTTCGATGCGCCATCATGTGATCAATTAAACCTGCGTTACGCTACATGATATGTACCTACCTCTAAGTACCTCTATTTGTTCTCACATGTAAGTCGGTCTCAGTATATTCGTGATACAGCCCAGTAATGGTTACACCTTTTTTCTTCTTAAATTATTACGTTTTAATAATCATAGTTTGCCATTATTTTATTCTAAATCATCATTACATCCTAAAATAGTCTCATGTGTGAGAAGCCTAACTATAGTTGACAATAATAACAACATGCTAGCTCAGAGATCAATTTTGTCCAAATATCCTCATAATTCATATATATTTCACAGTCCGTATTACAACGCAGATATCAAGAGACCTAATACTACGAAAAAGTCCATCCCTGGAAGTCATCGGCAAATCGGACGGCCGCAGCCAAATAACGTTCATGTACGTCCCCCCAAGTCCGAGCCGCTTCTTTAATAGCACGCAGAACTATACAGTAAGTTAGTACTTTGGTAATATGCATTCGAGTCGTTCAGAAGTCTTACCCTTGACAAAATGAGCGTCAGTAGCATAAGGTCCATTTAACGCCTTGTCCTCCACATAATTCCACTGCTTCCCAGCAACATCTTCCGGCTTGATGTAATCAGGATCAATTTTCGGGCGTAGTTCAGCGATATAGACGGCGACTGCGAATAGCCACCATTGCCTAACTAAGTTGATGCGGAATTCCGATGGGATGAATGGAAGCAGTATCCTGACGGCATGACTCGTCGTTAGCACATGGCAAAGGAAGAAGTTATATGAATGAGTTCCGGGCGGGACTGTGGCAATCAGGATAGCAACCGCAGCCTTCTGTGATTGTTCAAAGTCTTTCACCGGATCATCGAGTGTCCATGCGTTCCAGTACTCCAGAACAATATCCTCGTGCTTCTTGAATAGCGGCTCAATGTTGTCTGGTCCTGGTTCCTTGAAGACTCCGTCCAGACGATTATCACTCCTTAGTTTTAGTAGTAGTTCCAAGGGTGAAGAAGGCTTGATCGAAGATGGCTTCGAATACGAAGCATCGTCAATGTACTTATGAAGGAAGTTGTATTGCGTAGCCGCCATGCCAAGGGCCTCCATGGCAACTTCGCGACTATCTACTTCATAAGCATATCCTAGGTGAATGAGAGGATGCCCAACTAATATAGGTCAGTTTATACCTATACAAAGTTTTAGGGGTTGAACGTACGGCCTCCGATGAGACAGTTTATTAAGGGCTCCTTGCCCCCATATATGTACTCTTCCACTACACCTTTCCACTGGTAGTTGTGCCTCAATGCTAGAGAATCCTCGAAGAAATCGACATATGCACGCTGGTACTCCGGTTCTCCGAGAAAGTCTCTCCAGTCCTCCTGGGCTATTTCAGCTGGCGATTCTTTCCACGACTCAAGATCTTGTGCCTCCACATCGTAGATCTTATGCAATTGCTGAACATCTGCTCCAAGGATATAAGCAGACCCAAGGATATGAGGTAGATGGTTATGAAATTGTAAATTGTGGTAGAGAATGGAATGATTAACGTGGTTAGCCCTCAATAGGTGCTTAAGGGTTCTTGGTCGTTTCTCAGGTGCCGTCTCCACATTGTGAACCTCAACAGGTGGGATGTCAATGGTCCGAGTCCGACCTGTATTAGAGACGAGTCGATTCACAATGGGAACGTAAGAAAGTATAGAAGCCATCTTTGGTCTTAAATTAGAGCATCACGATAATCAACTGTCTGAAGGTTAAAGTGGTTGAAATTGAAGTGACGTAACAATCGAAAGTGCCACCCGCGTGATCCAAAGACGCTATTATATGTGGATATGCATTTAAATGAAAGGTAGTGAATTCAGATATCGCATTGAAGAGAAGTATTATACAATTAAGGGGTGTCTTAAGTGAGGCTAAAATGCTTTAGCTGAATATTGCACTAAAGAAAAAGTACAAGACATTGTTGTCCACAGTCATCTTTACATAAGGTAATGTTGGTCTGTGCATCGCCGAAATACTACAAAATGTATCGCGTCCAACCATCTTTTCGGGTTTCAACCATTTCCCCATATGCAACATGAATGAATCACGTCCAGTTCTTATATACGCCGAACTTCTGTCGCGTATACAAGGGGTATCTGTCGGATGCGAGCTGTATACACCAAGCTCACCTGATACTAAAGCCACCGTCTCATCTGATGGTTGGTACTTCACAATTCACCACGATGGCATACAGACCTCTATACGTCTCCCTGGACAGGTTGTCTCAGTTAAGGAACTACCAATACAGAGTATTGGCAAGAAACATATCTCCTGTCGATTGCCTCTTGCCTCAAGTCTAGAGCGCCATGCCTTTTCCACACCAGGAGAACAAACAGTCCCGTGGTCCGCGACTGATCTTCAACCAGAATCACACATTACGTGTCGAAGATGCCACGCTACCATTGTTGAGCCCGGTGTAATCAAAGTATGGAAAGATTTGCCTAGCGAGAACTGGGCTGAAATGATGGAATTCTGGCATTGCCATAAACCTCATGATCACGGACACAAACATGATGATGGTCTTGCTTCTAAAGCGTATGGTGCGAATTCTAGGATATCCGCCCAAGCAGGTGTCGGTTTTGTGGATCTCTCTTCCTTTCTACTATCAGAGACGGATATTTCTACGTCAGTCGTAAGTATTTTCTTTTTTATTAACTGTTTGAAATGGGTATATAGAAGGTGGCCAGGCCGGCATTTTTGCTCCCCAGTGGCATGGTCACCGATACTCTTACCCTAGAATAACATACTTTCCTATCCTGATATGTCAGTGCCGAATCCGAGGTCTCGCCCTAGGGATTTGGCATTAATGTATTAGGGGATCCCTCTGTTTTTCACCAGGAATTTCCTTGGAAGTGTAAATTCCGGGATTAACTAGAGGTACATCTCTTGCGCTTCTTAGCTAGATATTAAATATTTTCATCAAGTATCTCCTCAGAAGTTTTGCTAATGCAAGCTTTAGATAACAAAAGTTCCATCCTTATTAGAGTCCCGCAATGAATCAGAATACCGTGATGAGACATCTGACAATGGACAACCGCACAATTTGCAACCAGAAAACATATCCATTTCCTGTGTATCATGTAAGAATCAGTTAGGAATCCTGAATGAACAGGGAGCCGCCATTACTCTGTTCAAGTGGCAGGTCTACGTGGATGAGCAGATCCCACGAGGCCCTGATAACTCGCCCAATCTGTTCCACTGGGTCAGCTCTATTCTACTTGCGACGATAGCCCGCTCCGGCTGTTCAAAATCCATCTTGCTGCCAATGAAACTGAAAGACCAGCCAGCGCAGGATGTTTCCCAAGTAAACGATACATCCCAGTCTCTATTAAATATCTGGGTATTCAACAACATCTCCTTCTCGTCCACAGAGGAGGGAAGGTCACCGATTAAGGCTATAAAGGTGTTTTATCGCATGGTTAATCAAGGTGAAGCAGACAAATTACTCGACTCTATGATGTCAGATGTACAAGACATTACCCTACCGGCCGAGGTAATCGAAAAGGTAAAGGACATCCTAAACAATAACAACTTCCTATTACCCCAGAGTGATCGACAATTCAAGGAATGGAAAGTTAGTCTTCTAGAGAAGTGGGAAGGGAAAGACGGGTGAATACAACCTAGGTAGTGGCTGAGCTATGTAAGCTACCGTCTAGTTACACGGCATGTATCCTCATATAAGGTATTCGTCATAATCCAAGTCCCACAGCTACGATCTCAGCAAGCTATAGGGAGCAATCTGATGAGTCTACTTGGCGGTGGCTCATTTGTGTACGGGGATTTATTTACGCTTATCCCGTGCAAGAGACGGCGTTAAGAACCTAAGTGATGTGAACAAAAGAAACTCAGAACGTAGGGCTAATTCTTAAATTAGGTTAGGAGTAGTTTAGATCTTAAACAACTGACCATGTTCACTAATATTCATTTACACGAGAGCAGGTGATTCTTCCATTATCGTAATCTATGTTCAAATATTTTCTAAGCTCCCACATCATGCCGGTATGCAGGACTACCATATTAGGTGTCACAAAACGTTGCAGAGCCAGTATTGGAAGGATAGTTTCTTTTTGACTAATGCACAAGGTGTTTATAAACACAGGAGGACAAAAGAGATTTTTGTCTGCGCCATGGAGTATCTGTCTAAACTGACTTGTCTATTGAGCCTTGGAGGACACAATTCCTGGACACTTGTTAGCTTGTGCTATAAGACCGGCAGTAACAACACTTACTCTCTACGTCGGCAACGCTTTGTTGCAGGATTTGTTGAAGAGCCTTAGGGTTCTCGAGCTCCTTCTTCACCTTGGCAATAATCGACTGGGCCAGTTCCCTCTGCTGGCGCTGCTTGACCTGGCTTTCGTATCGTACCCACGAATCCAAAACTGATTTAGCCTCGGCCGCCAGAGCAGTAGACTGCTCGAGCTCATACGCTTTAGCCTCGAGCTTAGCGGTCTCCTTGGAAACCTCGAAGAGAGCCTTGGTGATGTCGACAACACCTCCCATCTGCTGAACGTTCTCGATGCGGTTCTTGACGGCCTTGGTGTGGTCGGCACGCGCGGCGTTCAAGATGTTCTTGATCTTCTCGTTCTGTGCCTCGGCCCATTGCGTGTACATGGGACCACCATACTTGATCAAAGCACCCCAAACGCTAAGCAAGCAGAAGGCGACAATGGTTTCCTCGTTCACGACGTAGTACTCATTGCTAATGGCGTAGATAGACAGACCAGCGGCGGAGGACAGGATGGCGGTCTTGGAAACGAGCGAGTTTCCAGGTAGAGAGTCAATGATAGACTGTGCCTTGACCTTAGGGTCGGGAAGGTTGGATGCCGGTCGGGTAGCAGTCAATGCGGTGGTGACTGCGGGAAGAGTTCGCGAAGGGACCGACGGCCGTAGACGGGCGGCTCCTACAATTCGCGATAAGTTTTACATGGCCTAATTGCTAATTGGCATGCCAGTAAGGTAGCAATGCAAAAACTTACCGAAGGCACGGGTAGCCAAGCGGGAGGCCATTGCGAAATTGAATGACAAGAGAAAACGGATTCGGGGTGAGAGGAGATGGGAGTAATTATTGCTTGTCTAGAGGAGCTTCGGAATTAAAGTCGATGAGGTTTTAACGAACCGAACTTGCACTTAACCCAGTTGAACCCTCAACCCAGTTTCAACCGACTTCCGTGATTGGTCAATCAGACACGTGATTTACCCGTTCCTCCCCACTTCAAACTCGATTTTGGCACTTTTAGGTCAGCCTTGCATTTGTTCTTTCTCAAGGCTGTTAGCAATTAAACTTTTTATCATTTCCTCACTATTCACTATTTCAAACGACTGCAACGCCTAGTTATATAATCCAACTACATACCTACCTAACTACGCGAAAATGTCAGGTTCCGTTACTGAGGAGTCCTTGAAGAGGAAGCGATCGAAAGTTCCTGAAAAGGCAAATAAACGAGCCAAACCAAAGGACAGCGACGAACATGATCCCCAAGCTGAGATCTTGCAACTCGAAAACGAAATCCTGGAATCCAAGAAGAATTACAATAACATAACAATTCTTCTTGACCTCGCGCAAAAAGACGGCGACGATGATTCTACCCAGCTTGCGGTGGTATCTCTGTGCAGAGTATTTCTACGTCTGTTTGCATCAGGAAATCTAGCGAGACGGAACGGACAGTCGGAAAAAGATATCGTAGTCGTTCAATGGCTTAAAAAAAGACTCGGAGACTTCAAGCAGATCATCCTCTCAGAATTAGGTCAAGAGGACACCGCGTCTACTGCGTTGACTCTAGCTATGCGCATCTTGCAAGCTGAAGGCAAACACACGAACGACAAGGATGAATACAGCTTTCCGAAGGGCTTCCTCAGAGAAGTGGTGGAAGCACTTATCCTAAGCGAATCTGAAGAGATTAGAGAAGAATTCTGCGAGAAGTTTCTGGGAGAGTATGCGGATATACGATTTTACACGTTCAAAGCCTTGAAGTACGTAGTTGACTCCTGTTTGACATGTGTGTAGTACTAACCTATCTACAGGGATATTCTTTCTGAGGAACCTTTAATATCCTCTAGCGAAACACTATTTGATAATGTGTTCGACATATTATCCTTCTTTGAAGATGTTCCGGCTTCCGCTGAAGAAATGGGCGAGTTCTATATTGATGCGCCGAAAAAGAAGTCGCATCCCGTCGCATCCCTGAACCAACAGAAGAAACAAGCCCAAGAAGCCTGGATAGCACTGCTTGACCTAGGCCTCAACCGGGAGCAGAGGAAAAAGGTGCTTCAAATCATGACTAAGTCCATTGCTCCGTGGTTTACCAAACCAGAGCTTCTGATGGACTTCCTGACAGATTCGTATAACTCCGGAGGTGCGATTTCTCTGTTAGCTCTATCAGGAGTCTTCTATCTCATACAAGAGCGGAACCTGGACTATCCCTCGTTCTATCGGAAGTTGTACTCATTATTGGATGCAAATATCCTACATTCGAAACATCGGTCCAGGTTCTTTCGGCTGTTGGACACGTTCCTCTCTTCTACGCATCTTCCCGCCGTCCTTGTCGCAAGTTTCATCAAGCGAATTACGAGGCTGTGCCTCAGCGCCCCCCCTGCCGCTATCGTTGTGGTCATACCCTGGATTTATAATCTATTCAAAAAGCACCCGCTTTGCACGTTCATGATGCATCGCGTGCCTAGGTCACCGGAAGAGAAGGAGGCACTGGAAAATGAAGGGATGGCTGACCCGTTCATTGCTGACGAAGAAGACCCAATGGAGACTTGCGCCATTGATAGCTGCTTATGGGAGGTCGTTCAGCTGCAGTCACACTACCACCCGAACGTTGCGACTATCGCGAAAATAGTATCGGAGCAATTCACTAAGCAGTCCTACAACCTCGAGGATTTCTTAGACCATTCGTATAGCAGCGTAAGTCACATGTGCCACCGTCCCACATACTAGTTTTTGTTTTGCTTACGTATTTCTAGCTACTCGATGCGGAGTTATCCAAGCAAGTCAAAAAGGCTCCTGTTGTGGAGTTCATGATACCCAAAAAGGTGTTCCTTCCTCAGGATCTAGACTCGGGGGTAGAGGACAATCTTCTGGCGAAACTCTGGGACTTCCAATGATCGTCGCTTTGACGTCTAGGATAGTCTCGGGGCGTGCGTCACCTAAACCTAGAATTCTCGGCAGCTACCCTTCTGTTATTGCTAGGTTCGAGATTATTACGGCTATCAATCCAGGGATACTCACGCCATCGATTCGATGGAGAGCCCACCGCGGGTCGATGCCGAGGAGACGGGTTCGATCTGGCTACAAAGCCACTCACCGCCTCAACCAAACTAAATATATGTCGCCACCGTCGCGGTCCATATTCTCCGCTCGGGATCGCGAGATGTTGTTATGAATTTGCTATAGTACTTCGCGGCTTCTTGCGGCTTCGTACTACTACAGCCGTATCACTCAAGTACCTCCAGTGCAAGGTACAGGATGACAGCCTGCTGCGTACCGTTTTCGATCTTGGAATTTGCTTCGACGCGCAGCCTCATAACTCCACTTTGCACTACGTAACGCGAAGTGGAGAAAAACGCTATTTCAGGTGTTTCGAGTCGGACGAGAAATTCGTTTCAGAATGCTCAAGTTCGAAGGAGATAAGTGGTTGAAATGCGCAGGAAGGATTCAACTACATTGCTCTCAAAGAAGCTTCCTAGTCTGAAGTTCAAGTCTGCATAGGCTTTCCCGAACTATCGGGATTACACCGCCATATTGGCTAAGTCCTAGCATGATATTCCTTTAGAGCAAACACAAACTTCAGTTCAACCTGGCAGAATGAAATAGCAATTGCACGAAGACAGCAAGAGAACATCAACGTCGCTCTTCCCTAGTGTGACAAGATTTTTACATAGATGTGACTCATTATCCTCCCCCTTTTAGGCATACTGCAAGCGATTATCGGGGTCCTGGTGGTTGAACGTAATGCCGCATGTGGCTAGTGGAGCCGGACGGTACCTTACTGGCGAGTCGCGATGAAGCTGCAGGTCTCCGATGAAAAGTTAGATCTGAGAAACGGCTGCGAAGTATGTAGGCCGCTAAATAGACCCGATGGTCATTATCATCCTCCGAACACGTCTACATCAGCAGCATAAAACAATCGCAGTGAGCAGCTGAACTCTTTGGACAGGCGCTCGCCCGAGCAGGCTTTAGGATCATCTCGAAAATCGACATATTCAAATGTCGATGGCTCCATGGCGCCCTGATTTTGCATCCCTTTGGGCAGAAACGGTGGTTTCGTATTTGACTATCTGCCATAGTGCATCCATACTAGGATCGATGATTCCGAAGCTGGTTGGTCGAAAATGCCACTCACCGCTGCTTACGAACTATCCCTTTTTTGGCATTGGGAATCCCCGACTGGCGCACATGTCTTGCACGGACGAGAGCAGTTAAACTTAGTGTTCTCCATCAACCCCAAATTCGTCCTCTCATCACCTTCAGATCGTACCAGAAGGGGATGTGATCCATCTTATGTGCCTCTGGCCGCATAAAAGCCGGCCCGCTAGGTGTCACAGTATGTAGCTGCATGTATGAAGATGTATGTATGAAGTTCGTGCCTAACCAAGAGCTATTCCAATCTGAGCAAGTGCTCAAGTCTTGAGGTCTCGTCGGTATTCCGGAATAAGAACCACAGTCGGTGTAGATAGTACGATACATCGAGCTCCGGTCCAACCAAGACGGCCTATTTCGTCCACACCGCGTCGCGCCCGCGAGTAGTGGTGAGGTCTCCGGCGCGTCATTGAAGCAGATAAGGCCTAAAAGCTGCCGGCGCTCCTTGTTTCGATCTAGAATCTCGTCCAGTTCATATTCAACCGGTTTGTACTCAGTTTTGCGTATCGCGGGTAGAGCAGAAACGCGATGCGCCAAGTTTGGCCTGGCTCTCAGCCGACCCGCAAGAGCTTGCTTCATTCACAGCCAATCACTCAGACGAGGCGAACGCTTCAGCATGAAGTTGCAGCAGAATACACGTGCGTTGAAACTCTCCCTCGCGCTTCTTTCCTCGGGTTGAATCGACTAGAGCTGATTGATCATGAATTTTTTTTACTCGTATCATTCAGGCGTCAATTGCATTACATTGTTGTCGCCAACAACTTATTCATCATTTCTCCGGTTGGTTGTCTCGGCTGCAAACACCCTGAGCCCATAACAACCAAACCTGGTTACGGTGGCTCGCAGAAAATATCTACTTGTACCGGTTCTTGATGTTGAAAGGCTGTAGCCAAAAACGTCGGCCATGCCTATACTTCGTACTCTTCTCAAATTGACTCGTTCCAATATTTGCCTATAACAGAATCTTGGGATCCATTCATTAACCGTCCCCATGATACTAGGAGATACTAGGAAAATGTAGATCTCAAAACGGAGCCTCCACAAGGCTTTCATTAACTAAGCTGGTCGAGGATCTACACCTGTACGTCATCTCAAACCGGACAATTTCCTGTTGGCTGCTCTATGTATTCCTTCTGCCGTATACGCGGTGGTGGCCGAGCGTGTTTTGATCGATCATTGTCGTTGCTAACCTAGTGTATTCGCGTCTCTCACGACAGCAGTTCAAGCTAGCATTCGAATTAGTACCAACTCCGAAGAGCTTGGGTTTCCAGAGAATTCTTCCAAAGTGCAATTTTTTTTTTCCTCCTAGCATCTCTCCAACGCTCGATAGCGCACCTGGACCCTGGCTCCGGAAGACCCGCCGGCCAACAGGGGGAGCATGCCCCATTCGTGTCAAATCCGTTAGGAGGAGGAGAACTCGAAGATTTTAGAAGATGGACCCATTGTCTGTGCTCAAGATTCCACGGCTTAATCGTTCTTATTCTTGGCTATTTTTAACGTTATTTGACTAATATCGCCCTCACCGCAAGAATCCCGCGCGTGAACCTACCAACCAAGATAACTAGATACACCTTTTCGGACTGGCTCATAATCAGCAAGAATAGCGGACGGGCGAGAGGAACTCATCTGGCCGTCGCCGAACGGAGAACGTCAATGTTCTTCCAAGTAATTGTAGTGACGCCGAGAGGTCGTAGCAAAGTTGCCTCCGAGCATGGGTGAGGCAAGATCGGCCCCAGGCTCCCTGTCTTGCTCCAATCTGACACTTGATGCTGCCGCCGTCCCGTTCCGAGATCTGAGCATGGTACCGTAGAGGAAGGTGTAGAGAGTGACATAGAGGGGCCCTTCAATGCAACGATCAATGGCTGGCTGTACTGTATGTATGTAGTCGTAACTATCTCGTGATCTACTGACAAACTAGGTATGGTAAACGGCGCCGCATAGCTTCCTAGCAGTCCTAGGTACAACGCGGTTAGTGTTTGCTTGACATCGAGACGCAGCTGGCAGTCATGACATGACTATAAGCTGTAAGAGCCTCGGATGCACAAAGTGTCGGGCTGCAATCGTTATGTTTATGTACTGGCTTTCAGGCGTCTCACGGCTTCAGCACAAACAACACCAGAGAAATCAGTCATAATCGTGTGACACCAGTCGCACTGAACAGTTGAAGAAATAGTATCCGAGCTCCCAGGTCTCCAGTAGGAGCTCGGGGAAGCACGTCGCGCTTTTGTATGGCGCAGCCTCGTCTCTGCGTCTGGATTGTATCTGGACATTCGTCATCTCACAGCGCTCATCGCGTTGAACCGTATCTTTGTATCTTGGGCACGACCCATAGCTACTCCAAAAAACTGCTTTTGACTAATGTACGGCCCGGGAAAGTCTGCTTGGCCGTTCGAAAGCAGGAAGCAGGATACTAGTCTATTGTATCGACAGATCCGGTGGACTCGTAAGTGCAAGAATGCCTAGCAAAAAAAAAAGATCTCTTGTCACCCCACCACGAGCTACTGAGCAATGGGATGCCCAAAACGAATTCAGCGTCCTGTTAGTGGGCGCAAGAAGAGTGCTCGTGGGTGCTGAGTGCATGGGCTTAGGTAGCAATTGCACCTAAGGTCATCGATGCCCAACCCAGCAGGGCTAACGACTTCTAGCCTATGATATCCTTAGCTCACTCGTAAAGGGTTACCGGTTCAAGCATCTAGCGTTTCCGCTTCTGGAAGACGATTGGTTTTCGATCTACTCCGGAGCCGTAAGCATAGCAATCCATCTCGATTCTATTTGTCCGATCTACAACGTAGCCAGTCAGAGGATGACTACTAAATCTCCACCGGCGTATATCTACTCATCTATCATCATGTACGGGCAGATGTACGGGTTCTACAGTATCCGTTGCCCTACCGTAACTGAAAAGTCCCTAGCTGCAAGACCACTGGCACCTATTCCCAGTGGCTAGAGGCATCGTACAAGATCCCTGACTAACAAGAATGTATAGCTTCCCGTCCTAGGACAAATCCACCCAACCGTATAGCTGGGCTATCCTCTCATTGCTCCAAGATGCAAATCTGCTGTTTCACAGACTTTGGAGAGTCAAAAACGGCCGTCTCTCTCCAGTAAGAAAAAAGACGGTGGAGAGATGTTTTCCTTGGCTGAGGATAGGATCAACCAGTGGCCCGGAAAGCATCCATCTCGCTACCACACCCCCGTACCGTTACCTACAAGGGACCATACCCACGTCCTCCCACACACCCTCACCTCACTGCACGGCGAACCCAAGCAAAAGAGATGCCGTTCGTCAGTTGGTAAGTCTCATGGGCTTCCATCTTCCCCACTACAATGCTTAAGTGACTGACCCCCGTCCTCTTAGCACAAGCAAATCCTGACAGTCAAAGAAGGACCTGACCATTTCTTGTTTAAGTACCCAGGCCCTTCCTCCACCCCCCATCAATATCGCCCCCCCGATCATAAGGAAATAACTTATAAGAAAACATCTTGATTGTTGCTGAGGTTGTGAATCAGGCGATTCCTAACAGCATCTATTACAACCACTTTATCCCCCTCATCTTTACATTCGTTCTGTTTTACATAGTTTTTGTAAGACGGATTCAGGCCGACAATACCTGTACGACACACGAAGATTCATAAGAATATCTCCCAAGCCGAAGAAGTTGTAAGTTGTGTAGTAACACACACTCCCACTCTCTTGTTTTTCCCTTTATTTTTTTATTTTTATTTTTATTCTTTTTTTAAAGTTGCCGGACATCTCTGCTCTCCTACCCTGCAAGTCTCTCCCCCTCCCCCGCCGCCACCATTGTAACCAAATACTACCACCATCTTACTACCACTTACACCTCCAAACCCGACCAACCTCTTATCGCTCCCATTAATCATTGCAACATCCCCCCTCCCCCTCTCCATTGTCTCTCTCGCACATACTCCCGCATACATGCACACATACACGGACACCTACACACACACATATACTCTTAATCATCGTCTCGAAGCAGCTTGTTGTTCCAACTTGAGACTCGATTTTAAAGAAAGAGGAGACAGAGAATAGTCTATCAACGGCCCACCGCTACTAGTTTTAATCATTCACCGCTCGACGCACTAACCATACATCCCTGCAGAGCAGATCCAACCTCTTCGACTATTCTATACAACAACCTGCAGAGTTCCTAACTCTCGCTTCTCTCCCAAGACACACACACCACATTCACACGCACACACACACACACACACAGACCAGCAATGGTCTCAACATTTCAGATGCCGGCCTTCTACCGGTCGAATCACTTATCCGTCGATACCAGCCATGCGCAAAAGTACTTTGATGAAGAGGACAGCAACATCCTCGACGAGAACATCCTAGACAGCAACGCAATGGACTCGGGTCTGGATATGTCGCCGCCCATGGCTGGTAGCAGGAGGGATTCGTTCGCTGTACCCGGCTCGATATTCTCCCCGAAGACGGAAGTGGGAGATTGGCAATCCGTCGACATGCAGTCGGTCCCGTCAAACAACCCCTTCCTAGAGCCTCAGAACAACAACAACCCGTTTACGAGGGCTGACCCGCAAGCCGTATACGGCTCGCAAAATCAGCAATGGCAAATGGGTCAAGGTTCCGGTACATGCACACCCTTACAGTACGACAGCCTTGAGAACGCATTCGACAACAACCAGTCCATCTTCCAGCAACGACCTCTTCAGATGCAAACGCCCTTCAGCAATCCCGCCCACCAGGTACCGCTCTTCGCTACAGTTGGTCCTAACAATCCTCCTATGCCGAACTCGCCGCAGAAGGATTGGATGGGTCAGGACTTGAAGAACCCCTCGTTAGTCAAGCGCATGCGACCGGATACTCCAACCATCCGATCGCACAACGAGCTGCGTCGCGGTGACGGCATCCGCAAGAAGAATGCCAGGTTTGACATTCCCGCGGAGCGCAATCTCGGCAACATCGACCAGCTTATTGCGTCGACTACTGACGAGCAGGAAATCAAGGAGCTGAAGCAGCAAAAGCGACTACTTCGCAACCGGCAAGCTGCGCTGGACTCTAGACAAAGGAAAAAGATGCACACGGAGAGGTTAGAGGATGAAAAGAAGCACTTCACCAGTCTCATCAGCTCGATGGAAGAGGAGATGAGCGAGCTTCACATAAAGCTAGACCAGGAGAGGCGCGAGAGGGAGTACTTGGTGGCCCACGTCGAGAACTTGACCTTGGAAAAGGAAGAGTTGATTCGAAACCACACCATCGAGTCCGGCGACTTGCGCAAGAAGATTAGCGTCCTGACCGACCACGTCCAAAGGCTCGAGCACGCCGCTATCCCCAGCAATACGGGCTACTCCAACGGATATAATGATATGGACAGCCTTACTATGGATACGTCTTGGGACAACATGGGCTTCATGAACGAGTTCCAGATGGAACCCGAGGTGAAGCAAGAGCTCCAGATCGTTCCCCAGAAGAAGGCCGAAGTCCAGCTCTCATCCGACGGCGAGAAGTCCACCACGCAAGGAGGTTTCTTGTTCATGCTCTTCCTCGTTGGCGCCTTTGTCATCTCCAACAGGTCGGCCCCGACGATCCCCCGCGTCTCGGAGGATGTTCGCGAAGCTTCGACAACGCTTCTCAACAACATCTTCAAGGACGCAGGCGTCGCCAACGCCGAGAGCGCCATCGTACCCTCGGCTCCCCGGCCGTCCGGTGCGGACTGGACCTCGAGCGGTTCGGTCCCGATGGCCAGCGGCGCTATGGAGGGCGTAGCGCCGTCTATGCTTGGTGATCTAGCGGATTCCCTTACCCAACCGACGCAGGAGCAGACGAACGAGCAAATCTTCTCGCTCACACCGGCACAATATAACAGTGTGACGTCGCAAGATTTCCTTCGAGCAGCACCGACGCGATCGACGGGTCAGAACCGCCGGAACCTCGCCGACGCGCTAAGCAATATGCGCCACGCCGAGAAGCACTCGGCGGCCGAGGTATACACACGATCACTGCTGTGGGATCAGATCCCGGGCGACGTTGTCAGGAACTTTGCCAAGATGGTGGCCGAGTGCAACAACGCGAACGGTGGTCAGAACGGCAACGACGCAAACTCATGACGATTTCACGACATAACGACAGATTAACGAAAAGAACGAATTTACTACTACTACTACTACTACTACTATCTACTACTACTATACGGCTTCGAGTCAACAGCCGATTTTTTTTTCTTTTCTATTTTATTTACAATTTGGATATTTTCGCTTGTTGGTAACTTAAATATCGTCTTATTTTTTTTTTCCAATTGCCATTGTTCATACAGTTTTTACACGGCGCTCCCGCGCATCAAAATCCAGATTCGACGGTGCTCACGCACACCGAAACGACCTACGACGACGTATCATTATCATCTACATTATCTACATCATAACATCATCATCATCATCATCATTTATTTTGTCAATCTCGAATCGAACTTATCATCATCAAAGCCAATCTTATTGTTTATTTTGTGTCGAAACTTAGCAAGCGAGCCAGCATTCTGATTTAATTTAACCTTCGTCTGTCCCATTATTGAAATAACTTGGTTATTGTTTATTTTTTATTTGCACGCCAAATATTCCCTCTCCGTCTCTCTCTTTTTTTCCGATACAATCATGATCGGTAAAAGAAAAACCAGACAACCAACGTGCTGCATGGCGAAAATGGGTCGGTCATTGGGGAGCGGGATTACCTTGGCATGTAAGCCCGGCTGTCGAGGCTACGTATTTTCTTGTACAACGTTCTAAGGGATCATTTGGGAATCGGGGGCAGGGCCAGAGAAACCCGAATCGGCGAGGTCCTTTCTTCACATTCGGGTCGCTGGCTTTTCCTTACACCTTCTCCTCGTGCTACCCTCTGGCGAGCGGGCGTAGTCTCATAGACGAGACGGGGACCTTGCTGAACAGGTCCGCGCCCAGAGCGGGGTATATTTTTTTTTTTTCGGGACTTCTTTTTTTTCAGGAGGGGAAATATGGTTGGGTCTCAGTCTCACGACACGACATAATGGGGGTTGGTCTTAGTTGGGTCACTCAAAGGGGCGGGGCGGTACCGGGGGTGAGCTGACGAGAGCAATGGAAACGGAGACATCTAGCTTTGTTTTTTTTTTTCCTTTCTTTCCTACATATTTTTTTTTCCTAGTATTATTTTTTTTTGTTTTTCCCCCATGGAAGGGGCGGCAACTCAAGCCAAAGGGCGGTTTATTGGATGTGTGAGACTCATCATACGAGAATGACGAAGATATGTCACGGACAAACAGCACACCGGGGCGGCATGAAGAACAGGCAGCTTACCAGTAGCTGAGAAAGGGACATGTTCTTTTTTGGGGGGAGGGGAACAGCATAGCATAGGCATAGCAGAGCGATCCATGGTTGGAGCTCACTTGCGGCTGTTCGTCTTGTAACTCATCAGTCAGTTTATTAGCGAAACGTCAAGATGAACATGAAAAACCCCCAAGCAACCATGCAAAACATCAGTCCCACCAAGTAAAAAAAAAAATTTTATTAAAAAACTTTGCAAATAATGTGACTGTAGATGCAATGATGCCATTTTCCCCATATGTCTAGGAGTCGTAAGTCTGGTAACGAATAAACGAAGGTAACCAAGAAAATAGAATGAATGTTTAGAGGTGCTGAACCAACTACTGTAACTAACAGGGTAGATGTACCCAACTAACATGAACCCACTAACAAGCTAGCTACCTTGTTCCCTACCTACCTAGGTACACATGCCGAGCATATGCACGATACGGGTACATTAGGTCAGAAATGTCAGATCAGATGGGGGGGAGGGGGAGAGGATAGAAGGGGGGGGGTGTGTGCTTCCACTTGCCTAAAGCGGGTGTTAGCCAAGTTTTGCGACGATGACGGTTCGGTTCGGTTCAGTTCAGTTCGTCCTTGGGTTGGTTGTGTATGGTAGGCTAATGTTTTATTTGCTTGGGCTTGGGGATTGGGGATTGGGGATTGGGAAGCGCAGCGTTTCGCTTTGGCTTTGGCTTTGGCTTTTGGTTCTTCCCCACGTATGCGGCCGGGTCGGGGCGCAGCAGCAGCAGCAGCAGCAGTGGTATGTAGCAAGTGACATATTTTCTTCTTTTTCTTTTCGGGTGGCATGAGGAATTGTTTATTCATTGGAGGTTAAGTGTATTATTCTATTGTGTTCTATATTATAATACTATATAGTTTATTCCGATTTAATATCTTACCTTGATGATATGATGATGCCCATGATGGATGTAAGTGGATATACATAGGGATATAGCTGCAGTATGTTAGATACACTACAAATATAGGTAGATATCCCCCCCGCGTCGGGCGTGGAGCTAATAGGGAACGAGGGACGAGCGCCCATTACTAGTCTGCTGCAGAAGCTCACATGCGCTGCTACTTTTGGGATTCCTATCCATTTTCTTCATCCACCTGTCCGTCTTGTCTTGTGTATTTTCCCTCGTCTCTTTCTTTTCTCGTGAATATATCCGAGCATTGCCATTACATACATACATACATACCTCATACGTACGTACATATATACATACATACGTACATGTCAGTTGGGTAGGTAGGTAGGTAGCTAAGGTAAAAAAGGTTGGGTCGGAAGGCCAGTGGGAGCGGCCGTCACGGCGCATATATAGGTAGGTATGAGCAGTTCCAAGACAGGAACGCGCAGCGGTAGGTAACGGCAGACGGGCGGGTGTGTAGTAGTTGCGGAGCGCTAACATATAGGTAATATATTACGAAGCGGCCGTGTAGGCGGCCCGTTTTGTTAGCCAGTGTGATGTGCAATTATGTACAGATGATGATATTCTAATGTGGTGTAAGTGGTGTAAGTCTTGTATGCCATAATGTCATAGATGCATGTATGTCTCACTCCCTACTTACATACAGAATTGATAGTCTTGTTAGTAATAAATAACAATGGCAACATGTCCAGAGAAGAAATCGAAGAAATCGAATTCGCGCTGGCGTGACTTCAATTCACCCACCCACCACTCACTTACAACTAGCCAACCTACCATATCTCTTCCCCTCGCCCATACACACGGGCCACCCTCACCCATATCCACATAAATAAAATATAGGTACCGTACGCGCGCCTATACACGCCCACATGCTGTCTCAAACACGGGACCCGGAGGAGTCTGCAGGCTATGTAGAGCGAGGTTAGATGTTGTTTGTAGCGTGGGAGCTCGGACTCGTCATAGGGGGTGGGTTGGTGGTTGGTGGTTTGTTCACGCGAGACAGAAACTGCGGTCCAGACGAGCGCGAAGAGGGTGGGTGGCCTATGAGGGGGCTGCCCTGGTCTCGTGGTTGACAGCTGGCCCCTCCTTAACTAACGAGGGCAGACCTATTCCCGTTGGTGGGTAGGTATACATATTCAGGCAGACGGGCCTATAGGCTCTCCGTATAGGTAGGTAATTATTGGGATTTGGAAACTTACCTAGCTAAACTAACGCTCGGAGGGGTTGGTTCGGTAGCTAGGTATGTATGTATACATAATGTAGGATGTATGTGAGATCACAAGTAAGATCGGAAGACGGGATGTTCGCATCTTCCTCATCATCCATCTATCCATCCATCTGCTCCATATGCTGCCAATTTTAGTCGGCGGGTTTGTTTTTGCTTACTCCTCGGCATACCTTCACCATACTTTACCTCACCTCACCTTACCTCCCTCCCTTCCCCTAGCAGCACACACACACCACCACCAACAATCATATTATGTATGTGTGCATATACATACATACATACATACAAGACAAAACTGGACACCAAAATGCAAAAAAAGGGCTATGCATAGGACATCAATATCCAGGCACACGGCTTATAATGTCTCGCCCTGTGATCCAAGCCCACTCCCGGAATGGCACAGAGGCTTTTCCCAACGGCAGCAAACGCAACGTACAACAACGCCCCTATTCAACGGCCAATTTCGTCCGACGCGTTCGTCGCCAACGACCAGGCAGCCGGGACTTTTGGCCGTTCGGAGGGGGCGCCCGGGGGGGGAGCACAAAATACGGCTAGCTGCTTGTCTCGGTGCTTGGCCTTTGCCTACCTGTTACTATCGTACCATCATGCCATCGTCCGACCTGCGGCGACCAGTCGTCCTTCAGTCCTGAGTCTTGTCATATGCGGCACTTTATTTATCATCCTCCCCTTTTCCCCATGGGGTAGGGAGATGACTAGTCCACTTGTCAGGCCTGAGATTCAAGGGCTAGTATCACGTATATGAAGGTACGATTAGTAAAAGCGCATAGATTGGCTGTTATTGATTCCACCGAGATGAATATCGACTAATAAAATCGGACTGATATTGCTAGTGTATATGTAGCTAGGTACCTAAGGTATGCTTACCGCCGGTTAGCACGAATAGGGGCTTCCATGAATTCTTCAGACAAGTCCCTTCACTAACTAACTCCCAACCCTGCCTCCGTAGCAAATTAGTCATAAATAACAAACCGTATCACCACGTAGCTATCCGGCTTTGTTCCCTCTGTGTATACGTCGTATTTCCATTTCTACGATCGGCATACCTGACCTGTCACGTAAGTCCCGATGCGCTCCAGAGAAATCTATCACAAACCCGCGAAGCCTATCGTCCTACGTCCCTCTTGGCCAAGCACCCAAGTAAAATATACCTACCTACCTACATACCTACCCACTTACATACATAGAAAAGCGACAAATCGAATACCGTCGCGCAAGTGACACGGGATCGCCAGACTATCAGAATCCCACGATACCCAGGTAGGTAAGGTAAGTTTTCTCATCCCGGCATCCGGTCAAGACGCACGGAACGCCATTGGCGGGAAGCTCTACTGCTGCTGCTGCTGCTGCTGCTGCTATCTGATCTACAACGTGCTGCAGAAGAGACAAAGAAAGGGGGGTCTGATAAAGATGGTGGACGATGACGGGTCTGTGATAAGGGCTAGTTAACGTGCTGTATATACCTACCTACCTATGTACGCACGCACCTATATACATACACATATACATAGGTATACATATATGTATATACCTACGTGCGTACGGCAGCAAAACGGACGCTGCGCAGAAGGAACCTTACCCGGACTGCGAGCGAGAAACTTGCGATATGATACGTAAGAATATCGGTAAATACCTACCTACATACCTACCTACCTGAAGTTATGCACTCAAGGTATGGAGGTAGGTAAACATGTACGTAGGTAGATATGTAAATACCTACCTATGTATCTCAAGCATGCTACGTATGACAAGAAAGAAGGTCACCCGGGGAAAAGAAAACCTCCCTGTAAGACGTTTCGCAGCATCGTGCCATCCGGGAACACGCGGTAGCTATCCGGGCCCGTAGGTTAGGAATTGCTCTACATACATACATACAGCAGCAGCAGCAGCGAAGATAAAGTGAAACCTCTGGAGTCCGGGGGATAAGAGGCAGACAGACAGACAGATAAACACCGTTTATGCGCCCAGTTACACTACCTACAACTTACAACCTACCTACCTACCTACCTATGCTCTCAGCCCCTCGCGTCGCACACGTTGCGAAGATGAGACGATACGATAGCAAGTAAAGCTGCCTACCTACCTAGGTAGTAGACCGGGCAATACCTCCCGGAAACGGATTTCATCGGGTGGTAGTCAAGTCAGTCAGTCCTGTCCAAGTTTGATAAAAAGCCGTTTTAGTTCGTAGGTTCGTAGATGACGACGATATTATTATTAAAAGAGCTCAGCCAACCGGTGCTGACTGTACCCCGCGCAAAGGGGGGCAGGACGGCGAGGGAGATAGCCTACTTGGCTATCTCGTCGCTAGCTAAACCTGAGGCTCATTCATCACGGTTACGTGCCTACATCACGATGACCATGTATGTATGTATCTCATGTATGTATATGTAGGTAGGCTCTCCAAGCCCAAGAGTCGATGTGCAAGGACCGATATATTAAGATATAAGTATGAAACAAATTGCGGGCGGGTTAAATCAGCCGCATGTATTCTCCACACGGGAAAGACGCCTTAAAGAACAGCCAGGCCAGGTGCAGGTGGGAGGCAGAGGGATGGGGAACCGAACCGGGCACGAGTTCTCCTCGACGATCGGTTCAAGAACAGTCAAATCGGCCTCGACTGACCGCCAAACAAGCAAGTCAACCTAGTCAACCTAGCCAACCAAGCATTCCAATTAATTATCAACCCGCATATCCATCCCCATTGGTAAATTCCAGCTTCGAACCCAGTAAGAGGCGGCTGTTGAGATACCCCAAAGTGCACATTTAGCTATCGAATGCCCAGGTAAAAACCCATAAAACCCGTAAAGCCAAGGCCGATCACAACGATGGCGTATGCAAGAACCAGAAGTATCTGACCATCTTCACACCCCCTTTTTCTCACTTGCTCGTCCTTTCTCGGCGCCCTCCTGCTACATACTATGGTAAGACAAGAACAGAACAATAAATATGCATTCCCCCACAATCGTCATTGCATATGCAAAGGTGATGCACAGCATCTCTAGTTGCTACCGGCTGCGCCCATTCTGAAGAAACCCCGCGAATGAAGCAAAAGCAAGAGGAGAACAAATAATAATAAAATCTCATCTTCCGTTTTCCTCGACGCCTAGGCGGATTCGCTCCTCCTATCGTCATGTTTGCGAGTGCTTGTCTCGGTAACCGAACCTACTGCTGAGAAACCCGTATCCATTGCGCTAGGATGCCGTGATAGGGGCTACACGGGCTGCTGGGGACGCTATGTATCCAATTGGCGAATAATCATCTCCATCTCTACCAGCCTATCATACGTAGAGTAGTCATCGTCGGTCCAGGAGGGGCATACTGCTTATTTCTTCTTGGAGTTCGTAGGATTATACTTGTCCTTCCAAATCCTGCATCCCGTGCGTCATTGGTTAGTAAAAATAATGTTACACTCGTAGGTAGATGGGTATATGCTAGATTCGGAGAAGCTCGGCAAAGCGAGACGGAGTGTAGGACAGCGCAGAGTTAAGGTAGATCAGAGTAAACAAAACCGGACTGCTCCGCTGCAACTGAGGCATTTACATTGGATATGGACGTGGGACGGTAGCAAGCGCCATACGAGGGTAAGAATGGAATTGAGGAAACGAAGAGCGACATTTCCCGGATTCGGTGAAAGATGAGGCTCTGATTCGTTTAGACCCCAACTCGGCGACCCGTTTTCGCGGCCGTCTTTTGATGGAGACTGAGCCCAAAAAGAGCAAAAAGCGAACCCTTGTTCTAGACCCGCTCGGAGCCTTGTTGTCAAAAGGGAAAATAAAAAGACAGGGCGAACTTCTGCAAATATGTCCGGAAAGACGGACAGCCTATCGTCTACCCCGAAGACCACTCACCCGCAACGGCCGGGGTCTCGTAGCTTTTTGCTGTGCCGCCGACGTACGGGACGAAACGACAAAGGAGAAAGGGCTCGCCAAGAGAAAATAAAGACTAGTCATACGAGTAGCTTACGAGAAAGGGATAATAAATGTGACACTTACCATGTATTTCCTAGCGTCTTGTTGCCGTTCTCCTCCGCCAGACGGTAGTACCTTGCTGCAGCATACTAAAGGGGAAGCATACAGTTAGTCTCATGTGATTTTTCCCCCTTCCTTCCTTAGGCACGCAGATGGGACGGGATGTTAGGGCGAGTTAGGTGCTCCGAGAGCTGTCGCCCCTGGGTGTGCGATTCTGATTTGCGGCTGGAAGCAAGCCTCATTGCTGCCCAACGGGACGGGATCGTGATTTAGGGCCGAGAAGCAGAGCTGCTTTAGCTTGCCGCTACTGCTTCGGAGACAAGACATCCTGATCTAACCCCGGAAGCTAAGCGAGCGAGCTGACCAGACAAGCCACAATGTAGGCCACATGAGGCTGACACTTCATCATGCCTAGCTGTCGCTCGCGTGGTGTGGTAGTGGTGAGCTTTGGGCAGAGACGTGAGGCGCCGGATTTGGAAGTGATACGTAGCGAAGAGAGGTAATAGATAGACAGCGAGGAGACCTAGCTTCGCGCCTAACACGTACCTTGTCTTTCTTGCATCCAAAACCCTCCAGATAGCACCAGGCGACTTCATTCATGGCATCTGCGTACACCGAGGAACATGCCCTTGTCAGCCTATCCCATCACCAAGTCCGTTCGAGCAACGGTATTGCCTGCTTTCGACGAGGTCGAACCACTCACCAGTATCTCCAAGGTTGGCCGCTGTCTCGTAGTACTGCCCGACGGTAACCATTAGTCGATTTGATCATCATAAAAAAACAGCGGGACTTGAGACGAGGTCTGGCTGGTGGGTACAAGGTGTCGTCCCCTTCTCCTCAGCACTCCTCCACCCACTTGACCTCCGTTATGCTTCAATAATGAAACGGTAATGGTGTTGGTGGCCCACCTGCTTAGCAGCGACTGGATCTCGCGGTATGCCCCAGCCGTGGCGGAAGCAATTCGCCAATTCGAAGATAGCTAGGACGAGTTCTCCCTTAGCGGCACCTCCTTTCTTTAGGCCCGCCTGTAGCGCCATGCTCTCGACCGCTGCCGCATTCGACGCTGCCGCCGACAGGTAGGTGATAGCTCGTTCGGGATCTGGATCGCAACCCCAGCCGTGCCTAAAGCTCCGCCAAAGCACGAAGGCAGGATGTTAGCTTCTCTGAACGTACTCTTGTCTTCTTCCGTAGTGGTACTTCGTGTTCGTATGTGAGCAACTTTGCCACCATCGCTCCATTCGCTTGTGTAATCTATCTAGCTACCCATAGCTACACAGAGGCCGTAAGTCTCTCTCGCTCTTCCTCTTTCGAGAAAACAGGAAAAGAGATCAGGGGCTTTCTCTAGACGGGTCTAGACGTAGCCATGTGCCAGTGAGACACGCATGAGACGAGATGAGACGCGATGCGATGCGATGCGGTGCGATGATTCCATAAATAGCAATGAAACGACCATGGTGGCGATCCAACTACTGACCTTAGAGCAAGACCGTAAAGAACCTGGCTTAGGGGGTTATTCGCGCCCTGGGGATCGGCCAGGCGCCCAAACAGCTGCGTAGACTGGTCGAGCTGCCCATCCTCGTGCAATCGGATGGCTTCCTGAATGTTGTCGTCTATCACCTTTGACGAGACTACGCCGTCCGTCTTGTGTCCGTTTCCGTTTCCCCCGTCATCGCGCAGCCGCAGTCCAGCCAATTCTGCGGAGGGCGAAGGAGACGGCGACCGAGACGGCGACACGACACCAGGCGATCTGCTGCCCCGGCGTTGCCCTCTCTCGTTCGCTTCGGCTAGTATCGTCGCTCTCTTCTCCCATTGTCCCTCGTATGCGTCCTTGTCTACACCCGCCCCTCCGACTCCTCCTTGGCCGCCACCGGATCCATCTTCGGCCGAGACGTTGATTTGCGGTAGATTTTCGGGCACGTAGTCGGACGTAGGCGGGGCTTTAGACAGGTGTAGGCGCTGTGATAGGCGGTGGTGGCCACTGGGTTGATTGCGCGAGGAGCCGTCGTTCTGGACCGAGGATGTGCTGCTGCCCCGCGATCGCGGCCTGAAGACGTCAAGACTACGGCGCGTCTTCGAAGGGGACGTTACGGCTTCTTTGGCTGTTAGGTAATTGTTATTGCCGTTAGATCCCCTCGGGTAACTCGGAGGATGAATGATCTCTTGAGTGGTTGTATCAGACCGTATGAAGGTAAACTCGGGTCCGGCGAGTCTATCTAAAGTTTCGCGATCTACGCCGCCGCCATGACCACCACCATCTAATTGATCTTTCTTTTTGATAAGATCGCGTATCCCCATGGCTTACCTAATTCAACACTTTTATCTTTTTTTTCAAAGGGTAGTGTAGTTATTGTTAAACCAAAGAAAGGTTGTATATATATAAACACGATAATCTAGTTGTAATAGTTGTAATCTACGAATATAGTTGCAGAAGTTGGAAAACAAAAATAATTAATGGAACCCGATTCCAATTGAAGGCAGTCATTTCCTTCTTTAATAGGCCTCCATTATTCAAGCTGTTAGCCCATTCCATTCAGCCCCAGCTTACCGCCGAGCTTTGAGCAACCTTAAAAAGGGGGGCTGTGATTTCCGCCGTTGAATAAAACGAATAAAACATGCTACTTTCCCCTATTTTGGCCCTTCGAGTAACAAAGGGAAACTACGAAGTACGCCTTTGTTTCAATCCTCGTGCCATTTGCCAAGTTTTGGTAGTACCAGTTTCATACTTTCATAGAGACTGGACCCTAAGCTATTGGAGCTATTGGGGCTATTGGCGGGGTTAACCATAGTACAATTATAGACCTACCTATTCAAGTCCCATAGCCAAGTCTTATAGGCTATCATCAAGGGTCAAGAATTCACATGTGAAAACAATCAAGTACTCCAAGTACTCCTTAATCACTCTCAAGATGCCATCATGATAATACAATATATTTATTTTTTATTGTAATTGACTATCTTTTGTTCTTTTTTTTCTTCCACTCAGGGTATCAACTCCTAACCGTCGCCTAAGGCGAAACGCATCGCAATGGGTATCACGAACTGTTGTACGAATAAGGCAACCTTCAAACGCCAACGGCCGTGATATGTGCCGTCTAGATGCTAGCTGATGAGCCAGAAACCGATTCTAAGAAAGGCAGTACATAATCGCCTTGGCAATACAGGCTTTGTCCAAACGAGCCACATCTTCAATGCCTAGATAGTTAGTAAGAAACCACCGAGGCTTGTTAAAATCCAATGTAATCCCTTTGCTGGACAAAATCGAGGTCCTCTGCGCCATCGTTTTTGACAAACTCCTCAACCTCATCAGAGTCGATGTCATCGCTGTCTGCTGCAGCGTCATCGTCGTCGCTAGATACGTCTGTATCCTCAGGAGATGCGCGGTTGTTTGCTTTTCGAAGGACACTCGCCCTTTCGATGTGAAGCCGCTTACAACCCTTGAGCTTACATACGCCGGTGTTGCTGAAGTCAGGACACTCGAATACATGGCGGTCAGGACATTGCGCTCCTTTCTCGCAGTATCCATAAATTCCAAAGGATCGGCATACGGGGTCTGTTGGGGAGTGTGCCGCATGGACATATGAGCACGAGGTGTTGTGGCAATTGCCCTTGGCGAAATGCACGCAGAGAGGGGTTCTCTCTTCTGTAATGTCATGTGAAAGGTCACAAGCGTCACCTTGTAGACATTTACCCTTTAAAAGATACTCTCGGCAGATGGCCGTCTTGGAAGCATCGTGGATATACCGACATCCAGGGCCTTTCGGGCATGATCCTACAACGAATCGTTAGTATCTCTACCGGGGGTCTTACCACACCGCAGGTCTCCACGAGTCGCGAGATGGGCTTTTTCGTAGTATGAAGGAAGACGATACCGGTCCATGAAAAGGTCTTGCACTGCTCGTTGACCTTCTTAACTCCGCCAGCAAATCTACCAACAGTGTTGCGTTAGCAAGAGATTCAGATCTACTTGAGAATACATACCGCTGGGCTTTTACGACACCGTGTCTCACAAGATTGCCGTGCTTAGTACGATGAAATTTGACACCACCGATTGATGTCACTTTGGGGGTAGCCGAAGGGGGGTTTACGTCGTCTAATAATTAAATGTTAGCTATTAAACGTTGCACCTGCATATCTATACGGGAAAATGCTCACCGGGTGCTTTCACAAGTTTGCTGCCTTGCTGCACGATTCGAAAGAGAATGCCATCCAACACAACCTCGTATTGGGAAGCTGGTGTGGATGCACTAGGAAGCCCAACGGGTTTACCATTAGCACCACTCTGAAGCACACTGTTCATAAAAACAGTCTTCTCGCGGTTGTTCCGTTGAAACTGCTTCTGGCGATGAGTCTGCTCTATGGCACTGGCGCGTTGCTGCGATTCCTTCTCGTATACAGAAGTGTTGATCAGCTGCATATGACGGTCGGTCTTGGTGACCCACGACGGAGACGCAGGATCGGAAGCCTCGTTGGTGGTATCACTACTATCGGCTGCAGGTCGAGATTGTCCATTGAGAACCAGAGTCTTGTTGCGATAGGTCGGGAGGGGTCTGCCACGTCCGCCACGATAGCCTCCACGAGGATACGGGGCAGCACGATAATGGGATGCTCGGGAAGGGGGGTTAGGATCTTCGGTATATTAGCATCTCTAATGATGATAAACAATTGGCGTGATCAAATAAGTTTTCATACCCGAATTCACGCCATCGCGCTGGGCTTTGTGGCGATTAATTTGACCTGGTTTTAAATGAGTAAAATATACTTAGAACATAGATGCCATGGTAAACGTACCAGCTAATTTGCTGATCTTAGCCATCAGCTCTTGATCTTCGGGTGTTGACATGTTTGCGACTAGGTGATGAGACGTAAGTCAGGTACTAGAAGTTAGAGAAAATGCCGCGTCGATCGTAAGGAAATATGCTTGACGATGAAAAGGTTGACAGATAGGTGGAATGATATGTAGTGTAATAATGAATAATGTAATGTTTATCTGGAGCGCGACTTCCTTGCTTAGTGGCAAGAAGGAGAGAGAAATCGGTTAGGGTGGATTTCCGCAGTCGCAATGAACAAAGCCGGAATGCGTGAACAACACTGACAGTGATTCTAGTTAGGCGCAGTAATAGAATCACGGTCAATGAATTTAGAGGGCGGTTTATGATGCCTATTCTTGTGAATAGGGGAGTAAAGCAAACCTTTAACTAACGTCTTGTAACCTAAGAAGACTATATCGTGATGTTTTGCGATTGTGTGATGTCTAAGACGTAAATTGCGGCGCAAGGAAGGTTTCGGGCGGGTTGGTGGAAAGTAACAGGCTAGGTGGGGCACATTAACCTTATCTAACTTATCTAATCAGAACATCGGATCAAGAAGGCACCTACGTAGGTGGTAGGTACCTCATACCTACATCATAGGCAGCTAGCTAGCTGTACATTCAATTTCGAACTCCTGTATGATTACCTAAGTCCCTTTGAAGACCCACTCAATCAGAACTGCTTGCAGTGGACCAGTGGTGGCTGATTTACATCACTACATCATTAAGCTTCTTTTAGTCTTGACACGAGCCGCGCCTTTCAACATCAACATCCAACTGTTCCACCGCATCGCATCGCATCCACACGCCACATTTCTGGAGCAATCTAAATCGAAACCATTACAGCATACAACATACACCATCATTCGAAAGAGCTAAATCCCCTTCTTGACGCCCTTCCTATTGGATATAGCGGATACAGCCGTCAGCATGGCTGCACCCAGAGTCAAGCCCGAGCAGGGCATCAAGCCTGAGCCTAGCATCAAGTCCGAAGCTGATGATGTTGGCCCTTCCCCCGGAGCTATGTCGGAAGATGACATCTACGAAGACGCCGGAGATCTTGAGTTCTACGACCCGAGCGATTTGCAAGATGGATCAGTTTACTTGACCCACGTACCAAAATATCTTTACGATGCCTGGGCGAACATGGATGACAATGACGAAATTAGAATCGGTACTCTACGCCAGTGGTCAGAGGTCGGTCCAAATGGAGAATCAAAGGTGAATTAACACTCATCATTCCGAAACGCCTATAAACCCCAGCTAATCCCGTCATAGCCACGTATAGCTATCCTGTTGGACCATAAACTTGCGCCCCATCAGCAGATCCCCAAAGAATACAATTTGGAGGTTAAAGATATGAGCCTTACCAATACATTTCTATTCACTGAGCAAGATCTCCCTGGCTACAAATCGAAGCCTCAAGGAGCCAATAGCAATATTCCTCCATACCTCCGTCCGAAGCCAGAGCGTCCCCCGCAGAACGCGCAGACTGAGGGCGAAAAGCGTGGCCGTAAAGCCCGATTTCAACCCTATTACAGGAAGGCTATTCCCAGTCAGTGACGCATTTCCATCTACATCAGCATTCAGTTTCCGCTTCAGAACACTAATTGGTTGCAGAGAAAACGGTTCTTGCTGGTCGATTCCGCCACGAGCTGAACTGTCGACCGGCTTGGACAGAAGAGACTAAGCATTGGCTCAGCATAAGAAACAATGATGCGATGAAACCGAAGGCCACCACCACGCTTACCTCTACCGCAAGACCTACCGGTCTTATCCAAGCTGGCGCGCATGTTTCCAACGATAAATTTAGCAACTTTGTTGTAAGTCTTCTCTTGACACTAATCTCTAACCCTGCCAGTGCGCTAACATTTTCAGCGCACTGGTCCTGATGCCAAGAAGGGAACCAAGAAGCAGAAGGAAGAAAAGGCTGCTCGTTTACCGAAGAGCGAGCTGCGCGATCGTATCTTCAGATGCTTCGAGCAATTCAACTATTGGTCTATGAAAGCTTTCAAACAAGCACTAAACCAGCCGGAGGCTTGGCTACGAGAGAACTTGGAGGAGGTGGCAATCCTCCACAAGACCGGACGTTTTGCCAATCACTGGGAACTGAATTCAGATCACAAGGGAGGACTCAATGTCCTCGAAGCCAACGGTGCTGCACCTGATGCCGCTCCCGAAGAGGACGAATCGGAGTCTGACGCGGAGATGGAGGATGTTCTTCCATAATCGGAGCACGGGAGAGAGTTCCGTCGGGAGACACGAGTGACTAAAGGCCGTACGGCAAGGAAAAGGAGTTACGGCGTCTTTTACGGTTATGATACATACTTAGGGACCTTGTACCATAAATGATACCCTCGGCATCGCACAATCAGGACTGAGGTTTAGTGGTCAGAGTCTGCGCAAGTTCAGACTACATGAAATTCATCACTGCTGCGCAATAGACTTCGCAAAGTTTAGAGAGAAAGCGACATGTTTGTACATTGATCGATATGCGAAGCGGCAATCTGTTTCTAGTGTTTTTGATAGTTTGGTTTCTAACGTTGTTATGAGCCAGCTTTAGCAAATATTGACTCACTTGACATATTCATACTAAATGAATTGCTGTGTATTTTTTTCTTGGGCACATACTTGAACCTAGTAATGAATTCACTCGGTCAAGCTATCTTACGTCAAATTAAATATAGGACCCCTTTTCAAGACCCCATGTACTTCCGTACTCCTCATAAGAGCCCTGGAGATTCCTTACATTAGATATCTCCACAATTATATTACCTAACTCCAGCCAACCAAAACCGAAATAACAACGACCCCTTTTTCTCCTTTTCCCCACTCTCCATCATCCCCCTTCATGTACCTTGTATTCACATTCATAATGAGCATCTTCCTAGACTTCGATGGGACGATCACGGTGAAAGACACCGTAGGCGAACTAGCTAACTTCGCTCTGCGCGTTAGAGCAGACGAGGGCCAGGACCTGCAGAAGGAATGGGATGCCGTCGTCAACGCTTACGTCGACGACCATAGCGCGCATGTAGACGGGTACCATCCCCAGCCGCACGCGCGCAGTTTACCTGCCCAGGAAGTGGAGTTTCTGCGGCATACGAAGACGGTTGAGACGCGCTCGCTCGGCCGTATTAATGACTGTCGCCTCTTTAGAGGGATCAGTCCGACTGCTTTTCGCGAGGCTGGCCGGGACTTGGTTGGCAAGGGCACGATTACGCTCCGGTGTGGCTTTACCCGGTTTGTTCAGGAGAGGCTGAAGCAGGGCTGGCGCGTCTGGGTTCTCTCTGTGAACTGGAGTTCGGCGTTTATCGAGGGCGCGTGCGGCGAGCTGCCCGGCGTTAAAGTCATCGCGAACGATGTGCGCGAGGACGGGTCGGTTGCCGGGCCTCCTATATTGAACTCGGGGGGTGTGGATGGTGGTCATACCGGGGAGCCGAGGAATCTGACGAACTCGCATGATAAGCTAGATGCCATGAAAGCCGTGCTTGAAGCCGAGGGGCTGGTCGGGAAACCGTCCGTCTACTTCGGCGATTCAACGACTGATCTAGAGTGCTTGCTCGCGGCTGATATGGGGTTCGTTGTGTCGGATAAAGAAGACTCGTCGCTGTTGAAGACTCTTCGGAGGATAGGGAAAGATGTTCCTCATGTCCGGGATCAGGGTACGACGAGTAGTCTTGCGTGGACTTCAAATTATAGAGATATACCGGATGACAAGTTTATCCTTAGTTGAGAGAACGAATGAATTAACCCCTTTTTTTTTGGTAATTGTAGTCAATCTTTACTAGGTTATGTTGTTTGGTTTGTTTACTTGAGATGTATGTATGTTTAAGGTCGTTATTCAACAAGTTATTTTACTGGCACGGATTTTATACAAACCAGCATAACAGTCAATACATCCGATCGTAGCCTCTTAGGGTTCCTGTTATTTAACATGTTTTGTCAGATGTAATGAAGCTCCTGCTGCAAATATTTGCGCACTTATAGCACAATTTGCTATCCAACGCCCGCCGTTCGATTCGGGGGTAGATAAATCTTTCAATTATATGACTTTCTTTTCCTGCTTTTCTCACTTGACCTGATATAAATGATGATTGCCTACTATTGTAAGTAGACACCACCTCGTAAATACGCGTTGCCTTCCCGCCATCACACTTATTCCGAGACACAATTGCAAATCTTTTATTCAGCTTTTCCTTAAACCTCTTATCCAGCAAGCATATTGATATAAAATCTCCATGTTTGTCAACCTCTTCTCCTAGGCGTAGGCTATTAAAGGTGTGCAACACTTTTGTTACAGTTATAGTTCAAGCCTAGCAATCTGGATCTACCTCCTTTAAAGAAACGTTAGCCATGTCGCTAGAAAGTGAGCCTAGATTAAATCCCTTATACCATAAACAACTGTCTGAGGGAATTAGTGATCTCATCTCCTTCAAGCAAGGGCAATTGGACTATGGAAGGCGGGTAAAAAGTCTATAGCTGCAGTATGGCATGTCTATCCTAGTACGCTAGGGCACAGTGCTGAGCTGTGGGTTGGATTGGATGGTAGGTAATCGTGAAGAAATCCTCGAGATTATTATAGCGGGAAACTTAGATTTCGAAATAATCAGACTCCTATGCCTATTAATTCTACCTCAATTCATGCTAATCTTGTCTAAAATTATATTATAAAAACGGTTTTGGTTTTTCTGGTTTGCTTCTCAAATGGAATCTAAGATACTTTTATTGGTATTGTGTGCTATTAAGTCTTCAACTTCGCAATCTCTTCTATAAAGCATCCATTGCTGGTTCTTCCATGTTTCGCTTCTTAACAGATACCTAACCTAGATAGGTACTTGAGTATTTTATTTCTAAGTAGGGTCCTGTCTAAGCCTTTGAGAAGAGCCGGTTAGAAGTTACAAAACAAATACTATTGTAGTTAGGCAAATGTGACAATATGTAATTGATACTAAATCATATTTAATTAACATATTTCACGAGGTTTCTAGTACTTACTTGAAAATTATTTAGCAACAACTCATCTTCTCGGGAAACAGTCGTATTTTGTAAGATACCGGATAGGTAACTCTGAATATGCCCGAGAGTAAGGCGTGCTTAAGGGGTGACTACGTGAAGACAAAGACTAAGAAAAGCCAAGGAGCCATCCTAACTTTTTGGATCTGAGATATGACCTAGCACATGAGTGGCTCGATGATAGGCAAGAGTTCATCTGATATGAGCTTGACTCAGTCTAGACACATATGCCATTTAATCATTCATAACCTCTCCTAGATATCTATTCGGAACTTGGTTGCATTATCGCGCCCATACTGTAAGCAGCAGTTGTACAAGTTACTGTACTTTCTCTTCGCTGTAGTATCACCATGACCGTAGCTTAATATCGACATTACACATATGCGGCCTCGTCGTTGGAGATGATTCACGTATCATACATTGGCAGCGTGTTTGATGATGGCGACTACAAACCCTTTGTCAATCCTTCGTCGGCCCTTCGTCAACCAAGAGTTCCCAGCACATCTCCTGGAAGGTCTCGAAGTATCTGCTAGGTAGGTAGCCATCATACTTAAACATGTCCATGGCTCTCATCATCCCTCTGCCAACCATCCCAAAAGAACCTTTCTAGCAACATTTACTCGAAACCTACCTTACCTGGCTTAGAAGTATCATGAGTTCCGGTACCACCGAGTCAATAGTCCCTAACGGGACTGAACGAGAGGCGCTTCGCCAGAGGTTCGAAAAGGGAACCATACCCTCTGGCGGACGCAGAACATATTACGACTGGTATAGCACACCTTACGCTGCTAATATCCCACCGAACCGAGGATACGCACCCCCCGGGCCACCTCCACCATACGCTCCGCCTCCGTACCCCTATCAGTCGAACTATACTCAAACGGCACCACCGGCTAGACCGTACTACCCTAACGTCAGCTCGAGCCAACAACCTTACCCGGGTCCGTCCCCAGGATACCACAATACGAGATCTTTTTCAACTTGGCCTCAACAGGCAGTACCTCCCAGGGCACCAAATGCCCCCCCTGTTCCTCCTTTTCGATCTCCCAGGATAGCAATGAACGCCCAACACTCTGGGTCCGCAGACCCTAACCCATTTATGTATCTCGAGCACCATGCCTCCGGAAGTCCATTCGCTAACTATCCCGCGGCGCCAAGGACCAGCCACCAACAAATCCAACCAATGGCCCCGGTGAACCTAGATGTGCGACCAGAGACAATGTCATTCTGGACAGAACAAGAGCTCTACCAGTGGATGGCCAACATATTCAGGCCACTTGTAGGCATTGTAGGACGCATCGTCCGGGAACAGCTGTACCTGCAAGAGCAGCCAAAGGTCAAATTCGACATGTACCCAGTACGAGCCGACGATGTCACCGGTGTGCCTATGATGGTACCACAATCCATGTCGCGCGCCCCCATGTTCCAAATCACGCTCCCGGCTCCCGGAGGCACCAGGGCTGACCTCAAGAAGGTGCGGGACGCTCTAATCGACGAGTTCGCGACACACCCCAACGCCTGGCACCGACAGGCCGGGTTCGTGTTCCGGATTCCGCGGCAGCTTCGAGTAGGAGCGTCCGCCGCTGCGAGGAGGTCCTGGGTTCCGCCGTCGTGTGTCTATAGATACTCGCGCACCGCGCGGCGCTACGTAGCGCAGTATCTCACGCCGATCCTAGAGGATCTTCGGGAGCTCGATGCGGCTTTTGTTCACGGCGATGATAGCGACGATGATCAGGACGCGCTGGTGAATGAGATGTGGAGGGATGTGCGGAGCCGGAGCTACTTTGCGTGCTACCAAGATCCTAGTAGGTAGTTGGGCAAGGGAAGGGCCAAATAGGGGGTGGGAGGGAGACATCGATATAGGAGATTTCGAACTCCGGTCATTGAAGACGGGGTTTTGTCACAGGGCTTACATTTATTATTATTGCCTTGATCGAGCCCCTTTCCGACTAGGATTGTCGGTGTAGGAAAATACCAGTTTTGCGATTGTTTTTACAGCTGAGAGTAACTCAGGAATTAGTATATTTGAATATATTTATGTATCACCAATATTTTTTCTACTTGCTATCTTTAATATCTTTCCTGAAGTAGGATCATCTTGGCTAGGCAAGTTAGCCATGCCGTTTTCGAGTTGAAGTAGAGCTTATATAACGTAGAATGAAAGACAAAGCAAATCGCGTGGTAAATACTCCGATGAGCAGAATCAATCAAGTTTTATGGAGAGCTTATAGGATATAAATCAAAATAACTTCTAACATGTGCGCTTGCATACATTAGATTCACATGTGAACACCTTTCTGCGACTTCATGCTGATTACCCGTTAAAGACACAGGATGGTATAAAGGGGTTTATGTGCTAGGTTAACCTCCTTCTAAACTGCTTTGGATAAGACAATGCATGTCATTCTATACTGAAGCCTAAGCTAAATGAAGAGGACAAGAACCCATTGTTATAGAACTAAGTAGTATGAAAGGGAAAAAGCTCGTACAATTCTATTGTTAACTGAGATACATATAATACCTCCCGGCTTATACTAAATAGTTGTTTTCCAAGCTGTACGATAATTAAAGCATAGATAATTCTTAGCCAACGACCATCTCCACTAGAACTTTTGCTCGTAACCAATAACTCTAGCATTTCCATTGGAAGATGTGTCATCATCGGAAGATTATCTATCAGTGCAACCACACTGCCATAGACCCTTCTCCCCTGAAGGCCTGCGAGGTGCAGCAGGACTACGAGTCGGGGTTAGCTTCGGGATCATGCGACGTTGTAGAGACACATGGACGGAGTAACTTCAAAGTTCCTCGTCTTTGCTCACCTTGTCATGACAAGAAGACTAGCCTTGATAGCCGGCTGAGCAGGGCAAAGTCACTGATAGCGGGCCTAAAGAAGCAGTTAAGTGAAAGTTACGGCCAGTGTGTATTGCATATGGACGAGGCTGGCTTAGAATCCGAGAAAAAGGAGGAGGCTACGCTGGTGGTATTGAAGGAGGCGACCACCGTGGAGTCGGATAGTGTTGGCGATGATCCTGATGAGACAATGGAGAAAGTCGACCCTGTCGAGGAGTTCCTAAGGAAGAAGAAACAGGAGAGTTACGCTCATCTCATGATGATCTCGGATTATAGTAATTAGGTCAGGTCAAGGGTAGGTATACTTCAATAGAATTTGCTTATAAACAGTTACTCCTACAGGCCTCGAAGGCCGTAAGATAGACTTCCGTATAAACTAGAAGTCTTCATGTGACTTAAAAGCCTTGTAATATAAAGTCTTTAAATAATCTTTATGGATATTTCGTGAACCTAGTAGAAAGACCAACGCCTGTTCGTGTACCTTCTAGCAAGTGAACACTGCAACTTACCCACACACACGTATATATATATATGTACCTATACAGCCTACTCAATGACCGACTCCTTTCACTGCATCATCATCATCATCATCCACCAGCCTGTACCAACATACCTTATAAGAAGCTTCAAAATATCCCCACAACCAAGGCTCCTCGAACCACACTATCCCGCCCGAAGCAAAGATCACCAACAACAAAATGCCACTCTCAGAGAGAATACAAACCATAGTGAAGTATATGAATTATGTGGTCATAATACTAGTAATCTTAACGACCGCTCTCAACGTGCTAACGAGTCCCCCTTGTCCCACTAGCTGTGCTACGGATTGCAATGAGATAATGAGTAGAGTCATTGAGTCATGGACCAAACACTGGGGAATTGGAAAACAATATACCTGTTTCAACTAAATGAACCGCAAGGGGGGGAGGGGGATGTTGATACGTATATGACGTCTAAGAGGGAAGTTACATAGTTGTGATATTTCATCGTTGAACGCGCTGGCGCGTGAGGATCGTGTACTTACAGTACAGTATAACGCGGTATTATACCCCTCGCTCAAATGTATAATTATTTAGTGCCTCTATTTGGGGTAGGCAGAGGGACACAGGTCTTTTTATCATAGGATGGCTTATAGTTAGACATTGAGAATAATGATAATCTCCACTTTACCTTTATTTCTTTATCTTCTACTATCTCATATCTTGTAGTTGTGTCTTGTGAATATGTCGAAAGTAAAGGAAACTGTGGACGTATATTCATCTTCCTATTAGGCCGATAGAGCTCGATATACTTACAATCTAGTACCTTGGACAAAGAATCATTTTAGAGCTCGTCACTGTCGCTATCTTATGTCTATTAACCTCCAAACCGTAGAATCGGACATGATACGCAAGCACAGATGGGTATATTATCGACTTGTCAATTGATCGTGGTATTGTTCGTCAGCGTCGCGTACATAAGGATATGGGCTCACGTGTCATCGCCATGCCCTATGAAATCCTGTTCCAGACAATTTCTCTAAGCCTGAACCTTGAATGTTCTTCCACTTGCCGTCTTCCTCTCCTTTTCTTCGTTCTCGGGTCGGGCTCTTCGGAGTACTGTGCTGATGATTAGTATATAAACCCCTTACAATGACGAATACAATCGTACCTTGCAAGAAGTCTGCTGTTCGACTTCTCATACGGGAGTGAATGTACGCCTAGCCATCTCGTTAGAAGATCCCATGAGTAGTTGGGACCAGTATCCACGTACCTTGGAGGCTTTAATGTGATAGTGAAAGTAGTCTCGGAAGGTCTGAATGTGAGAGATGACGTCGGGCATTCGCTGGGGCGTCAGGTGTCGTGGGAATAAAACTACCGAGGTTAGTAGGGAACTTCGAATAGCCTGTATTATAGAACATACCAAATGTGACATATCCAATTTCATTACCTTCGGTGGCCTGCACGCCAGGAACCCCTTGCAATTCTAGGGGCGGATCATTCCTAAACAGAACTTGGGGTGCATTTTGGATGGCTCTCCTTCGGGCGTCGACGAATTCTTGAATAAAGACCTTCCCAAATACCCTGTCTGTTTCCTCGCGGAAGATGGTGCTGAAGATAACAGTTACACGATCGTGGCTTGCCTTGACGTAGATAGCTTCCTCGTCACGGTAGTGGATAGCCATAACCTCACCGCCTTCTCGAACACCTTGAGGTGCTTCTTCCGATGTGTACTTCGAAGCATCCTCCTTCAACTTGTAGTGTTCGGCATAGGCATGCTCGAACGGGGCAGCCATTGCGTTCCGCTTCAGTAAGGAGATCTTGCTGACCAACTCATCTCGTGCCTCTGCAAAACCCGTCAATATGATCCAAACCAGGCAAGACTGTATTGTATTATGCAATTACCCTTTTCCTCCGGTAGGTTCTCTAAGTCGACTTGGATCGAGAAATCGTAGCCGGTCTCGGGTGCTACGACATAGGGGCCATATTCGCGCTGGAGTACCTGCTCGGCACCGTACTTGACAAGATCCCTAAAGCATCGGATTTGAATGGAGACCAATATCTTGGTCTTAGTCTCTGGGGTTGAAATGTGGAAGATTACGCCATCGAAGTCGGAAACGGTCTGGTCGATAGAGGCGGGAGGAGCTCTAAGTACATTATCATATGGTTAGACTAGGGGCGAGACATAATAAATAAACTTGGTTCTTAAACTTACCCAAATAGTCTTTCTTTGAGAATAGACTCTATTAATACGTTCTGATAGTCTAGAAGCAGCATGATGGCTAGGGATTGACTTCTTCTGCTTGCTTCCTGACAACGTTTGTGCGGTATGAATCGGGACGTGGAGCTGAATGTATGGAAATATGGAAATATGGAAAGGTCCGACGAGGTTCAATGAGATTCAATGAGATTCAATGCTGCCTTGGTGGGGCTTAGGTACCTAGTATGCAGTTACGCGATTACGTAGCAAAGCGAGGACTATGCATGTCATTCTCCTTTATCCTTATCCATCTTCTTATCGAAAAAGAAGTTCCGATAAGAGATTCTTATCGCGCGTCTCCAGAGAAAAAAAGTTACCGCGATTGAATTTCTCGAGCAGAAGAAGTCAAAACTTCCAAACTCCAATTCCGTCGCAACCATGGTCAAGTCATACTTGTGAGTACCAAGCCATTGGTGCGTAGTCGCATATAGATCGCGCTAATAATGATCCAATACTAGAAAGTATGAGTATTCAAAGTCGTTCGGCGTTGTAGCTTCCAGTACATCGAACATCCTTTGGACACAGCAGAACCGCTCTAGTACCGGTGCTGGCCAAGCGCTTGTCGCGGCGAACGAAGAGCTCCTATGCTGGGACATCAAGACGGGAGATATTGTTGAACGATGGAGAGACGAGAAATGCTCCGCTCAGGTGACCGCCATTGCCCAAAGTCAGATCAATGAAGACCTGTTCGCTGCCGGCTACGAGGATGGCAGCGTCCGACTATGGCGGAGCAAAGACCCGAGTCCCTTCATCACCTTCAATGGACATCGTTCGGCCATAACAGTCCTAGCGTTCGATCGATCCGGCGTCCGACTTGCGAGCGGTTCGAAAGACACCAATGTTATTATCTGGGATCTAGTAGCAGAGGTCGGCCAGTTCAAGCTACGAGGACATAAGGACCAGATAACGGGACTGCAGTTTGTGGAACCGCAAGAGGAAGTGCAAGAAGGAGAAGATTCTGAGGCCATGGTTCTTGACGGTGCAGGCGACTCTTCGTCCGAAGGCTTCCTGCTTACTACTGGAAAAGATGCGCTGATTAAACTCTGGGATTTGGGGTCGAGGCACTGCATTGAAACGCACATAGCGCAAACTAATGGCGAGTGCTGGGCATTGGGACTTTCTCCAGACTATAGCGGATGCATAACTGCTGGCAATTCTGGTGAACTGAAGGTCTGGGCTCTCGACGCCACTTTGCTCGCCGCGTCGAGACAGCAAGTCGATATTCCTACTAATACACAATATCTGCGAGATCGAGGGACCTTGTTTCGACACGGAAAAGACAAAGCTACCGAGGTTGTGTTCCACCCCCGCCGGGACTACTTCGCCGTACACGGCTCAGAGAAATCTGTCGAGATATGGAGGATACGTACCGAAGCCGAGATCAAGAAGAGCCTAGCGAGAAAGAAGAAGAGAAGAAGGGAGAAGCTTGCGCAGAAAAAGGGGAGCACTACAAACGGCGACGCCCAGCCAGATGACGAGGATGACCAGGACGAGGATATTAGCAGTGCCGACATTAATGACGCTTTTGCTCAGCACCTTATCATTCGGACGGGTGGAAAAGTGAGGTCTGTCGATTGGGCTGATATTCATGGCAAGAAGAAGCTTCAATTGCTAGTCGGTACAACAAATAACCAGCTGGAAATGTTCAATATGCCTCTAAAAGAGAAGAGTAAAAAGTCAAAGCAGGAAGACGTTCCCGATTACGAGAGAGCTTTATCTATTGAAATTCCTGGCCATCGAGCGGATATACGATCGTTAGCTCTTAGCTCCGACGACAAATGGCTCGCCTCGGCCTCCAACGGAGGTCTCAAGATCTGGTCGATGCTGACGCAGAAATGTGGCAAAACCTTGGAGTGCGGGTATGCTCTATGTTGTGCGTTCTTACCCGGAGACAAGCTTGTCGTCATTGGTACGAAAGGCGGCGACATTGAACTATTTGAAGTGGCTACAGGTACTTTGCTAGATAGCGTTACTGCACACGAAGGCGCGATTTGGTCCTTACAAGTTCATCCGGACGGTAGGTCAATCGTATCTGGAAGCGCGGACAAGTCGGCCAAGTTCTGGAAGGTCCAGGTGGTGCAAGAGGAAGTCCTAGGAACGACTCGGACTACATCGCGTTTGAAGTTATCGCATTCGCGAACATTAAAGGTTTCGGATGACATCCTAAGCCTTAAGTTTTCACCAGATGCGAGGCTTTTGGCTGTTGCTCTACTGGATAGCACGGTGAAGGTGTTCTTCGTAGACTCCCTCAAATTATATCTCAACCTCTACGGACACAAGCTACCGGTCCTAGATATGGATATCTCATACGACAGCAAGCTGATTGTTACATGTTCAGCGGATAAGAATATCAGGATATGGGGTCTTGATTTCGGTGATTGCCACAAAGCATTATTGGGACACCAGGACAGTATTCTCCAGGTCAAATTTCTGCCGAACAACCGCGAAGGCAATGGTCACCACTTCTTTAGCGCTAGTAAAGACCGAACGATAAAATACTGGGATGGCGATAAGTTTGAGCAAATACAGCGGCTTGATGGTCATCACGGAGAAATATGGGCTCTGGCGATTAGCCAAAGCAGCGAACCTCCCTTCATCGTTAGTGCCAGCCACGACAAGAGCATCCGAACCTGGGAAGAAACAGATGAGCAGATATTCCTCGAGGAAGAGAGGGAAAAGGAGATCGAGGAACTGTATGAGAGCACATTAACGAAATCCCTGGAGCAAGATCTAGATGCAGACGAGGATAACGGAGAAATTGGGGCCGCGACAAAGCAAACATCAGAAACGCTGAACCATGGCGAACGAATCGCAGAGGCATTAGAGCTCGGCATGGCTGACTTGCACGTCATGCGGGAATGGGAAGAGGCCAAAGCGTCAAACCCGAATGTTGCGCCGCCGCAGCGCGACCCGATGTTCATGGCCCATGGCGGAATTAGTGCTGAAGAATACGTTATGAAGGTCCTTCAGAGACCGGCAGCATCCGCGCTGAACGATGCGCTCCTCGTTCTTCCGTTCGCCTCGGTCCCTATCCTTTTCACTTTCCTTAACCTCTTCGCTATGAGGTCGATGAACATCCCCCTGACATGTAGGATCTTGTTCTTCATGCTAAAGACACATCACCGCCAAATAGTAGCCAGCAGGACTATGCGAGTGATGCTAGACGGGATAAGATCAAACCTGCGGAAAGCTCTCCAGAGACAAAAGGACGAAATGGGATACAACATAGCAGCGCTCAAAATTGCGGGCATGCAGATTCAGGATAAGGGAATTAAAGACTACGTGGACGAGAACTGGGACGACGGCACCGGAGCTCAGAACGTTAAGAAACGGGCTTTCGTACATGTATCGTGATAGAGTTGGACGATGCATTAGGTATCTCTACCTATATATAGTGTTTACATGGTATACCAAATTTATAAAAATAGAAAGCACCAAACTTTATTATCTTAGTGGTTTAAGACTCGGGATGTCATGTACCTAGTGTATGAACTGCTATGTACATACATACATACCTTCAATTTATACCGCGTGCAAACTTAAGAGTCCGGTCCAATGATATCATCCCTTTCGAACTCTCCCGCATACGCTAGCTCGGCCGAGGGTGTCTTGGCAGGAGACTAGAGCTCCTTTGTGCTACTTAGTGTACATATGTACATAGCTACCTACCCCTCCCCCGCAAGAGCTCAGCAATAGGATGGGAGGGTTAAGTGGAGTTTGTCCGTTACCGCCTGCCGGGTTCGTAGCCGTACCTCGGTATCTCCTGCGACGTCAATTCCTCGTTTTGCTTTGGGCGGGTTGAGCTTGGGTAATTTGCCAATTATCTTATTTTAGGTACTTTTACTTACCGATGAGATGTGATGGGTTTTGTTTCTTGTAATTGTTCTTGCTTTGCTCTTACCAGTTACCACTAGTTACACCACTACGCTACGATAGCTATACTTCGATCTAGACCGGACTATGGTCGTAATCGAGTAGACAGACAGACGGACAGACAGCATCTGATATCCCCTTTCCTTTCCGTCAGCTTCGTGTTAGCTCAGCATCTCGACCATGGCGGGCCAAGTACGGCATCCGATCGATACAGCAGCGTTAGAACGCTACATAGCTCAGAACGTCCCCGAGATCAAGCTACCGCTAGACGTGAAGCAGGTTCGTTAACCTAGACAATCCTATCTCAGCATTGAACCTATACATGTATCACCTAATAGACCACACAACTAACTAACAACAAATCCCAGTTCGGCTTCGGCCAATCCAACCCAACCTACCAACTCACCTCCCCCAACAAAACCCGCTACGTCCTGCGCAAAAAACCCCCCGGCAAACTCCTCTCGCAAGCCGCGCACAAAGTCGAACGCGAGCACCGCGTCATCGCCGCCCTCCAGCACACCCCCGTCCCCGTCCCCCGCGCGTACGCCCTCTGCGAGGACCCCGCCGTCCTCGGCACCCCCTTCTACATCATGTCCTTCGTCGACGGCCGCATCGTCCACGACCCGTCAATACCCTTCCCACACGCCCGAACCCCCGCCGAGCGCGAGGCCCTCTGGCGCGCCGCGGTCGAAAGCCTAGCCGCTTTACATAGCGTCGACCCGGATGCCGTGGGCTTGGGCACGTTCGGGAGGAAAGGCGGGTTTTACGCGCGCCAGCTGGAGACTTGGACGCACATCTGCCGTGTCCAGGCTCGCGCTAGGGATGTCGAGACCAAAGAGCCGGTGGGCGCGATACCGCATATGGACGAGCTGGTGGCGTTTTTCGCCGACGAGGCGTTGCGGCCGCGGGATAGAGCTACGCTTGTGCATGGCGATTACAAGATTGACAATGTGGTGTTTGCGCCCGAGGAGCCGCGTGTGGCGGGCATTTTGGACTGGGAGATGAGCACGATCGGACACCCGCTGTCGGACCTGGCGAACTTGCTCAATCCGTTCTACCTTGTTTCGTTATCGCAGTCACCGTCTTTCGCCCCGTATTCGTCGCCGTCGTCTTCGAAAGATGGGGTTCCGAGTCAGAGCGAGGCTATAGCGGCTATAACCAACGCAGGTTTCCTCCCCGGTGCTACACCCGGCCTTCCCACACCCTCCACGGTGTTATCTTGGTACGCGGCCGCCGCGGGGTGGGATCCACGACCCGACGAAGTAGCTTGGGCTTGCGCGTTCAGCGTGTTCCGGCTCGCGGCTATCTGCCAGGGCATCGCGGCGCGTGTCGCTACGCGTCAGGCTAGTAGTGCCGACGCTCGTCGACATGCTGCTGCTGTACGACCGCTCGGCGAGTTTGCGTGGGAGCTGGTGAGGAAAGAGAAGGAGAGACGGACGGCTACGTCCAGTAGTAGCGCGAAGCTATGATGAATACATATCTACCATCGTCGTATTTTTGCCACTCTCACTGTGTTGCTAAGGCTTTGAATCTAAAGTGAAGGATTTGGCTAGACGGAAGTAGGAAGTTTTACATCTTGCTGGAAGCTTCCAAACAGTGGTGAGATTACTTGGGCCGGAATATGAGCTACGATCACAAAATCAGCATTCATCTCGTGTATCATTTAATTAGGTTAAGCCAACATATTTGTATTTATTTTCAATGAGTCATTAGTTATACAAATCAATAGCTTTGAACAGCTACCTACGTTAGATAGTGTACAATGACAAGTAGCACTTTAAGAATCTAAACAAACTCTCGTAAGCTCGTGAGCTTATATACCCCTTTAAAGCTTTACTTTTCAATACAGCAACAAGTCATTACATTACATAGGTAAGCACATCAAGACATCGCAAGCTATAAAAGCACGTCGCTCAATTAGAGCCTATTTGGCTATCTGAATTAATGAGTATGGTTAACCCTTCACCGCAAATCTGTTTCGGGGCGGGGAGTCAAATATATGCATTCATGAAGAAGCCATATCGCCTTGAGGCCGAATAGAAATCCCTATCAAGTTTTTGTTTCGGGGGAGGAGACTTCCCAGTCTAATAACCGTCTCCTAGAAATGAATTTCATGCCTGTCGTCAAATCCGGCGGCCCGCTGAAATCGAAGCCGTCCGTGCTGAATGGGAAGAAAATATCATGGTGAACCTGATCTGCGTGCGTATCGTGCGTAAAACTTATAGCCGCCCTATCCGGCCCCTAAACCCTCGCCCTCCCTAACGCCTAGCAAAATATGTCTCCGGAGTTGAGTAGAACAAGTGTCGGTAAAATAACTACCCTCGCGAAATCCTCAAATCAACAACCTACGAATCGTGCCAAACCATCGATATACCGTGTGCGCAAAATAAAGAAAATCGATGCAGATCTCTATGTGGATTACCTGCTCCATAAGACGTCGCATGCACGAATGAAAAAAGAAATAACAACTTAGAAGCGCCAGATTGTTGCCCCCCCTATCGCCTGTTATCGGAACGCACAATTCGTCCCAGTCTATTACCTTGCGGTAGATACCAAGAATCCTGTGTTGCTCGCATCATATTTAGAGGTATTGACATCGGGTTTCTGTGATAGTGAGGGGGGAATCCAGGAGGAGGATTTAGGTCCGGGTTTCCCATCGCGTGTCCCTATGACTGCTGGTGGGAAATAGCCCCCCCGTAGATAGGCTCGTCAGCATTAGACATGTAGACTTCTGGGCCTGCATATGTCGGGGACATCGGCGAGGCATGCTGTGAGCGCATATGGGGTAGTGTAGGATAATCTTCCCCATTGCTACCAGAACCTGCGATAATTAATGGATTCAGGTACGGCTCAGGCGGTGCTCCTCCCATCTGTGGCGGGAACTGGAAAGCAGGACCATTCGCATCAAATGTCGGCCGGGCAGTTGTATTCGACGAGGATGTAGAATGCTGGCGATTGTGTGAATGGTTCGCATTCGGTCTGCTGAGCCAGGGGTACTGCTGCAGCGAATTGTTAGTAAATTTTACTTCCTCTCACAAGGCTTCGAGGAATGCAAGCTAAGAATTACAGGGGTACTTTGGAGACGAACCTGAGCTGGGGTGGCACCGTTTGATGAGAAATGCGGCCGTCCAGAGGGGAATCCTCTCAAGCTTCCGTGGCGAGGACGCACTCTACGTCTGCCGTCGCCAGCCTCGCTAAACGGAAGCGGAGAGTGACGATCCCCGAAATTGCCATGCCAAGCTGGTGTTCGAGAATTATACATCGACGGATTATCTTGTCTTCTAGCCGAAGCACCACTTAATGCAGTGTACTCGAGGTCTGGGAACGGGCTATATCACGTGTTAGTATAGGGGCATGGTATCATAGTAAAGTACAAATACCTCGAAGCTAAAGCTGCTAAACCGCCCAGCGTATTGTCAGCAGGTCGCCCGAGCGAATCTGGCTCGCTACGTTCGTGCTCTCGGGCGTTCCGGTTCTGCATCTGCATCTGCATCGCCACCTGGTGATGCTGGCGTAGGAATCGATAGACGTTATGAGCATTCATCGCGTTTCGATATTGAGGCTCCGATGGGACTTTATCCCTGCAGTAGGGGCAGCTGTCCGATTCTTCAAACCACTTCTTAATGCAATGATCTCCAAAGACGTGCTTGCACTTTGGCAGCCGCAGCGGGTTTTCACTGATGCCTTCGGGAGTCTCGGCTCCATAGTCGTTATAGCAGATCACGCAGGCTAAGCACCATTAGCTAGAATTACTCAACAACTGGATCGACATTAAAACTCACTCCTTTCATTTTCCGGCAAATACGAAATTGCCACACTCTCGAGGGAAGTGATTGCTTTCTTAGAGGCGACTCTCTTATTTGACATTGCCCCCCTAATAAGTTGGTGCGCTCTCAAACGTTCGTCAGATGCGTTGTCTAAACCGGGTGCACTGTTGACGGCAGCCTCCAAGAAGGAAAACGCAGCCGCATCGGGTTCGGAGTCGTCATCGCTAGACCAGCCCGACTCAGATGGCAATCGCGGGACAGCCCGTCTGTTTCGGGTCGCACTAGCCCGGCGCGGCTCGGAGCTTGCTGTCTCGTTTGACATGTCGCTGGTTCGAGGACCACCAGGTGCTCGGCGGTGAGGCGAAGATGAGGCTATGGCAGAATCATGGTTAGAATAATCCTAATATAGGAGCAAGCGTTATAAATAAATATTAGTAGCGTACCTGAGTTAGAGGATCCGTAGTCAGTCTGTCCACCCGAAGGAGTAGTTACGTCGGAAGTCGTAAAAGGTGATGGCATACTATGACGAGTAAAAGAAGGATTGTGCTGGCTCGACTGCTGAGCGGGGTGTGAAGTTTGGGGAAATGTTGTTTGCAAGTTTTGGCTTGCAGTTGCAGGAGGCATCGAGGTGAGGGATGGTAAGGTTGTCCTTGGGCCATGCACTGAGGCGCTGTGTCCTGTTTCGCCCGAAATTCCGCCCTGAGGTTGTTGACCTTGTTGACCTTGATTAGAACCTGAGAAACCTCCCTGACTATGCTGAATAGGAGCCGTGCCTCCAATCCGCTGCAAACTGAGCAACGGCGCCCGGTAACGGAATTGATGTGGGTTACTGTGTGGGTTGTATAAGTTGGGCCCGTTTGATTGATACGGCGGCTGGTTCATTTGGCCAGTAGTCAGTGGTAAAATAGGCGGAGAAGGTTGGTAGAGAGGATCAGTGTTCCATCGGGCATGCGGTGGGGGCAGAGTTTGCCAAAAGTGAGGGTTGTTGTGCACCGGGTCGAAGTAGTAATTAGGTCGAGACGGAAACATCGGCGGTGGATGTTGGTTGTGCTCAACAGCAGCAGCCCGTAAGGCCGGACATGCAGAGCGAGCTGCGTGATCGACGCTCGCCGACGATGAGGACGGATTAGAATGCTCCGGGGGGTGCATCATGAAATCCATTGTCGAAGGGTCCATGCTATTCTTTTTTTTTTCTTTAGGAGAGTGGCGGCCTTAGTTGTAAGAAACCGTCACTCCCGTTCCTATATCCTTACGACTACAGATGTGTGGTTGCCTTGATGTCTTTGGTGGAGAGAGTGGGACGGATGAGAACCGGACGATAGACGGAGGGGTTGGTGGAATAGATAACCAGGGCTGATGGCCTCGGGATGCGGATATAAGTAAGATCACCAGGGGTTAAAGTCGGCACAGTTGGAACAGCCGACGATATTGAAGTATTTTCTTTTCCTTTCCACACGGTCCCAAAAGCACTAATACTGTGTCAACCAGAAGATCCTGCCTACTTGACACTTCTCGTAAGGTGCGTGGGGAGACGGCAATGACGGCGATGAAGGCGATGACGGCATAGACAAGGACTGATGGATTATGTGAAAGTAGAAAATATGGTGCGGGATATCGTGCCTGCGACGAGTTTGTTTTCTCGGACCGTTCGATTATCTACCTGAGTCGTGGTCGGTGAAAAATAACACTGTTGCCAAGTGACAGAAGTCAAACGTGTGTCAGGTCTTCAGGTCTTTGTGATCTGCTACCTATGAAGACTTATTACGTCTTCCCCCCCCCAAACGCTAACTGACCGGGCAAAGTGCTGTGTAAATAAGTATTGGACTTGCAAACGCTTGCCTTTGATGATGCTTAAATATCGAAATACTTAGGGGCGGAAATGGAGAATATTCGATCCTAGGTATTGACGGCAAATTGATAATAGGATATAGTTAGGTAGGGAGATGGTGAGAAGATAGGTCGCCGATATGGTGAGAGGTGGTTTAAAGACGGAGATTGAGATATGGAGGGGTTTTATTTAGATGCTAAGAGCTAAGAACCAACATCCGATCCGATGCGTTCATGGGCCTACCTGAATGTACTTTGGGTCTATTCTCCAGGGGAAGGTAGGTCGGGAAAAACAACGAAGGAAGAGGGAAGGAAGGATAAGTAGGAAGGTAGGAGGGAGACAAAAAAGACAAAAAGAAGGCTGGCAGAAGACTGACTGTGCTCAAATTAAGAAATGGTAGTAAGTGCGATGCAGCAAATACGCACGCTCTTACCATACAGATACAGATACAGATACAGACACAGCAATACAGCAATACTTTACAACGATACAGCCATGGTGCACTGTATGTATTTCGTAATATGTAATATGTAAGGTAGGAAGCTAGGTTAGGTGGGCATGAGGTATGTATGTATGTACGATACGACAAAGTATGTATCTTCATACATGCAACCAGTTCCAGTTTGACCCAATGGATCCAATAGACCCAATAGACGACGAAGGTGGGTAGGTACTTACAAGCGTACTTCGTACATACCTCCTACATAAATCCACCTTACATCCATGACCTACCCTCAAGGTTACTACCTGGGCTGCTAGGTAGCCAGGGCTGTCAGGTAGGCCTACCTTGCCTACCTTGCCTACCTACATCCTACATACGTAGTAACATAAGCTAACGTGCGAGAGTTGCAAGTTTTAGGTAGTTTGCGTTATTCAAGGGATTTCCATTATCCACACAGGTTTTTTGTCGATATCATAGCTCTCCAGAAAAGAAAAGAAAAAAACCCATTCATACCTAGGTACGTACCCATGTACCCTTGGACCTATCCAGCCAGGTACTTGGTTGGCATGATATTATTGGTACTATGAACCGAAGGAGTCATTATCGCAAATCGCAAAATCAGCAGCAAAGAGATATAAAAGGATAGAAATGCCGTCGGACTTTGACACGTTATTCGCGGAGAGGCGGCTTGGGAGACAACTACCACGCCCAAGTTCCAAGGTCCAAGCTCGGAAGAAAATCGATCCAACGCAGACTCCGGGCCAGTCTGGACTGGCTTGGCTTGGCTTGCTCTAGGCGGACTCAGTCATATGCTGACGGGTGCCTTCATCCGTTAGAAAAAATAAATGCTCTATGTAGAGCCTAGGTGTTTGATATCAAATGCTATGTAGAAACAGTCGACGTGTTGCCGTACCCATATATGTAGGGATTGTGGTGCAACTGGTGCAACTGGCGTGCAACTATGTTCCTCTACTGCATTGATTCGGGGACTCGGAACTACGGTCGTTGGCTGCGGAGTGCTGGGATGATTGCTGCTTTGGTTTTCTGACAGGGAGATTTCAGAATTGGTTTCACATTGTGATTTTGGGTATTTGTACAGAGAGTGCGCATGTTACGGGCATGCGGCATGCGGACAAGATAAGAATATGCGATAAGGCCTTATCAATATCAATCATATAAAGTACCCTGCCTCCCTCTTCTTCTATCTGTCATTATGATAGAATATAATCAGATTTTATAGCATAGCTACGCCAAGTGCAAACCCAATTACATAAAAACAATTTCAACATTTTCATCTATTTCTCTTTGAGACTTTGAACTAGTTATTGACTTTAAGTTCCTGAGTCTGTTGGACTTGTTGGCAGGGTTCCGGCTATTGGGATAGCGTTTCTTTCCCTATTGGGTAATACCTGACTGAAGAGTGGAACCTCTTAGCCCGTATCATACGGTACATATAGTAGACATTCATGCATGCATGCATGCACTTAAGGCGAATATCGCTCAAAGTCGCTAACTTCCTTGGCAACATGGAAATCTTCCGCATCTTAAATTCAATAACTACATGATGTAGGCCTGTAAGTATTCAACTTTAGTCATTCCAATAGTCATTCCAACATGATCACAATCCTGAAATAACGAATCAATATTCAAGATGTCCATCCCCTTTTACACAAGTGGTACCCTACTGACTCGTTCCCCAGCCACATGATGGGATCACCGCCCCGACTGTTTTTCATTGATCACTCATCACAGATATTCGTCGTATTGTCATGGAACCCCTCATATCTCCCCTCCCCCCCCTGCCCTGTGCTAGCAAGCGCGAGAGAGACAGCCCCCAAGCCAGCGCCTCGCTGCAGCTAGGATGCTATTTTCACTTATAACCAACCAAAAATTACAGCACCGACAAGCAGCCCGTCACGGTATCAGCCGGTCGTGGAAGTGATCTTGTGGTCGGGTAACGACACAACGATGCTACCTATTATTATTACATAGGCCATCTTACCTGGGATCTGATGAATCATCCCGGTCCTTCGTGGATACCGGTTTAGGTAGCCCTGGCCGCCAATACCGCAACTTGTAAAAAGAAGCCTGCTCCCTTCCGTCTGCCTCAAGCACGTCTTGACTTGATTTATCGTCTCTTACACCCTTGTCTATGAGCAGATAGACTAACACGCACTAAGCATTTAATGCTTACAAGTCATACCCTTCTGTCGCAAATATGTGCCAGTCTAGCACGGTCCAGGAAAGTTCTATATATGACGAGAATAGGACCATTACACGCAACAATACAGGACGCCCCACGACTATGAGACTATGAGCAAGCAGCGCGGTTTGTGCGGCGAAGTAGTAAGTAGGTTTTCGGACCTAGAGCGTTCGAAGGTGGTAACATCACCACCACCAACACCAGTTTCAAGAGGGGTCCGCATCAGTCCGAAAGACATGTACTATTTTACGGAGTATTCAACGCGGTTCCGTGCGAGCTCCAACCACGCAGATCACACGCCTGCATAGATGATTCTGCGGACACACACATATCGGTCCGCCGTCCACTATCCACCCTAGAGCTACCCCACGGAACATTTACTATGTAGGCCACTAAATAGGTCGACGACGTTCTCCATATCGGCGACCTAAAAAAAAAAAAACGACTATGAATTACTACGTGCAGATAGACCACTGGTAGCAGTTTGGCTAGCGATCCCCATAAAGCGTTGGGGCGCTTCTTCCCTTATCTTGTACTCCGAAAACAGGCTCATTTGATAGCCTGACTTATATTACCCTGTTCTCATACCGCCTAGGGTAGCCAAGTTCTTGTCTGCGACTGTTACAAGGAATTGCGAGTCCGCCTATCCGTCAAGACACCGCTCAGGTAACCTAGCCTGCATCATCACATCACGCTGACTTGTATGCCTATTTTGTGATCCGTTCGATATCATGACGCAGTCATGCTACGAAAACCTCGTCTGTATTGCGCCGCTCGTAATCTTGTTAATAGCTCAAGTTTGATGGTATGTCGTCCCACCCAAGACTACCTAAGAATGATGCATTTGCTAGTTTACGAGACGAAGTTCTGCTTGCAAAGGTTGAGCGATCAAATTTGTTGAAAAAATGAAAATGAAAAACCCCCATTTAAAGAAATATACTCGTCAAATTCCTCAGTACCACAGAGGGGAAATGTTGCAGACCCTAGTAAAGCAATTAGGACCAACAAAGATCTAGTTTGAATCTTGAGGGGGACAGCCAACAGTCAGTTATTATTGTGGTCCATATATTTCACCATGAGAACTTTATGCTAGCCACCCTCTCACCAGCCAAGAAAAAAAACTTGAAGATAGGTACTATATGTGGTTTTTAGCTTGTGAATTTCTTATTTTTCTTATCCCCGAGGCACATATTAACTATACGCAGGCTAAAAGTTATCTCAGATGACTTTAGACCACAAATTCAAAATTGGTTCGGAAAGTTATACCTTTTTAGCCACACCATTCCCCCAACCAATCAAACCCCGGAACAACCCTTTAAAACAATATCGAATTTATGGTTTAAAACAGCTTTAAAACTTTACATATTAAAAACATACGTTTAATATTTTAAAAAAATAATATTAATAATAATATTAATAATATTATTAAAATAATAATATTAATACGTATTTATAATAAATAATAATTAATTATATAATAATTATTAATTTTTTTATTAAATTTATTAATTAAATTTACGCGTTTTAAACCTTTTAAAATATTAAAAATAATTAATATTAATTATAATACCGGTTATAATATTAATCGTAACATTAATTATAACGTTAACCGTAATAATAATTGTAATAATAATCGCAATAAATATTAAAATTTAATATATAAAATTATAAATATGTAAAAAAAGTTAAAAAGTTTAAACAATAACTTTAAATTATTATAAAAAAAAATTTTATACATAATTATAAAATATTAAATTATTATATTTAAATATTTTATATAAAGTTTAATATTAAATATTTAATTACATATATATATATTTTAAAACGTTAAAAATTTTTAAACGTTAAAACTTAATATATAAAAATATAATATTATATAAATATATAAAAAAGTTAAAAAAATAAATTAAATATATTATTAATTTTAAATTATTAAAATTAAAGTTATTTTATACGTTATTATAATATATTAAATCATTATAAATATAATATTTAATTTTTTTATTATTAACGAAACCGTTAAAAACCTTTGTAACGTTATATAACCTTAAACTAGATATTTTCAAATATTTTATCTGTAATTTACAGGTATAAACATACGGACCATGCGTTGCGTGGCACAAACGGGCGCAACCCGCTTCGAAAATATCTGGTTTGAGAACTGAGATAAGCTAAAAGTTTATCCAAATCATTTATTGGAAACCGTACTGTAAAATTGTCCACCGGTAAAGTAATGTCAGGGTACCAAGGTACTTTTCTTTTCTATGACCTCAAATCAAACTTCGGTTTATCAAAAATGGTCTAATCCAGTATCGCCCAACGTACCGAATTAACAATATCCTTATATGTGCTATTCGCCTTTTAAACGATTACGAAATCACCCCGCCAAAACCCTGTCGCTAATATTTAATATTGGAAACTGTACCCACCGTATCTTTGGAAAGTTTGTATGGGATCCTTAAGGGAATCAGTTAACACTCCCTGCCTCCACCCGTACGAAAGGATCCTTTTGTCGTTCTTGGTACCTGTAAATGGAGAGTTTAAGTACTTTGATTGGCTATCTCGCAAAAAGGATCGACCCAGGGTTCTACTCATCGATTTTTAAAAGCAACTTTTACGGCTTTGCAGCATCGCAAGGGCCATGGAAATTCCTATGGACATATATCAGCATCTTACTGTATCTTCTTAAGTGCCCAAGTCTCCCGTTCGATGCGAACATAGTCGGACATAACTTGGACACATACCTAGTATGGATTCATGGATTAATGGATTCAACCATGCGTGGTCAGCTGGAATATGACCTCGAGGACGTTTTCGGGCGTTTGCCCCGTCCTACTATCAATATTGAACCAATACCTCAACGCCATCTATTCTCTTAGTATTTCAAGCCTATCGCCAGACCTAACCCGTGCAAATGAGATATGGCGAGAGCGAGGCCTACTTATTTAATTGACGATTTACATAGAAGACCAATCCATACGGCCCGGATCACAGCACAGCCTATTCTTTTTCTACCCGTGCTCCTAGGCTTTTTGGTTTACCTCATTATCATTACCCAACCCATGGTCCCATACCTACTCTATTACTAGATGGCTAGCCAGGTTTGGATCCCAAATCATGTCAAAGTGGAGGACAGGCAGTTCTTGTTCTTAGCTCCGTCCTAACCGCCACCGAGCTTCTAGATCAGAGACAGTGCCTGACCAAAGCTACTGATATATTACCTATTATGTTAACCGGCGCCAAACTTCCCTACCACCAAATTTGAGTCATATGATGAAGTTGGCCCTTTTCACCGCATATCTGTCTCCGCTCAAAAACCCGCCTCCAGGGAAAAACAGCCCTTGCCCTCTCGGTATTCCAAGCATAGCTAGACTTTCCGAGCTCTGTCTCACTTTCCCAAGCTCAACGGCGCTTGGTATCCTACACTGTCTAAATCCATTACAGGCGCCACTTCGGAATGATAGAAACGTGCGTTCAATTCGAGACCTCGCTTGTTGGCTTTTAATATTTTTAATATTTGGTCCTTTTTTGCCGCCAGCCCAGCGCGACGGCAAGACTAATCCCAGAGCTGGCTCGTCCTACTGAAACGTCGCGACCGAGCCTCCCTGTACCCGTACCGCTTAAAGCAAGTTGCTAATCCGCGGCTTAACACCGATCTAGTATCTTCTGTAACACGTCTTACAGCGCTAAACCGGCTTTTTTTATAAATAAATAAAAAATACCGAGCTTTTGCGATACCACTTTCTAGCCTCAATGGCGCAAGTTGAGTCGAAACTACACGGCCGAGTTGCATCGATTGGTTCTCAACTCGGCCTTTATCAAATCCACTAACCCCTCTCGTATATGCTTTGCCTCTAGTGTCTCCAGCGCTTCCGAGGTATAGCAGAATGTGTCGTTGCCGCCTCATGCATATTTGCGGTCATACTATTCGTCGCTCACATTGAGGGGATCCCACAGAGCACATTCGCTTTTCAGACCCGAGAATAAGGCGCAGTGGTATAGAAGCAACTAGTACCAACCACGTCCAAATTGGAATACAACGTTGATCTAACGGCCAAGTCCTCCCAGTCTTATTCTCACATCAGACACATGGGTCCAGATTGCCGCTATCAGCCAAGCGCCCTCGATACACGATCTATACTAGGGATAACATTTTAATGCTGTTTCCAGCCCCGTCAAGTTCAACTTGTCTCCCTCGCCAATCAAGATGCAACTTTCGACGTTAAAGCACGGGATAATAAGGCTTGTCCTAAAATGCTCTTTATTTCTTAAAAGGCAGGCTAAGACATGAAATGACTTACTAGGAAAGGCAAGCCGGTGACTCGGATAAAAAAGAGAGAGGCGGTCCGTTGACGACCACATTCACATCTCGGCCACCGGACTCGGTTTTATAACCCAACTCTACAGACATAGTAGTGACGACGTATATGATGTATTTGGATAGGTGCACGTCCTACATGGCTACATTTTGGGATTTCGAATAACTTCGCAAGATGTTTTGAAATTTTGTTTAAAGCATACGGTGACGACGCTATCATACGTATCGCGGGGTTGGCTTACGAAAATATCGAAATGGCGGCGTTCGCACGAGGTTCTCACATCTGTCTCGTACCGGCGCAGCCGTATTACAATCAGGTCTTAAGTTTACACGTAATGGCGCCCTAGGAGAGGTAACGCGGCCCACAACTGCATCCTTTGCCCTTTTTTCTTTTTAACAGATCCTACAGCCATCCCGTCGTTTTACGACGTATTAAAGGAAGCTTTTGGCATAGGTAGTCTCGTCCAACGCTAACTTAGCCTCGGCCCTCAAGTCCTAAAGCCACCATTCGAAGCCGAATTTTCAGCCACTGCTCACATCGTAGTGATTTTGCCACCGGTCTCACTTAAACGAGGCCAGGCGTCGCCGGCTCTAAAACTCCCGACCCGTGCTTACAGTTCTCGTAGGGGGCAAGAGAGGTTCCGAAAGACATTCTTAGGAATGGGAATCTACAAGCTCGAGGTTGAGTCGTCCTGGGCTGGCTGTGCTCTAGTGGCTACCACAGTTGACAACAAGTGTCAGTGTGTTATATTCCAAAATCTGGCCTCATACTCGTCGAAAGATCTTGCCGATCCGCAGCATTAGGTCCCTGGATCAGGTCCGATAGCTGTGAGGAGCAGCGTGTCGGTCGAAAACTTGTTAGTCAAAGCACCCAGTGCGGTGATTCCCTGGGAGACATCACAAGTTGAGCACGTGGCGTCGTTCTCGGAAGGTGTAAATGCTAACAGTCAAGGACGGTTGTCGTTCGGATAAGAACTGTCAAACCCTTGGCCTCTTAGATTTTAGTGGGCGTGGTCATTAAGAGCCTCTCGAAATACCGCCAAGGCACGAATGACTTAACACGAGGACACGCCAAACTAACCACTACATCTAAGTACACACCGTCTGAGTGACTCATAAAGAGAAGGGGACGTGTCCTTTGAATACGTGGTAAGTCCGGCATTACGGCGATCAGCATCGTATCGTATCGTATCCACCTCATGTACGTCAATGTTGAGTCAAGGCAAGAACCAGATGGCAACGCAAAACTTCTCCGTCTCCATGATGGGGTTCTAGGCACCCACGCTCTAGACTTTAAGTGAAAGGTGCGTCATATATTGGTACCATCTTACCCATTCACACCTATATGTACACGTATGTTTCTAAGCATATTAATTACTCATGAGCCAGCCATGGCTCCTAGAGAGAAACACAAGTCATAGATAACGAGGTCGTCTTTAACTCAAGTGGTGTATTGTTAGATAGATGATAACACTTAACTAATACTATTTATGAATTTATAATGTTTACCTTGCTGCATTTGAGACTCCTGTGATACTTAAGGTTCATATTCTCTTTACGCGCCATCAATGTGGGCGGGTTTTCTAGTTTAGTCGAAGTCGTCTTAACATGTTGAATGCTTATACTTGAGAAGGCTCACCTTTCCCTAGATGAGAGGTGGTCTAAATAGTAATGGACCTTTTGCTTTACATCTTCGTATCTCTGTTGTGTTTTCTAACTCAAGCGTGGCAACTTAATGAGAGGTTCCAGGCATGCTCATATGCTGTTTAAGTCAACTTGAGTCTCCCACGCGCTATATGAGATATTGGTAAAAGTGACTTTCTTGAACGTAATGTTTCTTCGACGAATAACCCTGCCGTCGTTAACGGCTCGTATGGGTATGGTATTATATATTTGTATGAGGTATCTTATGATAATTGAACTCGTTGGCAAGTGACAGGTTGTCTATTTCTTTACTCGCGCCCCTTTACTTATACTCATAGCACCTACATCTTATACCGAGTACGTGGTAGATATCGCCTCAGAGTGATGTATTCTACGTCCTAACTTTTACTATCTGAAGAGATGTTAAACCACCTGAGTTATGTCGAGAGCCCCTTTATGGATATCTATCAATATGAGTAACTTATTCGTCTATGCTAGCGAGTTCTAAAGAAAAGTTTGATAGCCCACTCCAACCGGTTCAACTTCATCGCGGTGCTAATGGTTATGTAAACTTCGGGAGGTGACAAGTAGTAAGTGATGAGGTAAACACGACGAGTCCTTCGCTAAGATGTTCAAAGATAGACATAACTGCTCGATGAGAGGATAATAAGAGAAGTAAACACTAATTTTCGTGTCCTAAACGATAGTATACCCCTTTAACGTATCCCCTCGATTAGATAAAACTCAGCGTTACAGGCTAACATCTAGCATTGTCAAACACCTATCTAGTTGTTTTGTAATGACTGAATAGTACACACTTAACGGTATATGCTTACCAAGGATTCAAAAGACAGCTGCTAAACTCTCTCTAGGACCTCTATCCTGAGCTAGGTGGCCGGGGCTAAGCAATTGGCAGTACACCACCTGGCGAGATATCGAGGGAGAAGGATAGGAGTAAGTGTGGTGTAATATAGAAAGTATTACTATCTACGGTATAAGTCTAGTCGCCTATAGTTCTATACACTATCCTAAGATACCATTTAAGACACGAGACGTCTAATAGATCTGTATATACACTCTTTGAATTGAGGTAGTCATGCTAATCAGTAGGATATCCATCCTAGGCACCTATGTTAAGTCTAAATACCCATAGAGGTCTTATTTAAATCCTATAACTACCTACTCACCTTAAATACCTAGTTACGGCTCTGTGCACATCATGCAACTACATCCCCAAGGTCTCATATCATATTCCCGAGTAAGCCGTACCCAAAGCACGTTAGATAGCTCTGAGCTCAATGCTGACAAAGAATTACTGATATGTTTATCATAAGAGCGAAGCACATAGGAACTCGGTAGGATCGCCGGCATCTCGATAAGAGGTCTCCTATCTTCTGCCCGCGGGCTCGTGGGGATTGTCTAAGTAAGCGACCGAGTAAGAATTTTACCTCACGTATAAACTATTTTGCCCTGTAGAACATAACATAACTTAACTGATACGAATACATACACCCCCGAGCCGGCTCGGAACCGTAACTCGGCCCTCATTACTATAATCGAATAAACAGCCGAATTAATCCAACGCCATAGTCCCACAAGCGTCCAAGTACGCAGTAAGTACCCGCCCGCTCTTACCACACTCGGCCGAGTCCGGGTCCGTCGCGACTACGGACGGAACAGGTTCCGATCCGGTGAGAAGGCGCATCATCGTGCGGGTCTCGACAACACCGGACCGGTAGGGCTCGCAAGTAGGCCGTCGGATAGGTACCTACCTGAGTCCTACATATGCAGGACTTTTATTTTATTTTATACACCCGTTAATTAATCAAGCAATCAATATAACAACAGTCAATGCATATACAGTCCTAGCCTAGGTAGGTAAGTTCTAGGTCAAGTTAACTACCTGTTATATTATCTTCCCCGTAGCTAGCCAAATCTAAACTGACATAAAAAGATTTCCCTCCTGTACGCCAACGCACGCGCGGATTGCTTTATTAATCCTCATCACATTTCTGATCGTAGCGCATCGCATTATCACATCGCACTAACTCAGCCTTTTTTTCACTTTTAGCCTCTCTTCCCCGTCCCTTTCCACCCTTGGGCATTCTAACCCAGCCCCAGCCCCAGACCAGCCCAGCTAAACATAGCCTAACACTAAATTGCTTGCGCCTAGGCGTCGCACAAGCTGCCGTGCATGAAGAAGAGCGGGAAGGAACCGCAGTCCACGTTGTCGAAACCGGTTTGTTCGCGTGAGCTTTGTCCACTTACCTCTTACTTACCTTAGTTACTATTACTATGACAGCTATAGCAGTAGGTAGCTAAGCTAAGCTAAGCTATCTTACCTACATGAGAGAGGTAAGCTACGTAAACAAGAAGGGTCGCACAGAAAGGGTAAGCGGCTACTCACACACTTAATCAACGTAGGTCTAGACTTCGCTCGGTCCCCGCCAGGTTCCTGCAATGAATACCAATCTAAGGTACCTGGTAGGCACATGCAACTCGCGTATATATCTACAAGTATTGGACGACCTAGCAAGAGGTAGGTAAGCAACCTACCTACATACCTACCTACCTAAGTACCTAACCCAAACACCCAAGTAAGCGAGACCGAAGCCAATCCCATCTTTCTTCTCTATTTAGGTATTTATTTAGAGTGATGCTAATTGTAGATTACCATGCCAGCCCTTCCACGTAGATTACCCCACAGAACAAGTGTATGCACTTGGCCACTAAAATTACTAGTAAAATGACATGGCCACTTTCTGCTTTATAACTTTTTTAAAACACAGCCGATACATATTAATTTTGACGTTAAAAGAATTATATTAATAATATTTATTTTTAATAATATAATTAATGTAATTAATATAATTGATTTAATTAATTTAATTAATTTAATTAATTTAATTAATCGTAAAAATGTTTTATAAATTATTTAATTAAATCCGTTAAATTTAATTAATAATTTACTTTAAATATTTATTTATTTTTTATTACTTTTTAATATTTTAATTAAAACACGGTATTATTATATAATTATAATATTATTAAATTGGTTTTTTTAAATTAATTTAATTTATATAAATAATTACTGTTAAATACGTTATTATGGTTAAAAAATATAAAATAAATATTATTATTTATAAATTAATTAATTTTATTTATAAATTACATGTTATTATTTATAAATTACATTTTTTTTATTTATAAATTACTTTTATAATAATTTAATTACATGCGGTTACATTTTAATAAAATAAATATTAATTAATTAATTTTAATTATACAACTTTAAATATTTAAAAATATTTTAATATTTATTATTTTTATAAACAAATCTAAATTTCTATAAGATCGGTAAGGCAAAAAGTGGCCATGTCATTTTACTAGTAATTTTGGTGGCCAGGTGCATGCACTTGTTCTGTGGGGTAATCTACGTGGAAAGAAATTTTGGTAATCTACAATTAGCATCACTCTTTATTTATTGGCCCGCGCCCACGCGGCAGGCAGGCAGGCAATAAACACAACACTATGTAGGTAGGTACCTATCTATATACGGACAAAAAACAAATAAAAAAAACAAAGCGGCTTGCGATCCGAATGTGGATATAAGCCGCGAGCCGAACCCGAGCAAAGAATGGTCGGGCGGGGGAAAGAAAAAAGACCCCTTGCTGAGGAACATACCTACATAGGTACACATCTGACCCAATCGAAAGAAGGAAAAAAGAGCCCCGGCCACGTGCGGACGGCCAATGGCCACTGGCCACTCACCGTCGAGGAATGATATACTTACGTATATATTGAGGTGGGGATGAATATACATACCATTGTAACTATTGTACCTATTGTGCGGAATACTTCCATGCTCTGCTGCGCGCGGCCGATATGTAGGTAGACATCTGAAAGGACGCCGAGGTATTTTTTTCTCGATTCTAGGGTCTATCTAAAGAAATCTCTCTCTTCTTACCGGACACACTCGCACAGACACGCAAAGTACACCGAAGTACTCTACTCTCTTCTACATAGAAAATGTCTCGTACGTAAGACACGGCGCAACTACTTCTGTCATACAGTCGTATTGCCCCGCGAGCAGAGGCGCACTGTTTACCTCTACCTATCTACCCAGTTACCTAACCTAACCTACATCTCCTCGTAAGGCGACTGGCCGGCACAGTAGCGTGCGCACATGGCCCCCTATCGTGATTCGCGCAGGTATCCTGCTCCTACCAAGATAAGCTCGTGGAGTCCCATGTGTGCTAGGTACCTTAGCTATGCACATAGAAACCCCTGTCTGTCTGCTTTCCTACTCGCTACTCCACGACCAGTTGTCGTCGTCGTTCGACTCATCTGACCGCCGCTCACCGGCATCAAATGTCGTTTCTTATTTACTTTTTCGGCCAGTACTCCGTACCCTATCCACGCACCCATCTCGCAACCACGCTTCCTCGGCCTTGCTAAGGTAGGCAGGTAGGTAGGTAGGTAGGTGGGTAGGTAGGTAGGTAGGTAGGTAGGTAGGTAGGTATCTAGATACATTGCTGAGATACCTATGTACATTGCTGACCATACTAACCGAGCTGACGGGCGACGCGGGTAGCGGGATGGCGTCAATATTTATTCGAGGCACGCCTATCCGATCATCTATCTGGTACCCCGTGACAGATTGCACTGTGGTAAGGCGAGCCAGGCAATGTACTAACTAATCGCCCTTGCAATTGCAATCGTGAAGATCGCCGCTAACGGATATTTCAAAACATGCTGACGACAGCGAGCCGTCCAAGCCAAAACCATGGCTGTGATTTAGCGTAGGTACAACGGAAAGCCGCCGAGCCATCTGAAGCAAAAGCCAGGACTGATATACCGAGGATTGCGATATCACTTTTTGATGAGTTTATATTTACCCCCCACAATTTCGAGCTCGCCGTCAGCTATCTTCTCCCCGAGGAATTCTTGCAGCTCCTCGTTGCTCCACGGAAACCCGTCCGCGATCAGCATTTTCATCATCATGGAGATCTGTCCGAGAGGCATGGCGGGGCTGGAGTTCGTCAGCATACCCGTGATGAACTGCCAGTAAACTTGTCGCTTTTCCTTCTCCTTCTCGCTCATTCCGGCCTTGGCCTTACGGGGCGTCGCTGGTCCTACATCAACAGCACCAGGGTTTGGCACATGTGCCGCCTGGAGTGACGAAGGCTGCTCAGCATCTGAAAGGCGTTCGATAACGACGTATGTATTGTCTGGGAGCCTACGAAGCACTTGCTTCTTCTCCCAAAAATTAAGTGCTGCCGTGAGAAGGTCTTCGTCCATCTCAAGCTTCATCCATAGATCGTCAAAAGTCCAGCTAGAAGAGTTTTCCTCGCTGAAGGCGTTGATGACGGCTGCTTCGTACGTATGAACTTTTTCCGAAATTGTCCGGTCTTCGAGCTCTAGTTCCACTGTCGCCTGGCCGAGATGATTAAGCCACTTAATCTTACGCGATGGTTTTACATGTTCGAAAATAGTTTCGTACATTTTCTGCATTTCCGTGACGCTAGAAGGTAACACGAAGCGCTCTTCCCCGACTTCAGGCCAGTAAAGCCGCGATAAGATCCGTGCATGGATCGTCCAATCTCGATTCGCATTATCTGGGTGGTTGACCGCTCCGCGGTGGATGACACCATCAAGTCGTGCTGAGTCTTGAATATCCTTGATCATCACATCGCAGGCTTGTAACGAGGACTCTCCGAAGCGCTTTTTTAGTAAGTCAAGCACGCCTACCTCTTGCTTGAACCCTGTCTGCTTAGATAGCAGCCTCTCGCCTATTATGCTTTGGAATTCTTTGATAAACACTTCCGGTGAGCCAAGGGCGCCAATAAGTGTACCGATAACATCCTCGGATTTCTGTCTCCTGTAATTGGAGCCCGCATCTACAGGAGCAGGGGACCAGTCCAGGTCATCCCATTCTTCAGTTTGGCGTTCAGTGCGATACCGGTCAGAATCTTCTAGTAGTAGCTCTACCAGTTCGACAAGTTTCGTATTGCGAGCCTCAGAATTGACTTCTTCTTTATTAGCTAGCAGACCTGTAACGATGATGCGGACCGCATCTTCTCGAGTGCATAGATACAGCTGCAGAGAATAAGCTACTCGGTCCAAGAGTACTCTCGAGTGATCTAATTTGTGAAATGTCCGGATCATGGCAATATACGTCCGGAGAATATCTAACGTTGAGCGCCCGGCGTGTAGTAAACGTCTCTGTAGGGTGGATGAGAATGCATCTGTGAGCTGCAATCGTCGTTGAGGCGTTGTAATTGCGTAGCGAAGATCATCGATCCCGCCTTCGCTATTTGGCCAGCTAATAACAATGTCGAAGAGCTCGTCGATTCGAAGCGCCGCAAGCCGCCCGACAGCAATCTCTTTCCATTTCTCTACATCCGACCAGTTGATTTGTATGCCGCTACCGAGTCGGCTGGTAACTTCCACAGCTAATCTCGCATATTGATTCTCAACCCAGTCCAGGAGCTCTTTAATACACTGCGGCTGCATTCTAATACGGGCTGGAAGACGTGCTCCCGTCTTTAAGTCGTCATTGGGACCCCATACTCCCGCAAAGGTCTCTCGAATATAGGCGATCATCATCCCGTCGAGGAGTTCCGCAAAGAGGATCTGAAACTTTTCGCCGGCAAAGCCGACATTGCATAGTGATTCTACTAGCTGGTGCAACTCCTTTCTTGCCTTATCTACCTTGTCGGGGCCTATAGTCACCTGCTTACCCCGACCCGGTGCATGAGATACTACTCCTACACCAAGTAGCGTCTTCATCAGCTGGCCAAGGGTCGATCTTAGAGCATTTATCATAGCATTAGACATAGAATTTCCAACTATCGCATGTAGATCACGTTGGAATTTCATGAGAGCAAGGTCTGCAGGCTCTTCTTCCATAGCCCGAAGAATTAATGACAGCCCGAATAGATACTGCCTATTCGCAGCTTCCAGAGTCCGTATACTACCTAGCAGGACCTGTGTCTGGTCCGAGTAGCCATCACAGACAGATAGTAGTGGCAGAACATGGCTCACAAAATGGTGTCGAACCTGCTGCGTATGCCAAGCAAGGATATTCTCGGTACGAGTGGCAAGTGGGAGACGCACAGTCGGACTTAAGACGTCGCGGAGTGCGTCCCGGAACGCGCCGTCGTCGGCATCCTGCGAATTCGGCAGGGCCCCGAACGAATCCTCGGCGGTAACGGAGGGTGGGAGCGCAATGCGGGATGTAACCACGTGCCAGGACCGGTCAAAGCGGGTCTGCTGTTGTGCGTGGGATTTCTCTTCGGGCGAAGTCAGCAAAAACTGGGAATCGGTGGCTTTCTGGGGCGTCTGGGTCAAAGGGCCCCCAAAAGTCTGACTCTGACTTTGGCCAGGGAACCGCAGCGACGAAGTAGAATACGGTGTAGGCTGAGACACATCAGTCTGAAAGACAGATTGGATGGCGTGTCTTCTTCGCGCGTTCCACCTAGTATCAGTATCCGCAGTCATCTCGTCTCGTTGCTATTGTCGTCAGTGGACAACTATAGATGAGAATTTAGCTGATACATCGATGTACGGTGTACACCATAACCCCCCCCCTTGGCGAATATAAAAACACACGCGATAAGACAAAACAAAAAACACTTGGTATGGAGCCTGTAAGAATTATTTTTAGCGGTTGAGAGAGCGTTACCTCTTAGTCGTCGCGTCGTTTAGGCAGCTAGTCTCGTATGTAGTAGGTAATTTCGAGTTAAGGGCTGACAAGGTTCAATCAGCTTAGGCAAAATCAATTGTTATGGAGTCTTTGGGGCAGTTTAGGTAGGCGGTGAAAAGGCATTGCTGTTGCCCGCGGCTATTGCTATTTCATCATTAGGTGCGATCATCTTAATGGTCTGTGCACTATTATAGTGTACTATGTAGGTAGTACTTAGATACGTCATGTACATAGGTACAGTGCCATGGACTGGTCTGTTATCAGCTTGTATTACAGGGTGCCTCGCGCGGCTGAAGCGTTTATCGCAACATCCTCTCGCATTACCCATCCGCACCCCCAACCGTACACTTATAATCACCTTTTAACCCTAGAGCGTCTTAGCGTACTATAATTTCTTTCGCCGATACGGATGTCGTATTGGTATATGCTAGGTACCTCCTATGTATGCAGGACATTGGCGAGGGTATTAAATGTGTGTAATACTAATACATACGTAGCTAATGTTAAGAGGTATGTAAAGGTTGTCTAACAAGGATGTAAATAACATAGATGCACTAGCGATAAGGCCCTGTGATCGACATTCTACTTATGCTCGTTAAGCTTAATCTAAAAACTTAAAAATATCTGACGAAATTAGAATGCCTGCTCTAATGCTCTCTCTCCCCTTGAGCCCTTAAAAGCTTCTGATACCATCTTTTAATAACTACCAGCATATCGGGACTAAGGAGAATTCTGGGTGTAATTAAACTCGTCCAGAGTTTACACACACACGGGGTTCGAAGAGGGGAAATCATACGCTCGCCACCCCCCCTGGCCCTCCCCTCTTCTCCAACTATGGTGCTATGGTGAGCGAAGAGGGCGATTCTGTTTGACTGCGGCGTTGACGAATAGCGAGCCCGTCCTACGCTGCATGCAAGTCGCATTGCGGGCAAGAAACGTGCTGCGGGGGCACACGAATAGAAACCACGCATCGAGTCGGCCGGTCAGCGTGGCCACGCACCGCTCTAGCGTTACTACGGCGCGACGGCGCCTCAAAGGTACTCACAAGTATTTCCTAGCTGCTGTGATATTGTGTACGTCGACTTCCCCCCTCCCCCACCCGCAACATGAAACTAGGTACGACGGCGCAGATCTGTCAGACGCGAGCCATACGGCCTTACTGCGTAAAAAGCTAGGCGTAAGGACGGCTGATTGAGTAAGATAATTTAGGGCTGACATAGGCGGTTGCGCAAAGCCAATCTGTCCCGCCTTTGTGAATACATACCTAGGTAGTAATAAGTTAGATATCGTTTAGTGATACCGGCCAATTTTGGGTAAACAATACGATTGGTTGTCGTTTGGATGTACTACATAGTGTCTCGCCATACGACGCCTCTCTATATTTGTCGCCGCGTACATGCGTCTGCGTGAATTATCCTTTTCCTGTTTAGGAAGCGTTTGATATATCGTACCAAGTTTACACCAAGTGTAAATCATGAAATTCGTGACAGCTGCCCGAAGTCTAGGCCGGCTACTTTGTACACTTGACCAGCAGCTGCTCAGCTCCTTCAAGGTACGGATATGTATAGTAAGCGCAGAAGACGCAGGAGAATGTTCTTTTGGTTACATTCGAAGTCAAGCTAGCACTCGCCTCCCACGTTTAACCTGCAGCTTTCACACGTGTAGGTCAGGTGGTTTGGAGCACGTTGGACCGGGGCTGTCTGCAAGCTTTAAAACCTGACAAGGCCTTGCAGTGTAGTAATCACCACCCATCTAGAACTGTTTCAAGAGCTGCACTGCAACCAAAGCAGCTCTTGGTGGTGTAGTTCGCAAGACCGCGTGGTTAGTCGCCAACGGCCACTCCGTAAATCCAGTACTATGTACTTTTAGTTGGTACGTGTCGGCTACGTCTTCCGTCGTACGTCCCGAAGAACCCGATCGTACCTAGCTCTCCGTCAAGCGATGCGGCGCGGGAGCATGTTAGTGCGTAACTAGTGCACGGTTCAGTCGTATGGTAAGGTTAATCGAACAATAATTCCAATATTGGGTTTGAAATTACATAGCTCGCAAAACTAACCTGTCGTTCATCCGAATCCGAATCGGCGATACACTACGTGCTGTAAGTATACGGCGCAGCAGTGATGTTATGATTTACAGCTCAGGACATAACGGGCGAGATTGACGCTGGCTTAAGATTGCTCGATGTATCGGTAACATCGTCTTGCCGGCCATTGCAGCACTCGGAAGGCGTTTATTAAGTTCCTTTCTTGGCACATATAGTTCGGGACCGACCGAGACATCATATCTATAGCTTTGTAAATGTTCCTTGCGACCGAAAATCTATGTCGAAACGCTCTAGAGGTCCATGTGGTATTGCAGTTGCAAAATAAGAATAACTATACTCTAACATCTGTATGTTTTGGCCTGTGAGGGATTTCTCCGTTGGGGTGGTGGGAGATGGGAATAGGTACCGGTCAATAGCCGTTGACGCAATTGCACCACTATGGTATCTATCCATCGTCTTGAGATAAGCATACTATCCCGGCTATCGATGGGGGTACGCAAGGGCGACATCCGCTGAGGCTCGTAAGTCCATCATACGGAGATAATTGCGTACCCCACGGCCCCCAATGCTTCGTGAAACCGTCCGCGGCCTGCGGTGCTGCGGAGTGTCTGACACTGTGAGATGGTGACACGACTTATCAAACCGGTCGTCTGGTAATGACCTACCTTTTAACTCCTAGATCGATATACTGTTTCTAGTATCTGCTTTATATACGCGCATGGCTATTCCTAGTATGTTTTCTACCGTGGTCCACGGCAGCTGGGATGCTTGCCTCTTTGATAGACTAGGTAGGTAGCTTTGCAAACTCGCAAAGGAGATAAGACAGATAGCTATAGCGAGCCTCGGCTCGCCCCCAACTTCGTTATTACAGTTGTACAGACCTGAGACCTATACACCGAGCAAGAGTCGGACAATTTGGATTGGGCGGTCATCGGAATTAAGGAGAATACCCGTTCCTATTCGCGGAAATTCGTACTCGGTTAGACCCTGACATCATCTTTTGCAATTAAGAGTGCTCTCGCTCAGTCAAGGGTAGAAATTGTTGACAATTGTACCATGGCCTGCGAGACCGCCTCGCATACCTTTTACCGGATTAGGTGTTTAAGCAGCCGATTCATATCCACTTCTTGCTTATCATCCAATAAAATTAAGCTCATTGCACAGACATAGTCGCTATGCTATTGACGTGCTCATAATAACAAGTCCGCCCAGGGCCAGGATTCCGGCGCGGAGTCCCAATGACCGCGTTCGATGTTAAGTCAAGGGTCAGTATACAAAGAGAGATATTCGACGGCGCAGTTCTAGGCGGAGATAATAAGACTGGATCGTCGGCTAGAATCAAACTTTCGCGATGTTTGGATTGAAGTTTGAATCTCGGGATTTGATTGTGGATAATAGTTTAACATTATGATTGTTGTTCATGGTAGAAAGATTGAATACCTACCGTCTGACCAGCTGGACCCATAATTGCGTGTACTACCACTGGTCTAGATGATTATTTTGGTGGGTCTCACTCGTGCTGTCTCTTATCAACTAACCCGACAAATTCGTCGGGGTATGTTCAACGTTTGGTAGGACAATGCTTAGAGATCGTTTGGTTAGTTTCTACAGACCAAGCCATTGGTTTGACTTTCTTTGCTCTTAACTGCTAGACTATTTTCGGATATGGATACCGAGCAAGCAAGTTGTTAGACCTCGTGACGCTGACAATGCAAACATCCGCCCGGCTTTCCGGTCTTCTAAACAAATATCCGCTGATGTATAATCTTGAAGTAGGTTATCAATTTGGGTTGGGGTTTTATGTTGTGGGGAGATAAACTACTGTATCAAGTTTAATATTATTTCTCTTTCGCTATGTAAGGTACGCATCCTTGGGCTTTCCTTAAGAACGTAAACTTACTAAACCTAACCGGTATACCCTGTTTTAGTGGAGGTAGGGACTTATTTATTTATACATACACGTTACCCACGATGGATTCAAGCTTGAACTTAAATCAAGGCGATCCACATGGCATTTCATTCACGGAAGGAGCCTTTAGGTTAAGCACTAACTAAGCCCTGCATGTCGACGTTGTGGATTATGTAAGGGTTAGAGCTACTAGCTCCGTACCGAGGGTACCCGATGATGCAAGTCTCCGCTTTATTAAATAGTCGCCGTCCTCAAAAACTCTCATCCTCACAAAATACATGTACACTTTACAAGTTCGTCGCAATAGGAAAAGAAGTCCCCGGGATCTGCAGAACGAGAACGAGAAAGGACAGCTTCCATGATCTGCTAAACCAAGGAACCATCCATACAATCGGTGCACATGCTCTATCGAAAACGTAGCAACGATCGTCTCCTCAATCAATCTGAAGACCAATGCCGTAGCTCGCAGCCTGCTTCTATTTCTGGCAGCATTGCACACAGACATTCATGGCACATGGCTTTCTCCCCTGCACCCCTGGTTCCCCGGTCAAGGCTGTGCTCGCATCGCTTCTTCTCCAACACAAAGTCCACAGTCTCTCCAGGTTCCAACAGACGGTCGGGTAGTATCGTATCCGAGCGTTTTCGAGGGGATCATTGGTTCCCGCGACCATTTTGTTTTATCAAATGGTACTCTACGTAATGTAAGCATTCTGCTTACTTGACGATGCACCCACGTAGTCTATCTACATAACCTACGTAAGGTATGTAAGTACCTACCTACCTAGGTAGCTTACTTTAGTGATGTAATTTTTGTATAGAACACGGCATTGAGATTCGGCCGATCCCACCGCCCGCCAGAAAGCCATGCGTCAAGATCTGGGGCCCCTGTTTGGTGTATCTGACGCTGCAGAACAAAAGCTACATTGTTTGTATCACGCCTTTACGTTTACGTACCTGTGTATAGTTGAACGAGCCAACCCCGTCGCTATATCGCGCTACACCAGAAAGCTCGGCTCTCCATTTCTGACTGCCCGTCTACTAAACCATTCGTCAACTATACGAAGCGGCATACGTACGATGGCATCAGTTAATTGGCGGGGGGAGCTACCGAAGAGCTTGAACGAGCTTTTGCTTTATTAAAACGGGCGCGCGATAAGAGCGATACGAATACCGAGAGGGGGAACACGCACAAATTGGACCTTCAGAACCAGCTGAACCCCTCACGTGGGAAACCCTTGTTTCGGCCGAATGTTGTTAAAACAAGAAATGGATTTCGAAGAAAAAGAAGGGCGGAATGTTCCATCGTTCCATTACAGTCTTGGCTTGGTAACGGCCGTCATCCGTTACGACATGGCGACTTTCTAGATGAATGCAATGAATAATGCACTATAACTGGACCTAACAGCACGCAGGGTATAGTGGGTATTGGTGCGATGAGACTATCTACTACTATAAGCAGGCACTCCCGTACGGAATAGGTTATCAATCGAGGTAGAGTATCTCCTAATTGGGAAGCTGACTACGGCTGTATTATATTATATGTATGTAGTTCTCATGTACTGTAACGCCATCCCCTGCCCGCCACCTGGCCTACGGCCTGCATCTTTGCTATACCTGATCTATACTGGCTATGGTAAGTCTGTAAGTCTCCTGCAGCTGTAATCCTCCCTGATATGGAGCTTATTCATGTCTCTCCAGTAACTCTGTCTTCGAGATCATCTTTGGATTTTTCCCATGTCGCCTCTATCGGGCTATAGTGGCATCGTACATAGGTAACAAGCAGACATGACTTCTCCTGAACTTAACCCGATCAGTCGTGATAGACGTTTGGTCATAGGCAATGCTACATAGTCAACCAAAACTAACCCCACGTCATTTGTACGGTACCTATTTACATAGTATGCGCACACACGCAAGTAGTATTGATTGTATGCTAGCGGGGACCACCCATGTGCGACATGTTTTACCAACTTATAGTGACGATAACCTCTCGGTCCCGATCACGTTTGCCTGCTAGTCTCCGTCTAGCAGGTACTAAGACGGCATTCATCAAGGATTTATCGCTAGAACATCGCAAGTCACAAATAGCGTAAATAGTGTTTAGAGAAAAAGTATTCCAATTCCGTTGATGTCAAAAATGTACAGGGTGAAGTGATCAAAGATCGAAAGTCGAACTAAGTAAGACACGATATCGAAAAAGGGGGTATATGCTTAATCTTCCGCGCCATATCCAAAGCTCGTGAATCCCCAAAAATCATAATCCCATATAGACTCCGTGTAAAGATATGTCCGATTGTTTTGCATGCCAGTCGAGCCGTCGTCTAAACCCTATCCCGCTCCAGATAATTCTCGTAGCATCCGTATTTCAGCCTTGGAATCTTTAACAATCGTCCATCCATCGTTTAAATCGTACAAAGTGCAGTCTGAATTTCATTTTTTTTATTTTTTATTTATTTTTCTTTTCAACTGTTTCGCCTTTGCTTGCACTTATCGTGGAGCAGATGTCCATTGCGAGCCTTCAACATTAGTTAGCTAATAGATCAATGATAAGGATTCGGTTTAAAACCTACAGTAGTCCTTGTAAACTCAGCACCGCAGTTGGGGCATGTCGCCTTAGCAGCTTGTCCCGATTTCTCACGTTGATGTCTTAGAAGGTTGCTGAAAGTTGAAAATTGTCGTCCGTTGCAGCCATGTTCCCAGCACTGTGGTTTGGGTCGGCTTTGGACGACACGAACGTGACCAGCCTCTTGCGCGGTGCCGCTGCCAGAAGAGAGAATTTGAGGGGCTTGAACGGGATACATCATTCCGGGTTCGTGCATCGGGGGTGATGGGCGACTATTAGGATTATTAGAAAGGATATTTTATATATATGCTCATCATTGTACCAACCTGTATTGAGAAGATAGGCTGTGGGCAGAAGGAGGTGGAGGGTAGCCCGGAGAGTAGTTCAAGCCCAGGTAATCAGCAGGTGGCCTATTAAACCAATTATTAGCATGGTGAAAATCGGATCGTTCCGCTAAGTAACTTACAATGAAGAAAAGTGAGATGTGAACATTGGCGAGCCGTGGTCGGGAAGAGGTGATGTTGAGTAAGATGACATATATGACCCCGCCATAGTTGTTGCCGGTTCCGCAAGAAGAGATATTTGCGATGGCGCTGTCGAGTACACTGGCACAGGCGACGCAGAAGAAAATTCGTGCATTGAGAGCGTAGGAGATTGGGAAGCAGAAGAGTATGTGCTCATAGCACGGCGCACTCGAGCTGATGACTTTGAATCCCGTCGAGCTTGATCTCGCTGCCTCTTAAGTTCGCGCTGCTCTGGCGTCAAGCTGAACCTCGGCGGGCTGGAGGTTAAAGATCGAGAGCCGCTCGGAGGAGTCATGCTAGCATCGGAACCGTGGCCAACGGAACTCAGATCGTGCCCTAATAGATCAGGACCCGACTCGAGAACCGGCCATGTGTAAGAGGAGCGGGGAATTCCCATCTCCAATCTGGGATCGAAAGCTACTGCTACGGTACTGTTCATCGTGAGCCCCAGTCCTGTGATGATCTTGCAAGGGAAACTCACCTCATTGTGGATGTTGTTGGTGGAGGTAAAGAAGATGTAGAAGGGGAAGAATCCCGGACTGGATCGACCCTTAATAAAGGTGTGTCTTGAGATTGAGATTGAGATTGCCTCTCGTTCCACTCAGCTTCCAAAGTACCCTGAGAGGGTAGAGCTGGATAATATGTGTGGTCTGGTATAAATGGCGCAGAACGATGAGGGGTATTGGTGTATAGCGGTTGGGACCCTCGCGAATATGCTGGTTGACTATGATGCGAATCGACAAGACCTAAGTTGCGAAACCCTGCTGTCGTCGAGACTGTGCTGCTAGCTCTTGATCTAGGTAGGTGTGAGTAAGAATCTTCGGAATCCCGTTCTAATCGAGAATAATGATCCATTATAGCAAAGGAATAACGTCTTGTCGAGCACCGAATATAGTAAAAAGCACACGTACAGTATCACTACGTCTGTAGTCGGGGTGAGTTGGTGTATAAGTTGTCGTCGGCTGGAATCGAGATGGGAAGGCGATCCTTATGACTTATAAGAACGATAGAGGCCAAGCTGTTTCGTAAAGACGAATATGAGAATAGCTCGTGTAGGAAGACTTTAAACGGCCGGGTTTGGGTAAGCGATTTGTATCTGAGAATCTCAGCCTCAGTAGTCGCGATGGCAGGAACATCGAGTGCTTATAAATTTATCGAAGGCAGTACCTTGGTGGAGCTCCTCTGGCTTCGACCTTACGTATTGTATGGTGCTGCGTGGGAGAAGATGGGAACCCTTGTCAACAGCGATGTGTACAGGAGAGTACATCTCGCAGTCGACGCCGTAGAGCTAGTACCTAGCTACATGGGTGGTCTAGTCAAAAGGCGGGTACGACGTAAATACTATGTAGGGCAGGGTGAAGAAGAAGTGGGTGTGGGGTGCGACGAGGAAGACCCTGTTAGACATACATGGCAGAAGTACCTCGCCTGTCCTGTGGATCATTTCTTCACCACCTGGTCTGTCCTGGATCGACCGGGGCTGATACGTACATATGTAGGCACACACATAGTACATAAACGGGAGACGGGGAGAGGACCAGGGTGGTGAGAGAAGAGCGGGGGTCAGAAGAGAAGATAGAATCGAGGAGACAGATGATAGCAAGCTGGGTGGACTACCTATGTTAATTCGTGTAGGGGTATGGTACTAGCATACCCCGGCGATCTGCTACTTGATGAATGTTCGGTTCGACGAGACACCTACCTACATAGCAATTGATCCCAGACACACACATATTGTCACCTCGTCAGGGCCGTGACGAGCTGCCCTGATGACAGGGGAGACCTTTGATCGCTTGGTTCCTGACATCTATAACGTAAGTAGCATAGCATAGGTAACATAGCATAGAGGGGGTAGGGTCAGCGATAAGGCGGCGTGCGCGCGTTGCGATAGTTGCGAGAGTTGCGTCAAAGGGATATACCATAGTAGAGCTACAAGAGTCCGAGATGGGGATAGATCCACGACCAGAGGGGTGTAGCTAAGGCCAAGCGCGGCAAGGCCTAGCACGGGGTAGGGTGGCTTTGGTGTTTCTTCGCGGAGAACGTAAGCAGGCAGTGCCAACTCTGTGACTTGTTCTTTTGGTTGACCTGCCTCATCCATACCCATCAAACCCCGTCTAACCCATCTCGCTCAGGATACCGGGTGGTCCGTACTGTATCGCGCGTGTTTCTACGGCACGGCAAGCCTGCAAGCGTACGACTGCAAGGGTCTTCTTACGCAAGAAACAATGTGATTAGGAAAGCTACGAATGTGTTATAAACGATTGATCAGTCGGCAATTAGGAAATTGCCATTGTCCGACTGTCAAGGGTAGAGTGTGATCGTAGAAATAACATAACAAAAAAGACCATGCTTGAACAACCAGGCAGCCAGGTAAACTAGGGACATGACGTCTAAACCGTGGTACGCGAGACTCTCGACTCCAGTTCCGCCGTTTAACACCGCACGGCTCCGGGACCGACGTCAATGGAGCTCTCTGTTCTATTCACAGCGGAGAAGGATGTTCCTCTCACAATTTGCTCGACCTCGGCCGTGAGATGCGGCCGAAGCGCATGGCATGGCATGGCAGGCAAGGGCCTAAGACATGGGCAGAGCATGGCAATGGACTCTTAGGCTGCCAGGGCACGAATCTCAGTGGATCATAGATCCGCAGTACGTCAACTGTTTAGAGTATCAGTCGTGGTATTATAGTATGTATAGTATGTATAATCTGTAGGAATTGCGAATGAAACAGCATGCATGGGAAGCCTGACTGTGTTACAGATTTGGAGATGAGAGAAGGATAGAAGAAATGTTCAATAGAGGTAGGTGAGAAAAGAAGATGTTAGGTTAGTCGCTTAGTTGCGAAGAGCCAATTTCCTTCTTTAATCGCACGAGGTGTACTTAGGATTCTAATCCTTGCAAGCGTAGTCTTAAGTATTTGTGTACCTACATATATTGGTATCGACCTTTCCTTATTAGTGGAGTGACGCAGCGGCAAATGCACACGAACCTTCTTAGGCAATTTGGTACTTCTGAACCTCCGCCATGTAAAGAACAAGCGCTCGCGTCTAATTAGTCGCTTGCCTTAGCTGCTATTAGACACGCACCAAAGACCTCAAGGTGTGATTATAAAGTCCCCAACCCCATGTACCCACATAAGTTGACCTATTACAGGGGAATCTCTCAGCCATTAGGTACGTTAGGTACTACCTACCTAGTAGTAGCAGCATTGAATGATTAGTATGTGGCGCACCGAGTACTTCGCGTACCTAAACAATGTCTATTATTATTCTGCATTAGACTCGAGGCCTAATAGCAGACCCATATTCATATTTTCGTAAATACTAAATCTAGATAGCGTCGAAAAAAAAAAACCAAAAATAAAAATAAAGACTAGTCAACATCCCGGGGTCTTCAAGTTATAGACTACCTACATATGAAGTCAATAATTTACATGTAACGGGGATTTACATCGGATGATTTGTAGTCGTTGTCGCGGTCCCGACGATAGGTAGATTAGGTCCGTAGATGGTTTTCTATTGTGGTACAGTAGCATCTCGTCATTTGCGACTAGCGTCGAGTAAGAAGTTTTACCTAAGAGGTAGTTATCAGAGATCAAATCATGTCGACATATTTTTATCCTCTTTAGATTGCTCGAACCAATATCTAACCATGTAAGGATCTAATCATGTACCCCGAACAAACTTACATGCGTATAACGTACAGCATGCTCTCGAGAATTATCCAACTACCGTATTAGGCCCTAAGACCACGGCGAGGAGGTACGGGGTTAAAACAACATGCCCCGTATATTTGGTGCGAGACTATCGTCTGTGCCTCTCAGTCTACTATAAAAGCTTATAAAAAAAGAAATCAATTAAACAAAATCAATTGCGCTAACAAGGTATTCTTGGTAGAGCTAATACAGTTAAAACAGCTGACAGTCTAAAAGCATGCCTCGCTCAATGTTTAATGTTACCTTGGATCTCCTGCATCTGCTGCATCTGTCTACCCTCCAACGAGGTCATCAATTTCGCCCGCCCCGTCTCATCCGAAACACGCTTCTTCAAGCCTAGCAGTGGCTAATGCCTTATCCGAAGTCCACTTTGAACGACCTAGGCTGGCTGCTAGGCCCGCTGTCGAAATCAAAGACTCGTCTTCTATTTTCGGATTCAAATGTGGGTAACCTACGACCCTCGTCGCTCAACATAGCAACGCCACCCTCTAGGGAATTTACTCGGCCGGTGGACCGACATTGAGCAGTCCAAGAACCCATCTCGCTTCCGGGGATCTTTGGAGTTGCCGTCTCAGAAGATCGCCGTCTGACCCCGTTCCAGGCTACTAAATTCAAACCCGGGTCATATAGATTGTGAGTATGGTTGAATTTGGGTGTTATTAGTCATCTACAGAACAATACATACAAAGCAGATAAGGAGGCTATCATGCATAGTCGTTATAAGCACAGCGCCTATGAGCATGAATTAAATTACCGCCACTTGGCTATCATTAGATATCAGCGCCCTGTACGCCTCCGATTTTGTGAATCCTTTCACGACAGCCGGCTCAGAGAGATAGCATTGCAACTACATGTAGGAGTGGCCTATAGGGCCACTACTGCCTCCCCCACCACCCTAACGATCACCGCCGGAGCGCTAATGCTTGTGTGGCAGAAAACAAGGAATAGTGACAACTTCGAGATTATGCCACTAGAGTTAGACCCCTAAAAGAATACCATATTTAGCCCGACCAACATGAGCTACGAATGAAATAACTATCGCTTTCATTCGTGTCTTATTTAGTATCCAAATAAGCGCTTCTGATGACTTTTATCCCCAAGGATCAGCTAAGGCTAAACTCGTCATTATCATCGATACCTTCCTAGGGGACTTAGAAATGTGGCTTTTACGATTATGAATAGTTCCGATCTCGCCGTTGATATTACTCGGTGCTACGCCTCTTATGATTGACGAACCGGCCTCAGTTACATAAAAAAACACCCGGGTGTCTCACCTTGCCCTAGATGGTAAGACACCAACAACTCGTGCAAGTGCTTCCACCTCGTACTGATTGTTGGTGTTTGGCAAGCATGTGGCTTGCCTTTCGGATCCCAAACCGGAAAATGGACCGAAAAACAAGATCATCCGAATATGTATGTTTTTTCCTAGAATTAATAACCGTTGACTTTGGATCAATAGGGCGGCGTCTATTCAGTCCAATCCGGATCGTAGCATCTAATTAACGGCCAAGTGGGCTATGACACAATGCAAAATTGACCATGAAGCGCGCCTACGGGTACTCTAAGACTGGTCATAATCTTCTTTTCCCCCTCCCCGTCCTTCTTAGCGGCCCGTCGCCTTTTCAGGATGGATTAGTTCCTACGGAGATTTTAAGACACACCTGAATACGACCGGCCATATAAAGAACCAGATAATCGGGAATGATTGCAAGTTAATACCCGAAATATATAAATTCGTCGCTAACCATAGAGTTGCATGGTTCTGTTTATTTTAGTCTGCTTGTTAAAAGGTATTTAAGTTGACGCTTACGAGCGAAGACGTTGGTATCTCTTGGCCGTTGGGGCTAAATATTTCCGAATGGTTGGGAAAGGATGCACTTCTGGTGTTCCAGAAGGGCGGCATGGAATACTATAACCAGTACTCCGGTGACATGACATAGTTGATTGGGGAAGAACTACATTGGGTACATGGCCTATGACCTTTTGGTCTCCAAATCCTTCCCGATTGGATTCGGGGAATTTTGTTTCTTATCGCTAGAGCCAATCCGAAGCTCCTAATGCCACGAGGTATCCAGGAATATTATGTAAGCACATTAACAATTGGAAATGATCTGGAAGAATGCTGTACACGCGAGTCCCACAATTCTCTATATGCATTGTTATGTCAGCAACTCCTACAAAGTACATACGACGGCAGCATGGGTATTTGATCTACGTCTGAAACAAACCTTATTGACCATCCAATCACAATGCAATTAAGACTTTGATCATGATATTTTTCTTTTTACTGACAGTACATACCTTTTTTCCCTCTCCCAGCCGGTTATAAGTTCTCTCTCTCAGCTCTCTACACTAGATTTTTAGTTTCTTTTCGCCTCTCAAATCACCCCTTAATGATACAATAGAAGCCTTCTTCCTACTGCGACATCAGATAATTCAAAGCAACGTCGAGATTACCTAAATATTAGGTGTAAGTAGTATGCAATCCTCACATCTGTGTATGATATATGTATGTACAATTGAGAATGCATACATGCGTGGATCCTACTGGCGGGTGATCTAGACATCCCTTCCAGCTCAATCTAACCTGCATATGGACGAATGCAGCAGCTCGTTTCAGCTAGGCAGCTGATAGGGCTGGAATCGCTAAACACCGAGTATTATGAGACCTCATTGGCGAGAATCACAAGTGGCAACTTGAGCAACGCAATTAACTACCAGTTAGACACGCCGATGATTTACTTCTCTTTGCATATTAGCTACATATACTACCTACCTACTCGTAATCGTCGGTCATGCCTTGATGCTACAGTGTTACTCAAAGCATGTGCCAGATGCAGAGAACGTCTGGCAGCCTTATTCAATCAAATCAGATTCGATAGATCAGCACGAGCCATCCGGCAAAGCGGGATCAAATTGTCCAATGCCTCCGTGGATCGATCTATCGCATCTACAGTTAATCTCGTATGTTATTTAACACTAGATCCCTGCTGGCGACAATCCAGGGATCCTTGTAGCAAAGCAAGCTCTCATCTGGAGTAATGTGCGAACGATAATTCGTCGCAACAAATAAAATAATACACAGGCGACGGAACCTTTATGAGACAACCAGCTTTGCACGCGCATTGGGTCTTTCACGAAGCCACAGGCCTAAGCGAATTTAATTCATGGAACTTACGTTTCGGTGTCCTTGATGGTTGGACAAATGGGGGGGGTTTTTTTTTTGGCGTACATAAACACTCTCGGAGCACATTTGATGGATAAACACCTTGCATACAAACACTCCCAAAGCTCAATATGCGGGAGCGAGCATAGTTATCCCTGAGTGGTCAATTAGACGCAGCATCAAACACGTGAGTATTCTTCCGTTGACACCCTAGTGTCACATCGACCCCCCTGGAGGCCCCGATTCAAAAAATCATATGCACACCGACTTTCTAATATGCCATTAGAGACATTGTCTTCTTGAACTGTCGGAGTTCCAAAACACTTCCCATATCGACTTTCGATGCTTGCCGATCTCACCACACAAAGTAACAACCACGGCCGCCATAATCATGCTACTAAGCTCTACTTCTCATCAGAAACCGGCGGACAACCCTTCTACCCTCACCTCGTACAAAATTACAGAGTTTCACCGTGAGAAGCACCGTCCTGCAGAAGGGTCTGCCGTTACCTCAGGAGGCACAGGACCAATAGCGCTCGACTTTAGAGGAGTCAAGAAGCTTTGCTTTGCAGAGAAACCCCGTCTTTAGCAGTCATCAGCTACGACGTCGGCCGCGTCTTCGTCTGGGTTGTGCCCACCCAGGTCTTTTGTGCGTCGTACATGAAATGTATCTATTCCCTGGAGGTAGGCCAATTAATCTCATTATCATACGCATATCTATTCGGAATATCGGGACTTCGGAACCCCATACGGCTTGTAAGCAGAATCGAATCTAAGATGGTTGAGCAGATCAACATTCCTGCACCGTGCGACCAGCAAAAGTCCAACCCATAATGGAAGAAGTCAAGGTTCGCAATCTAAGTTCTTACATGAGGGTCTTGTTGACTGTGGTCGTTCTGGTCCTTTCACTTCACACCTAAACGGCTCACAGCGCCCCACCCGCTGTTGATGTATTCGTTCCATTTCGGAAACTTGTCTACAAACCCGCTGAGGCGCATTGCGTCTAGTATTGAGATAACTCGTTTCCGGTTGCACACTGTACTACTTATTTGTGTAGGTACACCGATCACACGGCCGCCTGACTGCTTGCGATAAACTGCAAAGTATGTCTTGAGCTTCCGGGATCAGCAACGAGCAGTAACTGTCTCAACTCAGCCCTGTAACTTATTACTTAGTATGGGGTACAATCAACGGTCCTCCAGCCTAAGGAATAAGGCGGGTTAGAAATGCCCTATGTACTAAACATAGTTCAAGCCCCATAATTCTCTTCGGAATCCATGCTATCTTATTGTTATGAAAACGCCAAGTAGTTGGTTGCGCAAGTTCCTTACGAGAACTGTCAAACCGATGAGGGAGACGGATGAAATCTACATCAATTAACCCCGAGTTCACTTGGAACTACACAATATGTTGCATATGTCCGCATCAACAATGAGATAGGAAAGGAAGGGTTCCTAGGACTCGGAAGAGAAGCCTACGAGCTATTTTCCACTGTCATTTCCACCCGTATGCCGTTAATCCTAGCAACACGTACAACCCCAGCAGCTTACTCTTTATCGCTTTTGTATCAACTAAGTAGGCATATTGAGATTTGAGTACTTGCCTGCCGACTGTATCTACGCACAGCCGAAGATTGGCTCCACAAACGCTTCAATTCGCCGTCCACGCCGTCCACCAACAGCCACGCAAAAGGTAACTCGACCTAACTATGACGGCCCACACCTAACTCCTCCTTTCGCGTCGCGAAAGTCCAAGCTTAATTAGCTTAGGCGCTTTGAATTTGTCGGTACTTCCCACTACCCCAGGCCGCGTGGGTCACCTTCGTTGGTTACGTTAAGCGGGAGGTGTCAATTTATGATATACCCCTGATAGGTCCCTGGTCGGTGCCTTGTGGACCTACTAACACTGAGATAAGTCCCCATACATACCTGGGTAGGTAGACAAAGAACATGGCCTGTTCACTAGCTGAAGGGGACCATACCATGGTACTTGAAAAGGTACCGGGCCTCGTCGTCGCAAATCATATCACCAAAGAACTGATGAGTTTCTCCATATGTGCAATCTCAACTTAGCGATGCCCCAGCTCTTATCATAACCCAACCCAGTCCATGACATACAGGCAGAACTTAAGATGACGGGGAAGAAGTCGGGTAATATAACCCCACAGAGGGCTAGATCACCAAGAACATTACAAACATCGTCATACCGTCCAACTTACCCTGCTAGCTAGCCCGCCCTACCCAGTCCTCTAGCACGGACTACAATCAGCTTATCGAAATTAGTTGTAAGATGCAAAACTCAAATACCATAATCAGGGAAGAATTTTGCTCCGTCGTGTTTCCTAGCCAAAGACCGCCGTTAGAAGTCATTGGGCGAAGGTAGAACATGGTATCACAGAGCCCCAGAGTTGGGGGCCTCTTCTAGAAGTATAACCCCGTAAGCGCATCTAGCTTCAACACGGCAGAGCGCGACCTAGTAAGACAACATGTTTGGTCAAAAAGTCTTCATTCAACAATGCTGCCTTGCCACAGTTCTATTCATCGCGGCCACCTTCGGCTGAGCCCCATTCCTGCTTGGGCGGCAAAGTAAAGCGATGCTTATGTAGTCTTTGTAAGCGCTACTGCTGGTAACCCCTATTATACAACATATGCCACGACGACTAGTAAGGGAGTCGTGGCTTATATGCGTGTAAATTTGAATTTAGTATCCGCTTCCACGAGAGTAGTTCTGTAGAATTTTCACCTGCATAGAAAGAGGTCGGGTTGGAAGATACGCATGAATCGGCGTTGGCGATGGCCAATTCTGGTTGGTAGAGATACAGTCATACCTCCTTTGTTGACTTTTTCAGGCATGGCAGGAATCTCTACGCCCTTTCCATCGAGGCGAGCACGTCTCAGTATCGAGTGACGCTAACCGACCTCTACACTGCCAACCGCCCTTCGTCCTAGCCAACTACTCGACTTCCTAAGCTCTATGGCCATCTTATCTCTCGCTTCTCTACATACAGCTTAGTGTCCGTTATGCCAGTAAACCAATGAAGAGCTGTTGGGATCCAGACATGGATGGCATCAAATTTATCAGTCCCAGCATTGCGAAGTAAGTGGTTACACCATGAGACCCTATGACGGCTCGTGAACAACTTTAGAGACGTAACTGTCCATTCGGCGAATTCTAATTATGATCTATGTCGCCCCTTAGGCATATTCCGATCGCCTCGACCTAGGCTCGGTAGACCCCTTTAGTAGCCGCTCACCGCCGGCGAGTGAAAACATGGAAGCTATCTTTTTTACTCCGCGCTTTGTCAAAGAAATATAACAATATAGGAGGTGTCCACGCCATAATTTGACGACTGAGCATCCTGCTTTAACGCCTAAAGATGTCTGTAGTCATTGTCAACTTCCGAACATATGAAGAAGGAGGAAATGAGCCCTGGGACAGAAATAATACCGGCGATAGAGTATGCGACCCCCTTTAGCATATACCTACGAAGTTCCACCCCTTAGAGGATATACACCGAACTTGGCGGCAGCTTGCCACCTCCTATAGCAACTATCAGATGACATCGGAGCTGTGGTGTGGGTGCAATCAGTGATCCAGAAGACCATCTGGCCTCTGATCGCCTGTCCAATACACGCCCGGTACACGGTTGCCGGTTGGCAGAAGATAGACCATCCACCAGTCAGGCTAATGCTCCCCTAGGCGATATGCCGGTCCCCCTCCCAGCCAGACTCATGTCTAGTGGCAACACCACACGCCCTAGATGCCGTGCCGCTCTAGTTCTTGCGCCATTAAGCCTACACGTAATCTCGATGTGTAGGGGTCATTGGGTTCCTCTCATTGGCTTACTCGGGAGCCTTTGTAGCTGCCGCAAATCCCAGCATTTGCTTCTGTAACTCTGATCATACTGAGTGGTGAAGCGAACTCTGACCTATTTGAGAATATCATACTACGCTACTGTCGTCACTGTCGTCACTGTCAGCTCAAACTTCGATCATGAACTTGAGATGTATACTAATCCGAGCCTCATACTCATCGTTGATGGGTCCAGTTGCTACTGGAACGCAAGCACCCCGGCCGCTTCCTACTACCTACACGTCAGCTGTATGTACAGCGGCTTGAGGCGTGTCAATAAGCAAGGGGTTGTCAGATCATGAACAGAAGCCACACCCACGAACACGCATAATAATCCCCTAAACAGGTATAAAACATTACACACACTCTCCAAAGGTCCAATGAGAGTCAAATTCCATGGGCCATCGCTTCTATCGGACTCCATCCCATCAAAAAAAAAAAAAAAAAAAAAAATACGTCGTATCCTGAAAGGCCCCGGGTACATCACGCCTCATGGCTGGGCGTCAACCCATATCAGAACTTAAAATGGCAACCCTGTAGCCCTCCCACCTAGATCTCGAGGTTGAAACATGAAACGTGGATGTCAAGTAGAGATTTTCACCGGGGTCGTTTCAATCTGATAGATACAGCGGCGGGCGCATGAACACCCTCGTCTGGTATACAGCAGAATACTCACCGCACATAGCTCCCCGGACATCGCGGAGGTGGCGTGCGCGTACATACCTACCTGTTCAAGCAAAAGAAACAGAACATTCGTCTTGGTTGCAGCAGGTATAGATAGCAACCTTGTCGACGAACATGTCTCCGCAAGTTCCCCATCGACCTAACTGACACGCGGATATGCTTACTGCGTGACAATGATAGCTCGGCAGCCAGGGGGGCAGGGGTTACTGGATGCCGCGGGCAGACAAGCGAGAACGAGCCCTTCCATTTAGATAGTAAACTTGTTTCGAAGCTCCATCTATTCTCGCATCGGAGAATTGACGACGGTGAGGGTATGTATTGTACACTACAGGTATGTAGTCGTCGAGGCCCCTGGCGTGGACCTTGTCGTGTCCCCCCAAAAAAGGTTCAAGGCCGGGGGTGGCACTGCCTCAGCGTTGCCACCCGCATACAGCTCTGTTCTATATTTGGCTTCATTTTTCCACACACGGCAAGAATCGGCACGGCAGCAGTCGAAACAACATGATCGCGAAGATACAACGCTGTACTTTGCTGGACCTTGTCATGTTTCCTCTCTACATACCTACCTACATTGTAAATATGGATTACTCTTTTCTGGTCCATATCGCATCGTGAGGTTCATTATGCAATTTTATAGCCGAGGCGAACCCCCCTGGCTAGCTTTGACCAATCGCTCGTGCCTGTCGCGCGCTTGTTTCGTGTGCTTCAAGCTGACGGTGGGTTTTTCTCTATTTCTATCGCTTTCCTTTGCTCATCTTGTATCTCATCACATACATACACAGATACCTACATACATACAACGCGTATGGAGAACCTAGACTACCTTAACCTAGTAAACGAAAGCGAAAAGAGCTCTGGGTGTTGTTCTAGACGACTAGGTATACTATCAAAGTTACGTCTATGTAGGTATTCGAAGCGAAGATCCATCTTCCTACCTAGATACCTGCCTACCACTCTACTGCGACTGTTGGTAAGTTCTCACACCTTTACGATGCCCGTGCTCCTATTTCCCCACGACGATGCCTGTATGTAGTCCACCTAAAACCGTATGGAAAAGGCGGTGCCATCCCGCTCTTTTGTCACGATGCTTGCGTCATAGCTCGGACTTGACCCTCGTTGTATTACTATTATCATGTCCGACTAGACCAAGTGAGCTCGGAATAGATCAAGTTTCGGGATCGGTTCGGTTAGCTCGTTGGCTCGCTCTCGCCCCGGGACAGCGATACATACAACTACATACGTCTGGCCCACCCCAGCCACAGCATGTAGATCGATCGCTCGTCATGTCAGCGACGTAGCTACTAGTACAACACCTGATTCCTATCGACCGTCCCTGTATATCCGGTGGTCAAATCACGACGTCTTGAATATCGGTGCCTGGACCGAAACCTTGTCGTTGACAGGGCAGTGATGATATCCGCGTCTTCCAGTCGCACCCGTTGTTGCACAGGTTTCTAAACTCCTCTATACCCCAAGCGTTAGCGGGAGGATCATGGATCATACAACTTACATCATACATCATACATCATACATACATAGTAACCAGTAGCTATGTACGTACACTAGTATAGTAGTCAGCAGTCAGCCCTACACCACACTACACTTATACGGATATTGCATCGTCGCCGTGCCACGTGCTGCTAAGGTAAGACCGCTCCGACTAAGCACAGCTTTCTGTCAGCTTTCGCACGCGGCAGTTGGTTTCCTTAGTCATCCGCGACGACGGCCAGCAGCAAGGGACCAGGACAGGACAGGGCCAGCCAAAGTACGCCTCGCGAGCGTTGCCGTCTAGTGCTTACCTTACTCCGTCGCCGGGGCCGAGGACCGCATGGATTTACGATGACGGCGATGCAAGGGACGGGTCGTGTCGTGTCGTGTCGTGTCGTGTAAGTGGATTAACTTGACTTAACCCGTACTTCGAATAGACACTACTGCTTACCTCCCTACTCACGGCTATGCAGAACCGCATTGTTGCTGTCCATGCCGCCTCGCCTCTAAATAAGTACCTAAGTAAGGCGGGACGGGATTAGATTTGCAAACTTTACGGCAGTTGAAACGCGGAAAATAATAATAACGATGATGATTTGCGAGCGGGAGCTGGCTTGGGGGCGCTAATATGCGCCTCACCAAGCGGACACGCACGATCATACACCGTAATTTAAGAAATTGCTATTTTATTCTATTTTCCAGCTAATTGGGCCATCTATTTTTCGTCTCTTCGCTGACGCCGTGGGACCTTTGTGTTGGTGTGGCTTCTTCGCCTTAGTATATCTTGACCATGGTAATAGGTAATGGGGCGTGAGGAATGTATGCGAGGGATATGATGGCTTTGTTTATTTACTGTGAGGTAGTCGATACATACGGTCGTCTTGGAGGGCGGTGTTCATCCAGTAGATTTTTCGAGTAAGAGGGTCAGAGAGGCTGGATATTAACGATTTGGATGTTTATGCGTACCTATCTATTGTTACTCTTGACTATTACTACTACGGCGTCTTGAGACAATGCGAGCACGCCTAGGCTAGGCATCTAGGTGATAGATTTGGAATCACGGTTGCCAAATTTAGATCCTCTACGATGCTACAATGGCCTCTGGTTCGGGTTACTTACGCCGGCTCCCTCGAGACTTGTATTGACGGCCCCTTAATAGCATTGATGATTGCATAAGAGGCATATCAGGAGACCATACACCATTGAAGGAGGGCAGTGCCTCGGTAGATACATAGCAGTTGACTACCTATCTATGAACTCGAGGCAGGTTTTGTAGAAGTATGTGTATATCATAGTAGTGGAAGGGTCCCGTCAATACCGTAGAAGCTTTACTCAAGACCATTCGCCTCCGGGCTATCTCAAATCATAATGAGTTCGTAGCCAACTCTTTAGCATACTCGCTATAGACTAGCTAGCACCATTTGAAACTCGGGCTCTCACGCCGAAGCTTTTCCCAATGATACCTCTTATAGCAGAGACATATGCACATGAACCTTTTAAGCCTCGTATATTAGATAGTAGAAGCCGCGGTACCGGATCCGTGTAACTATGCTATTTTAGATGTATTACTGTAACTAGTGATGATTGATCCCTAACACAATACAGAAATTCTCATTAACCCTGGAGAAGCTTCGATGCCATTCTTTGTCAAAGATTTGAGATATGCACAAGCAACCCCCAACAGAGCGTCGAATAGGGGTATACCATATACATATTGGCGTGGCTCTCATCGCGCAGGATGTCAACGCTCCATATCCATATATACGGGATATAGCAGTGTTGATGGGCTTATATAACTACACCATTTTAACCTTCTCTTGGGCTAGTTCTACTGTATGAGATTAATCTAGTTATCCGAAAATATCCCTATAAGTTACATGGTAGGTAAGTTAATACCTAGGTCTTATACTAGAAACATGTGAGTTTAGGTCGTGGAAGTATCACACTACTGGCTATAACTAATATGTAACATAATAGTGAGGAACTTACGCTGCTACCGCTCAAGAAATTATGAGCCTAGTTAGACTGTCTTAAGGTGACTTGGACCTCCTATTTTTTGATAACTCCCAGTGAGTCGGTAGCTAAATTAATATTCTAAGTCATTTTGCTTCGCCTTCTCCTCTTAGGGTTGAAGGCAGCTCTTAGAGCGCGGAGATGTCAGTTTTGAGAAGTAAACTGACAATTCGTGTAAATTATATTGCAAGCAGACAGTACTCCGTAGGCCCTAGCCATAGTATCTTAGTAACATGATGTGTCCTTAATAGCGATCTTGCATCCAGCTTGGATGAATGTATCAGGTCCTAAATTGCCTACCTAAGGTATATTCGCAGGTTTGGGATATACGAAGACTTAACTATGCAGGTTAAGCTGGGAAGAATCATTACGAAGCTACATGATATTCAATACAAGTATACATACGTCGTACCGTAACATGTAACACAAGCAGCGTCGTGTGGTGGGAATACTACCTACCCAACCAACAGACCAATCGCACACCTCGCTCGTAGAATAACTATGTAGTTACCCAAACCGTACACAACTTATAAAGCACATCTGGGGAGCGTCTAGCTTTAGGTAGAGAACTATCAAATGAACACGCCATTCAAAAAGTACCTCAATACAAGACCCCTAGAATCTACATACCTAGCCCGGAATTTGGAATCTTCTTTCGAACTAGAAGATTCTATTGACGAGCCCCTGGAAGATGAACCTACTCTATAAGGAGGAAAGAAGTCCACGCGGCCTGTTTAAAAGCCGAGAAGGAAGCCATCGTCCAGGTAATAATTATCCCGATAAACACAAGTGCTATCGGATATCCGTAAGATATCTCAACAAAGACAGGTAGGTAGTAATTTCCACGGACGAGGAAGCCGGAAACAAGGGAAATGATGAAGACGACGATCTGGAGGAGCAAGCGCCTTAGACGAACTATACCCATGAAAAAGGTCACATAGCTGAGAGCACTTATTCGGCTAATTAAACAAGATATTAAGCCATGCTGCTATCTAAATGTCTTTAGCGATTATCACGCGAGATGGCATGGTGTGTATATAAGGAGAAGATGACTTCTTGACGCTCAAATTGAATTAAATGGGGTCTTGGGGATATAGCCGTATAGATTAGCGTTCCAGAAAGCTGTCTAGAAATCGATGAATAGGCACCTAATGTGAAAACAGCATAGTTCTACGTCTCAGCTTCTACCTAAGTATTTCTAAGCTCAATGTTTATCTTAGGCCATCTATTTAACTTTTACGTTGCGTACCTAGGCAAATATGTTCGCCCAGTATAGGCACCTAGTGACCAGTTCTAGGACTTAAATCTAACCGGCGACAACGTGTAGTATCTAGGTAGTCAACGAGTAGGATATCAAGTCCCTAACCTATCTATATCTAGTATAATTAAACGGTGTTATAATGATTACTTCATTATAGCACTAGGCACTCCAAAGAGTGCCACCACGAATTCCATTTACAATCACGATACTTCTTAAACGTTCCTGTACTACACCAGTACGACACTCGAATAACACAGAGTATAATAGCAATGACTCTCCGACCATTCCAAGAATAACCCGTTCGGCGCTCCGTCCGAAGCTACCTAGTATCATTGTTAGTTTTATAGAAGCAAGTGTTCGTATCTCTCTAACTAGTTCCCTACCTATATGCCTAGGTAGGTAGGTATATTTCCGCACCTCTAGGCGTCGTCTCGTAGGTCTCATTATGGCCCGTCAGTAAGCCCCGAACGAAGTAGTAAACTACCTAGAAGTATGAAAAAAAAAGGAAGAAAAAAAAGGGGGGATCACAACTCTTCCCGAAACCTGCCAAACAGACAGAGCGTTTACACCGACTACCTAGCTCCCCAGCTAAGGACATATGTGCCTACCCACATAACGGTGGCAAGGAGCCCAACCTACGGCCCTCTACCAACCACAAGAAGCAGTATCTATCCAGAAGATGAGTTAGGTACGTAGCCTCACAAGCCACAACGCATCCTTCAAACAGCTACTACGACTACAACCTAGTAACCCAGCCCTGCAGTAGACAATTCAACACAGCCATAGAAAAAACCCTCATCGATCCCTCTACTACAAACAAACAGTCACAGCACCATGATAAAAGCCAATATGAAAAAAACAGACCTTACGAAGTCGTACGTCTATCAAATAAGCACCAACCACACTACACTATCTCCCCCCCCTCTGCAAATTTCGAATCAGAGCGAAAAATATAATAAAAAAGCGACGAGCTACACTTTGACTTCAAATCCGGCACGCAAAGCCTCCTACGCATATACGAATGTATGTATGAATATCATGTAATCCCTCATCTGGTCGGTATTCTAGCCACAGCTCTGGATACACATGCGTGCCTTGTATACTCGACGCTCCGCCACTAGCTTGCTTTTCCCTTCTTCATCAAGTATTACCAATCGAAGTGTCCCCAAACCCTCCTCACCGAATTACCTAGTTAAAACTACGTCTACTCCTCGGTGACCTGCAGGTCTCTGAGGCCTTCCACCTTGAGCTCCTCGCCGGTGGCGCGCGCGTAGATGTCCTTGACGTCGTCCGTGGTCGTCTCGAAGTGCGACGTCGCGTCGTAGCTCTTGGAGATGAAGACGTTGTCTTTGGTGCCGTCCTCGAGAGGCTCGTAGAGCGGGATAGGGGGGCCCTAAACGTATGGTGAGCATAAACATACGTGACTGACAGGGGTAGGGGACATCAATGTCCGACTTACCAAAAATTGCTCCTCAATCTGGCCGAGACGCTCCAGACCAGGTTGTAGCTCGAGGTGGTGGTTGGAAGTTGTCTCGGCAATCGTGGAAACGATGGCGATGTAGTAACCCTTAGGGCACACGTTATGTGCCGACGAGACGCAAGCAATGTAGATATCTGGATTCGTTAGCTATCGGCCCACATGTTTTATCCTTACGGCGTGTAGACTTACCGTTCTTACGGCCAACCTGAGACTGGGGGATGATCAATTGGCAGGAGTCGCAGTCGTTAGTACCAGCCAAGGGGTGCTTCAAGACGCAGATGGCCTTCAGCACGTGGCCGACAACCTTGACCTTGTCGGAGAAGTACGAAGGGTCACCGAGAATTAACTTGGCCTTGGTCTCGAACTTCATCTCAGGCTCGATACCGGTCATAGTAGCCTTGATACCTGTCGCCCTGCCACCCTCGTACACGACTTCGTTGACCGAAGTGTTGAGCATGTAGGTACCACCGTAGATAGCAGATAACCGCGCGAAGCCCTGGGGCAACTCGCCGAGACCGTACAGGGGGTAGATGTAAGGCGACTTGCCATACCTTGCTACCGAGTTGCCGTACATCCTAATACGCTCGATAGCCTCGGGGGCCTTGCCAGGTTCATCACTGTACTCGTCGTTAAGGTAAAGGGCCATGGCGTGGCCGACGAAGTCGCGAGTAGAGGCCTCAAGGCCAAACTTGTCGTAAACCTCCTTCATCGTGCACTTGCTTATGTCAAGACCTAACCAGAAATATACCGTCAGCTATTGTTTATCACCTTGTAAGTCGCTTCCACTACTGACCCTTATGTGTGGCAGGATCACTCAGGTCGAAGGTGCCGACCCATTCTATGAAGCTCTTCATCCGTCGCTTCTCGAAGATGCCCATCAGGGGAGAGCGCAGGGCCTCGGCGGCATCTGAGGGGACCTTGGCAACGGTGGCCTTTGCTCCGGAGCCTTGCTGCACGAAGCTGCCTGCGACCTGCTTAAACTCGAGGTAGCGGGTAACGTCGGTAGAGACGAGGATGTTGGTCAGCTCGCCGGACGACATGAGGAACTTAGGAACTAGGTCGATGTTCCAGTCGTTGGGTCGACCATACTTCCTCCATGGTTCCTCGCCCTTCGTGAAGTTGCCATACTTCTTGAATAGCTGTTGTGGGAAAGGACAGTGTTAGTTCATCGAGATTATCGGCGAAACTGAAGAGTAGGGAAGTGGAATAAGTACCGTCTCGAGGTTTACGGATGCAGCCTCTCTGTATGGATATACTTGTTAGCGAAACGTCGACTATTATAATAAGAGGATATGCTGTTTGGTTGTTCTTCTTATTACTCACCCTCCGTAGTGATCATTGCGATCGATGTGTAGAACCTTCTTGCCCTTAACACTCAGCACACTTGGGGTTGTTAGCTCAGTCCGGAACGTCGTGTCAGCGAGCTGCTATGATGTAATCCATACCCAGAGAGAATACACTCGGTTAAACCTGCGCGAGAGAATGCGTGTTAGCCAGCTACATAACTCAACATCACGAAGCTCAACCCCACCAAGGCTGTAGCAGACAGACGAAGTTCAAGTAGGGAATGCGGGGCCCAAAGGAAACTTACCGGTGCCCAAAACGATGACATCGTACTCCTTTGCGATCTCGTCCATGGTGTTTCCGTGGTGCGATATATCTATATGGTATTAAGTAAGAGTCCGAGTCTTAAATCGTTAAAGTAGATTAGAGAGATATGTTGTTGACTCCAGGCCAAACGAAGAAGGATGTGTTTAGGAGAAGGAGAAAACAAGTATCGGTGAGAGGAAGGTTGTTGTGGTGGATACAAAAGTAGCTTTGCTGGTTCGTTTATGGTTCTGAAGCTCGAGTATCAATGGAACTGAACCACTGGACCACTAGACACCACTAGACTGAACCCCTCTAAAGGGAGCTGCCGCCAATCAGCTCTAATTAACACCAACCCCGCGCTTGGCTTAGTACCTAAATAGTACCTAAAGCAACCCCCCCTTTTTTCTAAACTTTGCCTTATCCCTTTTACCTTTTATTATCTACTACAGGGTATTACGCACTATTGATTGCCTATATTTGCTATAATTACCGCCGTCACTGCATTAATATACCTAACCCAAAATAAATATCTTAGGTTAGGTACTCTTTATACGCTCAGCAGTTATGTCAAATCATCAAATATGAGTTACAAGTTATGTAACCCAAGCTTGGGCACTAAGGTACCTCCTAGATTCACAATTCAGATCTCAAGGGATCTCGCAACCCTTTTGGCTTTTGGCTTAATGTAACATATTTACATGCTCCATTCTCGGAGCTTATACTCTATATCAATACATATGCTCGTAAGCTCATGCTCTCGTCGAGGGCTGTTGAGGCTCTGTAGCACTAGGCGGGAGCGTAGACGGGTCAACATTTTCAGCCGCCGACTTTTCTGATCCCTCCTGTTGTTCTGACGATGCCTCTTGTTGCACCTCCTTTTGCTCCTCTACTGGTTCCGCCTCCTTCACGTCTTCGTCAAAATACGAACTCGGAGTATAAGGGCGGTTCGTGTTGGCAAGATCGATTTCTGGGTCTGTCTCGGCTAGCTTCCTCGCGTCCTCCCATACGTAGTATCGTTCTGTCAACGCGTGCTTGATCGACTTCATAGTCTTGCGGACCTATGTATTGCACATATAGGTTAGTGCCAGCACGGGTCATAGATCCTAGACGTAGGTTCTTACCTCTAATAGCCTTTCCTCCATGAATTCCGCTCCGTTCTTAAGCTTTAGCCGGGCCTTCTCCTTCCGCGCCGTAGCAATGCGGTTTTGTTCCTTGACGCAAACCCACCAGAGCTTGTGCAGGTCCTCCCAGCTTTTATGCCGCAGCTCCTCAACGGTCCACCCGCGCCCGTGCTCGGAATCCTCGTCGGGCGTAAGCAGGAGCTTCTCCTTGGAGTAAAAAAACTCCCACAGCCCGTGGTTCGGGTCGACCTTAATATCCGGCTTGAAATCTACCGGTTTCGGTACCTGATCCTTGTCGATGTTCATCCGAAACCGCGGACCAGACCGGTATATGCTGCTCAGCCCACGCTGCTTGTTGTTGTCGCGGCGCGCCCGGCGCATACTTCGGTCTGGGGTCGAGGAGAACGGGCAACTTTGAGTCGCAGCTCTTATTAAGAGCACGCTCAGAAAGGATGGGTTCGCGACATGTTGGTTCCCAGCAGCGCTTATTATCCGGCCAATTGCAGGCCGGACGGAGGTAGTTGTCGCCATGAATTCACTACCTCGTACCTCGGGAATGCCGTACAAGTGGGATATCGATATCCCAGTAGGTATGCGATATGTATTAATGTGATCTTTGACTGTGACGGGATTGAATTTTTGGGTTAATCCGATGTTGTCGAGGTTAATCCGATAAGCTATCAGTGGGCATCTTATATTAGGTAATTATATTAGGTAATTACCCTACTTACATAAGTCAATATCCTGACCCACCAGAGTTGTGGCTTGACGCATCTATCATGGATTATTGTATATACACGATTACTATTTCAAATATGCAAGTTGACAAGATAATTTCATTATACGATCAGTCAGTGAAGCTGAGACGCGACGTGAAGAAGTTGACTTAGGTACGAGATAAAAAAAGAGTCGTTGTTGAAAGGGCGCAGTACTGTCACGGTAGAAAACTACGAAATAGACCAATGTTTGCTCGTAACTGTACGGTATCAGACAAAATTTTGTCTGATTGTCAGGCTTAGACAGTGTTTGATATTTGATAGGTAGTGTTGAACTAGTAGCAAACCTTTTCATCGTGTCTTGGTATTGTTGATTAAATCTGTGACTCGTCACAAAAGTAATATCGTAGGTTTGCTTAAGCTTTTCCCTAGCATGTTTAATACTCTATTATACCCAATGAGGTACATTGGGCAGAGTTGGGTTGGGCTGGACTACTGGGGCAGGATATCAGTCCGATTCCCCTTCTATAGCAGTATTCGAGACTGTCTTTCCTTGTGCAGTGGCCAAGTAGTAAACACAGACATGTTGCAATTGTATACTCCGATATTTGACTCTGCTCTACGTGTACGCCCCTAGAATTATCAAGTATCCCTATATCTTGTCTTTTCTTTTCTTGGAAATCATTCGTTCGTCCAATCAATAAGACTGGGATCTACAATGTAAATGTTTTGCTTTTCAGCACAGAACGTATGAAAATCAAACTTTATTATAACCTAGGTACTTCGGGCTTGGATTGATACGAGGAAGTAGGTGTCGTTCTAGCTTGCGGTCGGTTCTAGGATAATTGTCGAAGCTTGTGTATTCGTAAGTCGTTATAGAAGGGGCCTATGTTTACTTTCTATGGAGAGACTTGTTTAACTAAAAGAGAAATTGCATTCTTATTGTATTACTGTTTTTTTTATATTTGTAGGAGACAATAGAAGCTTTGACGTACCGTCTTTGAAGGTTCGTATCGACGAATTGAAGGAATTATTAGAAGTCATCGTGAGAGAAGAAAGCAATCTCGTGGTCGTATACGCGTCTTGAAAAGGGGACGAAGGAGTTATCGAAGACAGGAAATTAGAAAGGACGTCGTTATCGTCATAACGAAAGGCCAAAACGGCAAAAGTCGACGCGGCAAGAAATGAGGTTCTGCTGATAATAAGCTCTGGGTAGTGGATACGATCTCGGCAGCGAGTTGAGGCTCTGTCTTTAGATCCCGCTTTCTCCAAAAGTCAAGCTCACGGCGGCGGTTATATGGAGCAATGGAACACTGGAGACATGCTACAGCCATGACTATTGCCAGCTTCTGGGGAATGGGCATGACTCCATATCCATGGGGCTTCGTGTGGGGGGACTTTAGGAGCGGATGAAGACCTACACTACGACAGTTGCTTGGATAGAGATAGGGGTCGTCGACGAGGACTATCACAACCGTCACGAGCGTTACTCGGAATACTTTGATGGTGATGCAACTCTCGAGCCTCGCCTAAACCCCTTATTATTGTATTTCTTTGCAATGAATTTTCCCATATAGGTTTGTAAGAGGAAACCCCTGAACTTGCAAGTAGCGCGGACGTGCTTAGCCGGGACACCTTTCTCAACTCGGATAGCGCTCGCTCTGATGCCAAATACAAACTACCTATATTTCATACCTACCTACCTACATAGATATTATAACACGCAAAAGACACAATATAACCGGATGATTCTATCGTCATACGTTTGCTCTATTGTCTATCTCGAATATTACACACGCATTGTAACTACAGGCCAATACGTACCCAGAAAAAGGGCAACGTCTTAGAAACAGTAGTCCGTATTTCGCAACGAGGATGTTCCATGTAGGTAGCAGGAGAAGAGACCCACCACGACGTCTGAATTCTCCTAGCCTTCACCGAGCTTACAACCGTCCCTACTGTAGGCTCGGTGTAATGGCGAATAGTCCAGCCGTACATAGTCCCAGCCTCAAAAATTCTCGTAAGACAAATTGAGCTATTCGATGGCGGTAAGAAGTGCCATCCAATAACTTTCTCGATATTTCATCTGGTACGTAAGCTGGCACGGTGGAAAGTAGACACCATCCCGACCTAGACTACGTTAGAAGCGCCGGCACTAGGACGGACTAAGCACTCCTATGTTGAGAAAAATCCAATATACTACCTACCTTAAGGCATGTCTAGCTTGGCGATTTCGGTTAGCGATTAGCCTGGTCAAGACGCCTCACTCTACATAGTACTATCTATTATAATGCTACGTGGTAGCGCAGAACCTGCAGGTTCATACTGGTTGATGCCGAGATTTGGGGTCGGAATGGGCAACGCTATTATGGCTGTCGAAAACAAGGATCTGGATATCGCGCTTCTTTCCTATCTAGCTAGCATTTTCGTATGTAGATCCTTTGCCCGGCCTTGGTAGAATCTCTCGGGTTGTAAATATTCATGCAAAATGAAGTATTGATAGGGCGTCAGCCAAAACACCCTTTTAGGACATATACTATTGTCATGATCATATAAGTCGTATTTTGATCTACAATAACTGCTAGGGACTGTTTTCTAGCTATTATTTGACTGGTAGCATTTCTTTCACGTCGTCCTTAATTCGATACGCAAGTATCTCATCACTATATTGCGTATGCCTCGTTCTATATCCAAGCTGTAGGCTAGTTATATTCGTTGGATGTAATTAGTTTTACGGAAATCGTGACGCTCGACTCGATAGAATAATAGAGGCGCTGGAATAACGCAGCTGAAACTAGCAGTAGGTATTTTAAATTACGCTTATTTAGATAGGGGAAAGGGCAGGCTTTAATATATTTAAATTTTACTACGGTATCAGGCTATCCTACAAAAGAATATATAGAGCGTTAGCGTATTATCTAAACAGCGTTTGCCGTCTAGACGGTGTATCGAAGCTCAGAATCTACACGCAGTGTTTACCGAATTCCTCCACCGGAGTTAGCGGAAGCTATCGTCAAGCTATCTAACTAAGTGCTTCGTCAGATAGATTCCGACGGGTGTACACTATGTTGCCTGCGTTATGAACTAGCCGTGTTCGGGACGATCGTGATGGCTTGCTTCTCCTGGCGGGGGTTCCCACAGCTTCTATGTAGTTGATACATAGAAGACGATCATTTCGTGATTACATACCGTTAAACCCGAGTTTTGTAATATCAAGTACGGGATGCGGAATGTCTTCACCACTCAGCATATCGAATGGTAGGCGTACGGGCAGCCAACGTGCATCACCGAGTCTAGACAGGTCTAGATGCAGAAGACGACTTTGATCTGCCCGCACTACCTTTCCTCCCATTTGTAGTAGCTACGAGTAACATGACTCGAACAAATCCCGGAGACTTCGGGATTTACTCCTCCCACATGAGATTGACCTCTTTTTGCTCATTTCTAGACAGCTTCCGATTGCACTGCGTACCAACGAGAGCCAATGCTTCGTGTGGCCTGCCCAACGGGCTGCGGGGGAAGAAAGACTTTGAGCGCTAGATCATCTCGAAATAAACAAGTATGAAACCCATAGCCATAGCCGAGAATCCTCTAAGGCACAGCTCGTCTAAGTCATAAATGTATAAAATTTGATGAGTAATTCGATTGCTGAAATAAGCGACTTAACTAATACATGATGGTATTGTATTGCTAACCTTGGATGGTGGAATAATACTGGCTCGAAGCGTTCAAAGTTAAAGCCATAAGTCTTTGGAGAAGCCGTATTACGTGGATGCAAGCATCGTGAGTGATTCTTCTGCGTGTAGATGAAAATGCGTCAAGGCCGCTATCCTAGGCGTTGATCCTTTCCATGCCGAATGCATAACTTTTCTTAATGCACGGTATTTCAAGTAAACCTTGTCTAGTTTGGAAACTCGGCTGATAGAAGCCTATCAGGATGGGCAGCTCATAAGATCTTCATCAGTTGTTCCCCTGCGGATTGCCCTTATCGGAAGCCCGGACGTTTTCTTCAGGACTCGAGACAGGCCATCCCCGGGCACGACCATCAGACCCTAGGGCGAAACCAGCTGATGCTTGCCCTGTTGTCGCAACTGGTGTAACCGTCCACGTTGGGGGAACCAGTGCCAGAACCATGCGTGCAATCGTTAATGCTTCAAAGTTCCTGTTGTCCGCAATATTGGATTAGTTACTAACTATGCTGTTATGTGATATGGTAGTTAATGTATGATGTATGAACACTTTGGTCTGAGTCGCTGCGGAACGAGGATCTCATGGGCGGTCTTCGCATGATAGGACCGGGGGAAGCTGGCATCTGGATCCTGTTCTATGAATTTCGGAAGCAGTAGATGCGCGCCTCGCCCGCAAGCGCGCCATCCAGCAACTTTATATAATGATCGTTGGGTGTGGCGGTGGGGGAATCATTGCCGGCGGCACAGCGTACTTACATCACATCTCGTTACATACTACACACATACCTATCATACATACATTTTACTATCCCACGTATACACGCATGTACATACGATAACACGTATTCGTCATGGTTCGTGCCAGCCCTGTCTCGGGAGTTAAGCGTTATTTGCAATAGCCTGTAACCGCGTCACTAAGGGGATTAGGGGATTCGTATATACGTATTGTAGAATTCGCAATGAGACAAGTCTCCTAAATAAAATAATGCCCGTATGGGTTTTCCTTAGAGTTTTTGGGCTATGCTTCCCCGGGACCCGTCCCCGTCGCGGGGAGTTATTTTGGCTTGGGAAAACTTGGGAGCTTCCATGGTCCCTTGTCACTCCAACTCCCCCTTCTCAATGGGGGTCACGATGTTGCGGTCGAGCTTGGAAAAATTACCATGCGTAACAGCGGCGGTATCGGCACTTGAAATATCGTCTCGTCTTTGGCATGATTACCACATTTATTGAAGAGACGATTGCATGGTCATACGGTCATGAAAAACCTCGCATACGAAGATGGGGGGGCAAAGGGTTCCTGAATTCGGTATGATAGGATAAGATTTCGGTGCAAGCTCGGCCAGGGCGGTTGGCGATGATGCAAGAATCATGCTAATAAACCTGACAGGCACTGACCGCCAAAACAGGAGAGGCAAGGAATTGGGGAATTGGGAATGGTTGGACTAATACAAAAGTCGGACGGGAGGACGTTAAACCAAAAGGGGTAGCATACCCTGAACGCACCCTTGTCTACTAGCCACGGATTTCCTTGACCGCACCTGGATTGGTGCATAGCTACGTCCGGATAATTGCAAATAAATCCAAGAGATGATCGCCAAAGTATCTAGGTACTTGACCAGACTTACATATGGATGTATCTACATTTATGTATCTACAAATGCAATGTACATGTCCCATGTCCTCGCTCACCTTCGATGGTACATAACGAAGCACCACGGGTTGATAAGGGTTGGCTAGATGATGAATGACAATAATGATGATGAGAATCTGAATAAGAACTACCTACCTACCTGGTAATATGTATGTGAGGTCAGCAGGACGCTGATGGACGCTGATGAATAATATCCGATTCAACAGCCCCCTTTCTGGCCTACGTAGGACATAGCGAAAACTTACATAACCGCCTTCTTTATTTGTCTTCCGACCGAATTTGCCTCTTATTGACCGCGTAATGCCTGCTGACCGAAAGAGACGGTTTTGAAGTTCTCACGGCCCGTCTCGAATTTTTTTTCTTCGGGAGCGTCAACTTCGTCACTCTTGCGGCTTGACTGGTCCGGCGGATACCCGGCTGTGTGCAGGGACCTCCTTGCGACATGGGTTGCGTCTCCAAGTCCACCAATGATGAACGGGCGGAGGGTGAGTGTGTATCTTGTAGCAGTACCTACCCTATATTTGTATGTAGCACCCCCTGGCGAGCGAGTATAGTACATATCTTACCTACTACTCTCTCATACAGATGGAGTACAGATTGATATACCAGATACCATTGAAGACATACGTAAAAGGGTCTGCGAATGATCAGTTGATATTGATATCGTCTGCACTCGAACGTTACGTCTCCGAAGCAAGTCATTCCCCAACAACTTCTCGTGTTTTCATCTAGTTTCGACCACAACCTGCTGGAGACGTAGGCGAACTATCGAGCTTAGAAGATACCCAAATATGTAATGATGACGCCCCTAGTCGTTTGCTATACCATCCATACTCGAATACTTGACTCTGCTCTAAAGTAAATACTATGTGTGTGTGTGCGGTTTAGGAGGTTTGTACGTGTGTATGTGTTACGATCAACACATACACATACGTACACAACATCGTATTGTACACGCCTACCTAGGTACATAGGTAGGTAAATAGTCTGAGGTAAGGTTGTATGGAATCGGCCGGAAGTAATAAGAGAAGTTCATAATGCTAGACTAGCAGTATACATACACGATGCCTATCTTGTTTACGTGCTTCCTACGAGATGCGATTCATTATTAACAGAAAAACCCCTCTCAGCCGCCTATCCCTGCCACAGAATCGGAATGTCCTTTTTCGATCCTGCACTATGTATGGCAGGGTTCCAAAACCGGTCGCCAAGGATATAAAAGCCCTCATCTAAACAGTGATAGACCTATAAAATTTGGAAGTTGGTGATGCTTAACAAATAGATGACTATTCTTTCAGGTGGAAGCGAGGCTACGCATTCTGCTTCTCGTCTTATCTTTACTATTTAGATATTATATAGACGCTTAACTTCAATATTAACTGACTAGTACGTACATACACACCTATATAAGTGATGCCAGATGACAAAATGCCATGTGGGAGGTGGGACTCCCGCCATCTAGGGAAAACCTACAGCATCTTGATGAAGATAAGTCGTTCAGTGCCTTGACCTTGCTGACCATGGTGTGTTAGTGTCCCTTACCTTAACCCCTCTCCGTCAAAGGAAAAAAAGGGGAAAAAAAGAAAACACCAAGCCCCCGTCATAGAAGGGTTATGGAAGGACTGGAGACACAATGGCCCTTTTAAAATGGAGCTTTGCAGTTACACAAGCTGGGTCCCGTACGCGTGCCGTCTTGATTAATTCGACTGAGATTCGGGCCATGTCGCGCATATTCAGATCTGCCCACCTTTTGGAGGCTGAAGCTGAGGTGTCCACTCTACGTCGCACAAAACCCGCAGCAATGGTTGACAGAAGATGTGGTGGATGGATTTCTACGGTTTTGTATGGGGCTTTTCCTGGAGATTTCCCAGGATCGTCTCCAAGGACCCAACTACATACGACATCAGACTCCCACGAAGCTCCACCCTCCTAGCTTTGCAGCATCGCCATGGATGAGAGCTCAGCAGTTCAGGTCTCGCTATCCACTCAGCACCAGCATTAGCAGATCGCCTACGTTCCGAATCTCTGTCCTCGGAACGCGACAGCGCCAATGATGATGAAGGCTGCTTTGTTGCTTGCTAGCTTATGTAGTTTGAAAATCTCATATAATTGTCTAGCAAGCTTGGTGAAAATTCTTCTCCGGGTTTATAATGTAATTGCTATTAATGGGCTGCTGTTGTATTACCTACCTAGGTGAGAAAGAAAGCCTCAACAAACTTAGAACTGCGAACATCGGAAGTAGATATTCCCATATGCTAGACCGACGGTTCTGCCTAGGCTTGTTTGTGATATTGTCAACTTGCTTTCTATTGTCATGCTCGAGTAGGGAGTGAGAAGCAATATTTCACCCTGCTTAAGGGATACAAACAGTGCCAAAGTCTAAGCTTCGTGCTGAGTTCTGGTAAATGACTCCAGTCCCTTCGGGTTAGGTAATTGTACCCTTTACAGCGGTGATCTCGGCATCTCTTCCTATCGACTTAGAGTCAATCAACAATTACCGAACTAGCTTGGCGAGACTAGGGGCTCATCATGGATCAGACTAGGAAGCCGTCGAATGGTTTTAGGCCCGTTTCGCTTGACTCGGTAGGCCTACTACTTTTTTCCTCGCGTATCTGGTTCACGAATCGGTGTTAGTCTATAATTCGTAGTGCTCGGTGCGGGCTTTGTGGCTATGATCAATGAATAGATTCAGCTCCCGATCAGAGTCTACTGAAGACCGTCATAAGGTTTGTAAATGTACTCAGTGCTGCTCACGATAACGATACTCTTATGCCATGGCCCTTCACAGTGTTACTACCATCATATACATGTGTATTTTCAGAGACTCACAAAGTTTGCAACAGTCCATGGATCAACACTGTCTGTTACATCTTAGATCCCAGTCGCGCGTGAGCAAGGTAGAAAAAAAAAAGACTCCACCGTCTCGTCATTGTAGTTAGCGTTCGGCAATAGAGAGCGGTCCAGTAGAGCCCTCTTTTTCCCTTTCAAGACACTGTCATGGCGAAGAATCGAGACAGCCCCAATATCCCTTTCCAGTATCATTTTTCAGGGCGATAAATCTGCTACGGCGGCTATATTGTTCACATAAGTCTAGACTTAATAGACTTCATGACATAGGAGATTAGTCCTTCCAATGGCTTAAGACGTGAAAATTTTAAACTACGACTTCGGGAAAGCAACGATGCATTAAGCACCACTCGCTTGTTAGGTTTGGTTCGATTCGACTCGACTAATCTCACGATACTACATCTTAGGAACATTTTATACGAATACTTCGATTTGACAAACTGGTACCCTATAGGGAAGAACGCGGTGTCTGCACGTTTTCATGCATCAAGCTGTTCGACGCAATCATGCATTACAGTTTGAAGCCCAACTCCCTGGGCAGCTTCGCCTGATTCAGTCGTAGTCCTATGTAGTCCGCTTGAGTCGCGCACATCGGGTATAGCACGGCAGATATGTATTTGTATATGCGTTGGAGGTAGACTCGCAGGAGCATACGAAGTGCATGTGAAATGATACTATTATTAAGACTTTAGTGCTCTCTCGTTCTTTGAAGTTCTAAATCGTGTCTCCCGTTGACAATATGTAGTATCCCTAGCAAAAATAGGAGCACAGGATCAGACAACGATAAAAAAACATAAAACTAAAACTATTACGTAGGATCTAAAGTGCAACGAGATAGATATTTGTTCCCTTTTAGTAATCGAAAAGGTATCGTATCGTATTACGAGTACGGTAGAATGGATCATCGGGGACGTATCCCAGCCGGGAGAACAGTACCGTTTCTCTTGGATTGGCTATTCCTGCCGGCCACCACAAACGATCGCCCAATGGATAGGTACAGTCCTGGACTAGGCGCATGTATGCCAACAAATCAGTAGATGCATTGACGGCTGAGTTTGAGGCTCGTGTCCAATTGGACTATTACATAGTAGATAATACGCATTGTAGTTTTGAATTACGATATTTCATCGTATGATTTGTGAGGGATACCTAGTAGGAACGTAGGGACGGGAAGTTAACAAATCGTTCGCGATAGAGTATCAAGTGACCATAAAATGACAACAAACGGATAGGGCGAAAGGGCGACGATGCTATCGGAACTAACCGTCTTGTGTTCCAAGAACATGCATGGTTTGCGCATCAGGTGTGATTGCAATTACATACCTCTTTTTTATTTTATTCTGTCCATCTCTGAATCTATCAATGCACGAATGCACGGGAGAAATGTCTACGATGGATATTACGGCACTGCTACGGTAGTAGCGGAATGGTGTTCACGCTTCCATGGTTCGAGGTTCATGGATTAGTTGCCAATGGGGGGTGTGGGAGGGAATTAGGATATTACCATTTACTACTACTATTTATTATCTACTATCTATCTACTACATCATATGTCGAGTATTATATTCTATCTAAAGCCAAAGTACATACGTACGTATTGTAGGTGGAAAAAAAAGATTAAATCATACATAGTATACCACACGTCCCACGTTACCAGAGGCGTTGTCGAAGTCGACTAGAACGAAGCTACTTAGTATATTCCAACTCGTAGGTATCCAACCAGAGCTTTCATATCCATCTACCTCACTATATCTCGCTATACCAATGCCAATACCAATACCAATACCATACACTCCCCCCTACTGCGTACGGTAGCAAACACGACGTGTCGTGTCGTGCAACTGTACGCCCTTCTCAACACGAGCGATTCTCTCGCATCTGATTATCCCAAGTAGGTAGAGGCGATCAATGATCAAAGCAATAATTAAGCCATGCTAGGTGTGATGTGGCTTAAGGCGGCAACGAGAAGCGGTCCTATGAGAACTGGATATTCTGCCTGGCTGAAAAGGGAACCAATTGGCCAGGCTTCCGAATCGAGGGTACAGCGTCTTAGTTGACGATGCTCGCTGCGAGGTGGTGAAAGTATGTATCATGTATGTAGGTGTAGGTATGTAGGTAGCTTTGAAAGCATGTGAGGTAGGTCTAGGTATGTAACTAGAGGGAGAAATACATAATGTAGGGGGGCACACATTGGAGGAGACACTACATAATAAGCATGTAAGTAGCATGTAAGTAGACTCAATCCTAATTAAGCGCATCCAATACTTCGTACAACCATACAATCGTGCTTTCTCTCTCTCTCTCTCTCCCCTCCTTCCAGACTACATACATCCAGTCTCTACCAACCTTTACCTACCTGCCTCACCTACATCAATAGTAATAGCAACTACATAACATAACATACGCTACACATGTACCTTACCTTAGGTATGTACTTTTTACCTTCCCTCTATGTACGCACGAACATTTTCGAATGCACATAGTATGCGGATATGTACGCGGTATGTACGAATGCAGGTATTGTTAGGTCCGGTAGGCAAGTCTCGTACGAACATAGTATGTACACGTCGAAGATCCAAGTCTAGAAAGTTCATTACCCTAGATCCGTAAGGTAGACGTGCAGCTTGGTTAATACCTAAGGTACATACGTAGCCTAGGTGGGTACTTACTGTGACTTGGGATTTGTTTCTTTGCCTGCCACAAATCATTTTCTCAATGCCCCCCCCCCTGGTAAGGTCCGTGCTGGTTACTGCATACCTATGTACACTAACTAGGTAGTATGTAGAACCCTTGGTGGCTAGCGGCTAGCCAACAGCTACGTAGCACGCGTATCTAGCGGACGTGTCTAACCCCTTGCGGTACTAATACCCTAGGCACCGCCATACCCCTGACTCCCTTAGCAATACCGTATATGTGAATACTCATGCACTTTGCTCCTCATTTTCTTCTCACTTAAGGCATATGTAGACCTCGTTTGTACAGTTTGTACAGTTTGTACATGTACCTCCTGTTTTCTACTTACATACAATACATGCCCTGACTCCTGCGTGTTCAAGGAACCGACTCGCTCATGTCGCGACGAACGATATTTCTACCTACTGATTGATTTTCTAGGAATTGATGAAATGATTTGATCGTTTGAATTTCTTTCCTCCTCCCGCTCTTCTAAACTTGGTATTTACTTTCCAACCTCGCCCTTAGTCTCTCGAACATTTCTCTTTTCTCCCCTTTTCCTGTCTTCTCTCTACCTCACCAATTTCTACTTCTCATCCTTACTGACGAAACAAAAAGACGCCATACTCGATTCGTAATTGGCTTCTCGTCCATTGACAGGAATCTCCGCGAACTCATCCTTCATCTCTCTTGACCGCTTGTAGGAAGGGAAAGAAGAAAAAAGTTATAAACCAACTCTTGTCCACGTGCAAAAAGTCTTAAGAGGGGCAAAGCAACTCTGAATTTAGTACCTTGCGGTGGATCTCAAGCTTGTTGTGAGTGTGTGTCTCTTATCCTGTTATCCTGTTCGGTTTTTTTTCCCGCCTTCCTCTTATTTTTTTTATTTTTTTTTATATAAATTTTTTTTCCTCACTTATCATTGTCCGACGCGTTACCGGAACGCACGCCCCTTTCCTGATTAAAAAGGAAAGAATTCCCTTAAGAAGGAAAATTTCTATTCTTGCCACGCTTTAGCCTTGAAACTTACCATTACCATACATACATCAGCAATATCAGCTAAAGGTACCCTCATCTCATCTATCTACAATACCCGCTCCTGCGCCTGTCGCATCCACCGGTTTTTTCCCGTTTGATTTTTATTTACCTATTTTATACCATTTTTTCCCTTTTCCACACCAAAAAAATACCCCCCCCAAACCCAGACTTGACACCACCCACTTTGAAATTTGACTTGCAGTTTGCATGCATCAAAATCTCGACGAGTCACCGTCATCCATTCATCACGGCATCCACTTGTCCGCCGCCAATTCACTACATCCACTACCCACCAACCGACTAAACGGTTCTTCTCGGCACTCAAACCCACTTTTCCTTTTCAGACGTATTTTTGTATTTTCGTATTTTTGTAACTTTGTACCTGGACATGCTGGTTTACCTAGGTACTAGGCAAGACACGCGAGTTTGATTTCTGACAAGGGACTAGTACTCAGGCGAACCAAAATAATAAAACCGACCGAAACAAAAAAAAATTTACCACGGTTCCTTCCCTGTCAAGAAGGGGGGTAAATTAGTGATTCGGTTGAAATAAGAAGTCGCGACCACCACACCTCTCACCTCGAGGAACGTGGACCCAAATTCTCCACTTTAGAAACACCATTTGGACCCCATCAGTCCCATCTTCTGCTGCTGGGTTTGGAGCCTCACGAACTACTTTCGTCCACCTGCTCCATTCAATCCCCAATTCTACCCCAAAAACAACTTTCCCCTCATCGCCGCATAATTTTTTATTTTCTTTTTTTTTGCCCTGCGGCATCACCATCGTCGACCTTGCCCTTGCGGATAATCCACTATCCGCACTGGCGTCAACATCTACATATTCAGGTCGGGTATCAGGCGTGGAGGAATTTTCAGGATCCTTAGGTCACCGCTTTCGGTTATTTGACCTGCGACACCTGTCAGCATAGCATCCAAACGCCAACGCCAACGCGTTCGCATCATTAAAACTTTCCCCGCCGTCGCGCGCATCACCATCATCACGTTCGCTACGTGTAGGGTTCTAGTCGGTTTCGATTGAACTCGGACAAAGAAAGGAAGAGGTGGAAAATAGGGATAATTGTAGCACTACGAGACCTAGGATTGCTTCATTTCGAGCAATCGTGGCCTCATTTGCAATTGCCACTTGGACAGGATATGGACAGTGGCTCAAACCAACACCCGTACTCGTCTAACTCCATAAACACATCAGGATCAACCTATCCTTCGCCAGCGGCGATCTCCCCTAATCAATTGCAACACGCGTCCATTCAGCACACACTGCCGCCTTTGCAGCACAACGCCTCTACTATGCAATCCATTTACGGCAGCCATCCTCACACCCCTAGGACTCCAGGCACTCCTAATACTCCGCAGCCGCCTAACATGAGTCAATATCCGCCTCCCAACTCGGGTCCTACGCGTGGTTCTTACGGTATGATGCCTAATCAGTATCAGCAACCCCAGCAGGGCTACCCTACATCATCTTCGATGATGCCGCAAGCTTCTGTCGCGGCTTCTCATCCGCAGCCTATCGCGCCGGCTCCTGCGGCGGCGCGACCTCCTGTCCTTCGTCCTATGCCCGCTGGCGGAGTCATGCCGCAGACCGGGCTGCCATCTCCTTATAGTGGAAGTCCCATGATGCAGCATCAGCAATCTCTACTTCAGCAGGATAACGACCAACCTACGCATGTAGTTGGCTCGCAAGGACGCCGTGGTATATTACCTAGCGCCCCGGGAAGACCCGCTGCCCCGACCGGTAGTGGTGCGTCTAAGAACACGGTAATTCCGCAGAAAGATGCGGATGGGAAATTCCCCTGCCCCCACTGTACAAAGACTTACCTCCACGCGAAGCACCTTAAGCGCCACCTTCTCCGCCGTGAGTCTGACCGGTCCACAACGGTAATCTCCACTTTGCTAACCTTATTTAACAGACACCGGCGACCGCCCATACATGTGCGTGTTGTGCCGTGATACGTTTTCGCGAAGTGACATTCTGAAACGTCACTTCCAAAAGTGCTCTATTCGACGAGGAAACCCTACCGGGGTGAGCCATTTGTCTCATCCGCAAGCACACGTTAAGAAACAGCAGCAGAATGCGCAGAAGGCTAACGAGGGTGATATGGGACATATGAATGGCATGACTAACATGCCAGGTGATAATGTCGTCCACCCTTTCGGTATGGTCCAGATCCAAGATGGTATGGGAAATATGGCCAACGACCAGAACCAGCTTTCTAGGTCAAGCAGTATGAGTCGGATGGACGAGAACGGTAACCGGGATCGAAGAAGCATGACCGGCGGCTACAACGGCGATGTGTCGAATTCGATATCTTCGAATATCAACCCTCAGTTGGCCAACTTCAACATGCCCCCGGGCCAAAATGGCATGCCCATGTATGGAGCTTCTGGCTCAAACCAACAATCTGGCCTTGACTGGTCCCAGATGTTTCCACAGTCTGGTGCGCACCATGCCTACGTCAATCAGTTCCCTCCTAATATTGGACAGAATCAGACCGCAATCAAAACCGAGCCTAACCTCACTTCCGAAAGAAACAGTGGCATGCCAGGCATGGCCCCGAACGATGTGAACGACCGATCGCTTTTTTTCTCGAATTGGGGCATGCAACCATCGACGCACGACCCTTACCATCGACTCTCTTCGCAAATCCTCAACTTTTTCCACCCGCCCGGCACGGTACCCTCCAACCACACCGCCAGCCTTAACGACTTTTTTTCTCCTGTCAACATTAGAGACTTTCTTGATTCATACATCCATTTCCACTTCCATTTTTCATTCCTCCACATCCCCACCTTCCGTATCATGGAGGCTTATACGGGTCTCATAGCCGCAATGTGTTGTATTGGCGCTTGTTACTCTGATAATGCCGCATCTTCCAACGTTCGAGAGATAACAAATTTTTTAAAGATAGCACTCGAGCGCGATTGCGACCTGCTCGGTAGCAACGAAGCGCAAGCCGGTCTTAAATTCGGCAATGGCAGAGACAGAAGGGATATTGAGCGGTTACAGGCACTTATTCTAATGTCGTCGCTTCTTATTTGGAACGGCACACCTGTCCAGCGTGAAAGTGCTAGGAGAATCTTTCCTCTGGTGGTGGATATTAGCCGAAGATTTGATCTGCTGCAAGTCAGAAACGACTCAGCCTTATACAGCATTTTTCATCAGCCAAAAATCTCGTTGGAAGACCTGAATCCCGGACAATTTGATTGGGCGGCGTGGGTCGAACAAGAGTCGCGCATCCGAGTGATGCATATGGTATATCTTCTTGATGTTGCGCGTACCCTTTACTTCAACTGCGATCCTCAATTTGATTCCTTTGAGATTCGCGTCCCTTTGCCTGCAGACGATGCGGTCTGGGAAGCGCAATCGGCAGTTGATTGCGCGCAGGGATTAAACTTATACGGATCCGATGCGGCGAGGAGACAAAACCCAGATGGATCACAACGCAGCAAGCAACCAGAGTTAAATTTAACACTCGCCGCCCTCTTCCATGCATCATATCAAATACATCCGGGAAGCACCAATCTATACGGCAAGTTTATATTAATTCACGCTATCATTTCTCAGATTCGGCGTGCTCAAATCGAAGGCCGTATTGCTGCGTTGGATGGTGCTGCCACGCCTCTCTCACAGAATGATTGGGTTATCTCGAATGGATCAGATACAGGAAGTGGTAATGCAAGCGCCAACAATAGCACGACTGGTACGCCGGTGGCTGGGTTTTCGGCTCAAACATATAAGACTCTCTGTACCGCGCTCGATAAGTTTAAGTCGTACTGGGATATGGACATGGCGATCCAGTTTCCTCCTTCGGTCTCTAATCCTCGACGATACGGTTTCTGTCGTGATGGAATACACTTTTTTTGGCTTGCGAAATGGATGCTCAAGAATACTACGGTGGCGGATTTACAACTGGCCCCGGATAGTCGATTTAGGCAGGTTATTCAACTGCTCAAAACTGTAAAGTCGTGGGTTATGACGGACGGTGCTTCAAGAGGCGAAGAACTTGGGTCTGTGAGCGATATCGACAACGACTTCGCCGTTACCAATCTTACTCTAGACATGACGCAACTTTTCAAACCTTTGCCGTCAGTCGTGGAGTCTCCTGGCATGCCTGCTGTTAAAACGGAAGTTTAAGCAAAAAAGGCGACTATTAATCTACCAAAGATCAAGATAAAAAAGCATAAATATGGCGTTTCGTTGATGTTTTTTATTTCCTTACTTTTCCTTTTATTTACTTATGGCCTCATAAAAAGTTTCGATTCTTCTCTCTGCATCGGATCGGGTTGACGGCGGCAATTTCTCTGCATTTTCCGGGTTGGCTCACAACAAACTAGACTGGCTGTGGCGTCTGCATTTAGACTCGATGATTAGATTCAGGCCAGCTCAAAAAGCAGGTCCCACAAAACCTCCTTTGGGAGGTGATTATGATGTTTACGTCTACACTGACCGGTTAACAATTCCTGGAGTGGTCTCGTTTCTTGTGGTACGCATTATTTCATAGGGGTGGCATTCGAGCAAAGTGTGAGGGTAGGAGGCGGACTCATTGCAGCATGTTTTTCTTCAACTGATGTTTATGGGACGAGATAGATTACAGATCAGAACAATTAAAGTATATGGTTTCCATTGTTCACGTCCCTAAGACCCGCGTGCAAAGTGAAGCTTGCTGTTTCGTGAATGACTAGCAGTAAGATGCAGAAGACTCTATCTTGATACCGTAGGCTTTCATAATTTCCAGTGTTTTTCTAAAAGAACTATATTCATCGATACTCTCTCAAACGGCGCCCATAATTTCATTTGCGAGGGCAATGTTACACTAGGCTTTTTAAGTAACATGGTTATTCCTAATTCCTTTTACGATTTACGGTATGCTATGATATCCATAGATAGATACCCAGAGGTAATTATGTTGTATATTTGGAAAAATGTCTTGTTCCCATCTAATTTTCCCCCTTGCTAATAGCGTAATCCGTACATACAGACGGTATACACAGTTCACCCCGCAATAATGTTCGGTACGCTAGAATTTGGAATGTTCCATAACCACAGACAACCAAAGCAGTTCAATTAAGGTAGTGGACTGAGTATAAGAAACTGGGTATAGAAAAATGACCTGTCACATGGAAGTGGAACCCCCACCCTTGACCAACCCAATCGTCTACATAGATGACGGGTAGGCGGCGACATAGCTCTGTATGCACATCTCGGGGTCTTTGCTTACCAGAGATAAAATATCGACGCTGGGGGGGAATAATTATTATTGTTTTCTGCCAGAGGTATACATACTATACTATACTATACTATACTATACTATATTACACTATACCCCAAGGACAAAGCAAGACACGGGCTGGAATCGTCGACGAGGTACCGCCAAGTAGCCGTAAGTATCGTTTTTCGCCTCCTTGATCACCTACCTAATTTGCCTATAGGAACAACTAGCAGGGCAGGGCAGGGCAGGGCATGGCACATGTACGCTGCGTATAGTTAGGCATGCTGTACACGATACTATACATACCTACCTACACACGTCGTCGAGTATAGCCAGCCGTCCGGGGTCGACCGTGGTATGGATTCTGGGTATTCTGGGCCCTTTTTTTTTTGTTGCCCGCCCGTGGGGTCCGCCGCCACGTGGGTTAGCCAGCCAGCGGCTATCCCGAAGTTCACGTACCGAGGGCTTTTTTTGGGCTTAGGGCAGCAGGGCATTACAGTACATGGCTCGCTCTCTCGCTAGGCTGGGGAGTGAGTTTTACGGCTTTTTGGTCTGCGTTGTCTGAACATATGTGTGTGGGCGTGTGTGTGCGTGTGTGTGTATGTGTGTATATGCATGTAGGGCTTTGCAGGGGCGGTTCGAACCGTTCCCGTCGCTGGTCCGGTTAAAGGTAGGTACCGTGCCTAACTAACATAACAAACATCCATGGTTGTCTGGGATTAGGTTGGGGGGTTGGGTACGCGGCCGAGAAGGGAAGGCTGGAAAAAAAGCTGTGCTGTCGTCGCGGGAGAGGCTACCTATCCCGGAACAGGGTATATATTATGCACACACGCATACACATACACATATACACACATACATACACGTTTCCGCACGGGCAACATTCGCTACAAGAAGCGTCGTCCGTCCACCACGTTCCAGGAGCGCGGAAGTCTGCCTTTGCTGTCACTCGTCCACGGTCTACATGCTATCGACGTGTATGACGTCTGACGGTCTCGCCAGGGGTGCTGCTGGCGCTTGTCTGTGGGAACGCTGCTACGTGCGTACATACATACCTACCTACCTACATACCTACCTACATACTTACAGTACTTCTGATGATGACACGAAAACAAACGAACAAACGTCGATACATAACCTACATACTCGTGCCCCTCTCCTACCTGGTCGATCTGCCATCATCACGCGTTTATCCTACGTGGCACGGATCCGACCAGGCTAGTTAGAAGCTAGCCAGCCGGAGCTGCTTCAGTCCAGCCACGTCTGTTTTTCTCTCTGTCTGTCTGTCAGTCTGTCTATCTGTCGACTAGCAAACCCGGCCTCGTCGACTCCTCCCCTTCCCCCCTTTCGTTTCCCGCCCCCGCTCCCACGTCGATAGAGATATGTGGCACCGAGACGTTCGTCGAGCTTCCAAACTTAGCATAACTACCTAGCATTAGCATTGCCGTTGCAAACTACCGCACGCACGTACACTCGAGCCGGGTAATCCAGCTAGGGAAAAGCCCGCTCGTTCATCCCTCTCCAGGTGGCGAAATCTCCTCCTCCTCTGCAGCACGGCACTGACCAGTGTATGTCTATGTTCTATGTATGTATGTATGCACCTAACCAACACCAAAAGCTCAGTCCGCCAGCTGGCTCGGCATCCGATAGGTCGCACCGACCATCGCCTAGCCCAGCCTAGCCCGGCGAGAGCAGCCGCCGCATTTCACCTGCCTACCTACCACCTACATACATACATGACACATATTCACATACACGCATACATAGTTTTTCCCTCAGCCAGCCAGCCAGCCAGCCAGCCAGCCAGCCTACGGTAGAAAGGCTATCACAAGCCTTTCCCGCCTCTTCCCTTCCCCTCCCCCTTCCGTTGTGTTTCCGGTGCAGTTCACGATCGATCCCTTCGTTCACCGCTGCTTTCCGCCACCGTCGCCACCATCATCACCACCACTGGGCCCCTCCCCTTCGTTCTTTCTCTCGACGGCGGTGACGCTCGGCAGTATCTTGGCGAGCGCGGCCTTGTCGTCCTCGGTGGGCGTGAAGCCGTACCGCGCCTCGGCCCGATCAGCCAGCTGCAGACCGATGGCGCGCCAGGCCAGCAGGCCTAGGCCGACGCCTATGCGGGCGCGGGGCGAGAGGTTGCGGAAGGACCTGTTAGTTTTCTTAGCTCGTGAGGATGATTTTTATTTTTATTATTAATTTCATTATTCATGTTTTTATTTTTACTTGAGATAGGGGAGATAGGATGGAGATGGAGAGAGAAAGGTAAGTAGGTAAGTAGGGGAGTGAAGTCGGTGACGCCCGAGAGGTGAGACGGTGAGAGACGGTGAGGCGTGAGTGGTTAGTTCGGTTGGATTGGGGTCTCTGGTTGGCTGGTCATATTTGAGACGGACCCCCAGGTGACAGATGTATAGGTAATGTATAGGTAATGTATATGTAGTATGTATGTATGTATGTATGCGAGTATGTGTTGTTTATGTTTATGTGTGTTATATGCGTAGCGCAGGTGTGAGGTGTATAGACATGTAGGCATGAAGACGGGTTTACTTACTGTAGCAGCGACATGCTTGTACCGTATGAATCTTGTGAGCGTGTGAGCTTCTTCTTCTCTCACCGATCTCCCCTTCTAAGTGTCGTGTGCCGCTGAGCGAGGGAAATGAGCAAGCCTCCGAGACGTTTCAATAACGTAAGCCGGCGTTGTTGTATCGTGTTTGTGTGGTCTAGCGGCAGAAGGCGGTGAGTATCGAAATTGGTTTTTTTTTTTTTTTTTTTTGTGTTTCGATAATATTTTTTTTTAATAATAATAAATAATAATTATTATTATTAATTTTCACCTGCCTTTTTTCGCCTCCTGTTTTTATTGTACAGTACGATTTCGGGATGACGGGATCTTTTTAGGTATTCTTGGATCTTACATGTTCCGCATTGCCTGTAAGTAGTATATGCAGATTGTTAGTCGTGCCGTCATTTGTGGTTATACGACATGATTTATTATTTTCGCCTCAAAAATTCGGGATTTGAACTTGAACAAAGAGGCGCCACTCGTTCGTGCCGTAAGCCACGTTTAAGATTATGCCGTATAAATGCATAAATGCATATAATTTTTTATAATTTTCCGCCGGAAAGGGGAAAGGGGGTATCGTATCGTATACTCAAGTAAAAGCCTATTGGACAATGCTTCTCCGTCTGCGTCTGCGTCTGTCGACTTCCGACGACAGGCAGCTCTCACTGCATAAACATTTTACTTTTTATCTACCTGATTAATTTAATCTACGATTTTTTGAACGGTCCGTCTCGATCTTGCATCGATCATCGGAAACCTACCCGTGTCTAATAATAACCAACTTAATGATGATGACTCGAGCAACGCGCTCTTCGTGACACTAACCAATCAATCGCTGGCTCCGTACTTAGTACGGTACTCCTCGATGCTCTTGATGTCAGCTTCCGAGATAACACCCTTCATACCGTCGATGATGTCGTCGAGCTTCACGATAGGGATGATAGGGATCTGATACTCCTTCTTTAACTGGCCGATGGCGCTTGTCTTGCCGTCACCCTCTGGCAAGGTTTCCTGACGATCTAGTGCGACAATAATTCCTACAACAGTGCCACCAGCGGCTCGGATCATGTCGATGGCCTGGCGTTTGGCTGTGCCGGCGGACACGACGTCGTCAATGATGAGAACACGCTTGTCTTTTAGCGGCGATCCGACGATGCTGCCGCCCTCGCCATGATCCTTCGCCTCCTTGCGATCGAAGCTATAGGCGGCGTGGCGGTACTTGGCGCGGTCTAGCTTAATCAAGGCGTAGAAGACGGTGGCGGCTAATGGGATACCCTTATAAGCCGGGCCGAAGATGACATCGAAACCGTCGGCCAGCTCGCTTGTGGCAATAGTTTGGGCGTATGCATCCATGATGGGCTCATGCAGCTCGCCAGTATAGAAGTCGCCCGCATTGAAGAAGTAGGGCGATGTCCGCTTCGACTTCAATTCGAAAGACCCGAACCGTAGGGCGCCGCCCTCGACGGCAGCCCGCAGGAAGTCCTTCTTATACTGCGGAAGACTCATCCTATGGATTTGTGTCTAAGTTGGAATTAGTTATCATAATAATATTAGGGGCTGGATGCTTTGGTGTGGGGTAACATCTGAATTGCTTCATATAAAACTCATGGCGGGGTAACGAGAGAAAGTAAGGAAAAAGTGAAGAATAAAAAAAGGCGTCGTGAGTAACTTACGAGATTAGGATTGTTATAATTTGGTTGTAAATAAATTAACCAAATATTAGTAGCTCGGCCAAGATTTTATAGAACTTGTCAACTTTATGTTTTCGTATCCAGCTCGATTAATAAAATTGATACAATTTTCACATGCGTCGTCGCGTTCTAGAGAGCAATCGCGCGCAGCTCAACTTTCCACTTTCCACTTTCTTCACCAAGTAAGATAAAGTTATCGTTGATAAGATAAGATAATCGATAAGGAATTTTTCTGCGCCAAGATTTCGCAAAAGTGCAACTCCCACTGTCCCTCCACTCCGCCTTTTTTCAAAATACAACCAAAAAAGGTCGATAAGCTGAAGAACAGCTAGACCTTACGCGGCTGTTTTTACCAACAATCCTAACTTAGGTACACAATCGCATTATCTGTCGCCCAAGATGAAGACTACTTGGAAGGATATCCCACCGGTCCCGACGTCGGAGGAGTTTCTTGATATTGTTCTATCAAGAACTCAGCGACGTCTACCCACTCAGATTAGATCCGGATTCAAAATCAGTCGTATCAGAGGTTCGTACACTATCCAGCATTGGTCGCGTCTAATTTGCGCTCGGTACTAACTGGCTATCACAGGATTCTATACTCGTAAAGTCAAGTTCACTCAAGAGACTTTCACGGAAAAGTTCGCTCAAATTCTTGAGAGCTTCCCCCGACTCCAGGACATTCACCCATTTCACAAGGATCTTCTAAACACTCTCTACGATGCCGACCATTTCAAGATCGCCCTCGGCCATCTTTCAACCGCGAAGCACCTAATCGAAACCATCTCGAGAGATTATGTGCGACTTCTCAAGTATGCTCAGAGTTTGTTTCAATGCAAGCAACTCAAGAGGGCCGCGCTCGGTCGAATGGCAACTATCACCAAGCGACTAAAGGACCCTCTAGTCTATCTCGATCAGGTCCGCCAACATCTTGGTCGACTTCCCTCCATCGATCCCACCACGCGCACTCTCCTGATTTGCGGGTACCCCAACGTTGGCAAGTCGAGTTTCCTGCGCAGCGTAACCAGAGCCGACGTGGACGTTCAGCCTTATGCTTTCACCACCAAGAGCTTGTTTGTTGGTCACTTCGATTACAAGTACCTTCGTTTCCAGGCTATTGATACGTAAGTTCTTTCAACATCTACTATTTGCACCGAAATCCTTATTCTTTAGCCTCGAAGGGGGTTAAAAGTAATTAATGCTAACGCAAAACAGCCCCGGTATCCTGGATCACCCCCTCGAGGAGATGAACACAATCGAAATGCAGTCTATTACTGCCATTGCTCACTTGAGGTCAGCTATCCTTTACTTCATGGATCTTTCGGAGCAGTGTGGTTACTCAGTTGCCGCGCAAATGCAACTATTCAAGAGCATCAAGCCCTTATTCTCAAACAAATTGGTCTTTATTGTTATCAACAAGATCGATATTTTAAGGCCCGAAGAGCTGGATGAGAAGACGAGCGGCGAACTCCAGTCATTAGTCTCCTCCGGTGAGGTAGAGTTGCTCCAGCTCTCCTGCAATACGCAAGAAGGCGTACAGGAAGTCAAGAATGCCGCTTGCGAGCGACTTCTTGCGGACAGAGTTGCCCAGAAGTTGAAGGCAGGCACGTCAAACAACGGTGCCATTGGTGGCAGGTTAGCAGATGTTATGGCCAGAATTCACGTGGCGCAACCTATGGGCGGTGCTACGCAGGAGACCTTCATCCCCGACGCTGTAAAGAACCTCAAGAAATACAACAAGGAAGACCCCGAACGCCGCAAGTTAGCTCGTGACGTTGAAGCTGAGAATGGTGGTGCTGGTGTGTACAACGTGGACTTGAAGGCTGAATACATTCTTGCAAACCCCGAATGGAAGCATGACAGAATACCCGAGATTTACGACGGCAAGAATGTCTACGACTACATTGACCCTGATATTGATGCCAAGCTGCAAGCACTAGAAGAGGAAGAAGAGAAGCTTGAGGCGGAAGGATACTACGACTCGGATGAGGAGATTGATGATGCAGAAGAAGCAGATATCAGAGTGAAGGCAGAGATCATTCGAGAAAAGCAGGCACTGATTCGGAATGAGTCGAGAATGCGTAGAGTCAAGAACCGTGCAGCCTTACCTCGCAAGGCTATCAAGAAACCTCTATCTCAACTTGAGGATACTCTTGACGAGATGGGTGTTGACACTCAAGACCTGCAACTCAGAGGAAGGTCGCAAACGGTGACCCGTGGACGTTCTCTCACCAGAAGTCGCCTTGGCACTGAAGATTCTAACGCCATGGATATTGACGAGACACCCAAGGAGAGACTACGCTCCAAGAGCCGGGCGGCGAGCCGAGCAAGAAGCCAGCCGGCAACAAACAGGCGCGATGATGGTGTCCAGGACGAGGAGACGAGGACGAAGGCGGAGAGACAGGCCAAGCTGAGCCAGAGGAAGATGAACCGCATGGCCAGACAGGGTGAGGCTGATAGGCACATTGGCGCCACGCTGCCTAAACATTTGGTAAGTTTTCTCTACTATTTACATACCGTGCGGTACTGTGCTAACATGAAAAATAGTTTGCCGGTAAACGAACCATGGGCAAGGCGTCTCACCGTTAAGGAATACTTTTCTACCACCCACGGTCTGTACATAGTTGGTTTGATATGGCATATCAGGTTTTTTTTACTTTGCTTTGGCGTTCAGGACGGATATGATACTTTCCAGAGACGTGCCCCATCGCGTTTACGACTATTTTAGTTGAGTCAATCGATCATGAGAATAAGTCCAAGTTGAGGTCTTTAGTGTGATTTGTCCATGTGAATAGGTACATATTGAAGTGAAGTGTCAAGTGCTATGCTTCTATATCCTACGAAACAACGTATCCAGGGTTTCTCTTAGACCTGCGGCGTAGTCGTGGAATCAAGAAATAGCTACCTAGGTACCTTGTACGATTCTTAAAGTACTTAGTTCCCTTTTACTTGTACTGGATATTTTAACGGAAATGGGCTTGTAGCACTCTGAATTGGGGGTAGAGGTATACTTGCCCAGGTATGTATACGAATAATACCACGAAGCTACTAAAATATAGTTAGTTGTCATAATTTTCCCATGCAAGTTTGGCCTTAACATATAAACACTACACCTTTAATTCTTAAGTAATATATATCTGGGTAAGTACTTTAACGGCCTAGGTACTTTATGTAAAGAGAGTTATAAACATATAAGGGTAAACGCAAATGCCTTGGCATCTCTTGTTAAAAGCGTAACGGATGAATGTATATCATTGAAACCTTTTCCTAGCCCAAGGAGAATCGTGACTATAAACGGAATCCTCGATATATCGTACAAAATGGTGAAATTTCAACCGATAGTTACCTATATAAACTTGCACTAGATTGTTTCAACATTATCTTTCCAATGATAAATCAATAGTCATCTCTCAAGACTTCCTTCAACCTAGAAAACTACCTTACATAAGTCCTTAAACTACCTCCTAACCTTAGGTACCTAAGGTAAAGTCAATGACCTCAGAACATGCCATATATTCCCAACCTTTTATCACGCCGAGCAGTCCTTACATACATACTAAGACATATACATACGTACAGGTACCTATGTCAAACGTTCCCAAACATACGATGTACAACCTTTAATCCGGTATCCCACGTCTCTCGTCAGCACGATCATCTACCTACCTCCCTTGCGTTATCTCACCTTACCCTCTAACCTACTTATCTTAGAGCGGGATCGGATGGAGGGGGGGGGTTAAAGATTATTTTTTTTTTATTTTATGTTACTTCATTCTATCTTATTTTATCTCATTTATCTAACCTACCTGTTATTTGTTCAAACTGTAGTGCCGTCATATGTTCCTCTACAAGCAGCCCGCATGTATATATGCAATATATCTACCCAGGTACCCGTCCTCTTCTGTGCAACACACTCTCTCACGGGTTACCATCTCGGGCAATCCTTACTTTTCTTTCCTTTCCTTTAAATATTATTTAAGTCTCGCAGCCGTAAGCACGTACGTCAAAAGCGACCAAGTCATGAGGTCCAAGTGAATTAGCAACTCGCTGCTACGCTCGTAGCCTCAAATGAAAATTACAAAAAGGGGGAACCATAAAGCGCGGCAGTTATTACGCATTACTAAAAAGAAAACAAAGAAAAGAGTCGTCATGATAATAGAGCGATGAATTCATCAACGGCAAAACGCACGTCGCGCAATATTAGGTAGGTAGGTAGCTAGGTATCTAGCTACCTAGCTGGTAGTCTATGTGTCTTGTCTATATGCTCACTCACTCCCAGCTCTAGCTTCCATTATCATTTATGCAAATGCCGAAAAAGTCTTCGTTCCACATGGTCCTATGAACAAACTGCATAAAATCACCGCAATTGGACGATAGAAGCAGCGTCGTGTTTCTGTCCTCGTATGTAAATGCCGAAACTTTTTTCTCTCTTTTACCGGTAGCTTTCCTCCGTGATTGGGTATAGGAACTCGCAAATTATTGCTTGTGCAAGTTCAACGCAAATCTCACCTCACCTTACTTCACACCTCATTCCGATTTACCGCCCGGTCTGGCCTAAATGTTACGAGTGAAACCCCGAAATGTCAATTAGCCTCGCGATTGTGGTCTCGCCGAATAAGAGGGCAATCCCGCGATACTGAGTGACATATCGTGCCAACCTCCGCCGCCGAATCCTACTGAACTCTCTCCCAGGTGCAAGAAGCCGAATCGTTCATAGAACGTAACCAAGTACTAATGCCGAAGGCGTTAATATGACGAGTCACGACCCGCGTAGGGACTAATAGTAGGAGCAAGAAGAAGCAATGAAGAGAAACAAATAGTACTTACGTCTCGGCAGATAAGCGAGCAGCGCAGCGCGCACTCCGAGTTCCTGAGCTGCTGAAGATACGACTTCAAGAGGAGCTTTCCGAGGCCGCAGCCCTGGAGCTTAGGGTGGACGGCGAACGAGTGGATGCAGATGGTGCCGCCAGCCTCCTGATGGCCTAAGCCGGTTGTGTTGCGCTTGTTAGTGCGGAAGTCACGGGGGTAGTCCATGGCCTTGTCAGTCACAATTTCGTCGTGCGATCGCGTCGCTACGATATGCGCCATTAGAACACTTTTAGCGCCATTTTCGCGACCCGTCTCAACGGGATGCGCCGTCGGGAACGTATCGATCTCAAAGCCCTCAGTTTTATCAGGGGCGACGGTACAGAAGAGACCGAGACATAGCTCTGGGCATACTGATAGGCGGTACTCAAACTAGTTGTGAGTTAGTAATTCCTTTTCTTTAGAGGAGTATGGTATATCTAATAGGAGTATAGGTAGGTATGTATATGTGATATAGGGGTAATCACGTGTTACCCAAAAGCGACATAGCAGCAAATATGACATATCAAACCGAGATATGATATTTCAATAAATCAGGTATGAATCTGAAACAAATGTAACTCAACTCACCTTCTCTCTCGTAGCTCGATGCGCTGGGTCTGCAAACGCAGCATCCTCCAGTGCGACACAGCTGTCGAGGTCTGAGATGGCCAGCGGGCGCACATTCGGTAGGAATGGGAACGGAACGAGCTCCTGGACCCGGCCGAGTCTGCCTGGGGGTCTGTTGTGGTGGTGTCGCTGGGTATAGTTCTTGGTCTGGGTTGCTTCTATAAAGTCGTCATCCGGCAGGTCTTCCGAGTCGTCGACGGCGTTCTCAACGACATCTTCTCTAAACAGAGAGATCGGCACCTTTATGCCTGCTGTGCCTGCGCCTGCACTCTCGTCGGTCGCGGCGACGGCAGGGTTGTCGCTGACCCCTCCGGGTCTGGCGGGAGATTCCGACATGCTTGTCAGTCTGTCGAGCCTTTTTTTCTGGTCTCCGATTGGCTAGAATAGTCCGGGATGCCTAAGACGAAAAGGAAGTATTTATTGGACGAGGGACCGGAAAGAGGAGGTTCAGGTACCTAGTATTGGAGGCGTTGGGGCCGAGGCGGGGTGCAGATGATACCGGTAGACGGCACACACACAAATTTTTATCGACCTGAGAATGCGCTGCAATCAGATAAATGCTACTGTGGCGTTGGGAGTTACCTAAGTATGATTGATATTTCCCGTACGTGTTGGCGTTGTGTTACCTTGGATGGCGATGATGCTTTTTAGGTAGTTGATGGATTTAGTTAATGGAAGATCAAGTTTAGGAGGTACTTCAATACTTGTTTTCCTAAAATAAAAAAAAGGATATATGTAGGTAAGTAGAAGAGCCAATTGAATTCACCGAAATTGGAATAAGCAACTACCGTAGAACGTAAGGGAGAGGAAAGAGAGATGGAAGATGAGGGAATAAAATACATAAATTAGAATAGGAAAGCACAACCACATCATCCTTAAACTGCTTATTTGCCAGCCCGTATACCTTTTTTACCTTTAGTAGGAGGTACCCAACCTGGGTCACTTCCAATACGTGTATATGTGCAGTAGTAGCAGTAGCAAAGAGTAATGAATCTCCTCTTTCCATTTGTTTCTCTGTCCCGCGTGACCTTCCACTTAAACAAGTAAGGCAGAGATTTGCGTATGTCCAATCATATTTTACCATGATGGACATTTCTCCTGTTTGTCTCAGTCATCTTCACGCTACCTCTTACTCAACCTCTCTTACTCACGTCAAATTCACGGACAATCCACTGGGTACTTGTCAACAGGTCAACAGCCCCTACCGTAAAAGGGGGAGATAGGGAATCAACAACAAAATATCAAAGCTTTTCAGAACCAGAGGGTATCATTGCCTATCATCTCTGTGGTATCGTACAGCCGCAGCATGTTAGCCACGCCATCAAATCGTCCATAGTGGTATCCGCCTGTCCATTCTCCAAGCCCGTGTTGCAGTCTACCTCCCAGCCAACCCTGAACCCCCTTTTCTCCCTTCCAGTCCGCCCTGTCTGTAAACATGACTGCCGTCATTATGATGGAAACTTGTCTTTGTATGTCCTTCGTCTCGGGAACGGATGGTAAGGATGTGGGATATCTGATAGGCACCCCCAAAGCAGGCTAAACCCTATAAAAAAGAGAACCAACGCCACCTCATCGAGTGCAAACGCAACAACTATGGTATTTTTTTTCCCAAGCTGTGTCAAATTTTCTGTGCTTTTCTGTGGTATCGTCCGACGGCGTCCTCCCGCTCCAATCTGCAACGCCGTATTCCGCCTCGCGCAACTCATGGTATCATGTCCAGATGTACTCGTGGATATAAGCGTCAAGTAAAATCGTCTGCAGCATTCGCCTGGCTGCCTTCGAGCGAAATGAAAGAGAAAAAAAAAGGAAAAAAGAAAAAGCCGTAAAACCTTAGAACCTAAAAGAAAAATAAAAGATGAATCAAAACTATAAAGCAGAGAGTTGAGAAAATCGACCGAAAAACGCAGAGCCGACCGATGCATGATCATAGGATCGGGTATTTGTACGCCAGGGTATATCCAGCCGGGGGGTATTGCACGTAGAGCATCTAAAAGACGGAATCTAACGGTATGGTCCAATCGGACCGGGGTATCCTGAATTTGTGGAATGAGAAGTCGACGGTCGACCACTGTCGCCAGACGCACGCGTGCTGTGGCGCGGTGTCATGTCACCGCCGTGGGGTATGCTGTTAGGTGTTAGTTTGTTGTCATAGCCGTTGCTGAAGTGACGGCTCGACCAAGGGTTACTGTCATCGTCTGGAAGATTGACGCCGCTATCGTTCCAGGGGTTTCGATCAGCATTGAAGCTGCGAGTCGACTCTATCGAGATGAGAGATGACTTGGACACATTGTTTGATCCCTTGAAAAATGTGTTCATCGAATGAGAGCTGTTCTTTCTGCGGTCAAGAGAGGACAGGAGCTGAGACGGCTTCCGGAGCTTGTCAAAGATGGTGGTGGTCCGCTGTTGAGTCATGTCCTCGCCAAACGCTTGTTTCGTAGGCGAGTCTGTGCCAATGGGAGTGGGGGCGTGCTGGAGCAATTTCGAATCGAAGTATTGAAGTGAGTCCTCGAATGAGTCCGACTTCGGACGCGGGATTGCACCCTTGACAATGGTACCATCAACGCTGGCGGCCGCGAACTGCTGCATTAGGAAATCGATGGCATCGCGGAGGCCACCAGTATTGTTGCGAGTGAGCTTCCAAAGTAAAGTTACGGTGCGTTCCCCTTCCTCAGTCTTCTCTTCGGGATTCTCATGCACTTCAAGAGATACCTCATGCTGAGTCTTGAGCTTCGAAATAAGCTCGTTAACAAATTCGGGGGACTCGAGGAATTTGACAAGGGATGGAGTGCGAGTCAAAACCAATTCGTGAGTTTCAGGGACCATACCCTTTGAGTAGATGTTAGCATTATACACTGTAGGTCATGGCTTAGGCTCTGCTAGACTTACCAGGAACTCATCGGCACACAAGGGTACCTGCCATTCTGGACCGGTAACGGTCACCTCATCACTAGCCTGCTCGGTGCTGGGAAAGACAATCTTGCAATTCCACTTCTTCTCAAGTTCCTCAATCTCTTGCAGACGAGCAATAAGCTGTCGATGGTAGAGGCGGTCAACGTGCACAATCTGAGAAGTGAACTCGGAATGCTACGGAAGGACATGTTAGTGACTTGGATATATCGTATAGATTCGAAATGTCCGCGACTTACTGCTCTATCCACCATGTCCAAAATCTCAGTCTTGACTAATTCAAGATTCTGAGCGTTTCGAGCGGGAGTACGGCAGATGACATTGTCAACTTTGACGTCGTCATCTTCACGACCCATGCCTCCTAGTACGCCTGTTAATAAGCCCGAGCCTTGGCCGCGCTGGCGGGGGAGGTTCATACCACGATCCATAGCGTTCGAGAACTTGACAAAAACAGAGTGTTTTTTCATGATCCGCTGGATGTGTTGACCGCCGATGCCGATGATTCGCTTGTGGTATTGATCAGGAACGTGGAATGAAATAGAAGCAGGCATTTCCTGCTCTACCAACGTCATTCCTTGCTTCATGGAATCATACGACGGAGCGATAACGTCAATATCAAAATTGTACTCTCTGAAACTATCAAAGATGATTTGAACATTGCCTATACTGTGTTAGTTAGGCTAACGAATTATTCTTATCTGACTTACTCTGTGTCATGATTTTGTTGATCTTGCCATTCTTCTTGCCTGAGACGAATTCCTTGTGTTCATTGGCGAGCTCAATCTTGACCCGAATCTGATGCTGAGTCTGATTGACGAACTTAATCTGAGAGAGCACGCCGAGAGCCTGCTTCACGGCATCATCAGAGCCGTTGATTGTGAACGTCATTTTGTCAAAGGAGATATCCGCGTCGGAACTGGCGGAGATATCACCAAGCATGGCACGGATTTCGTGAGGACCCGGAAGCTGGGAGATACCAGCTTGTTGAATCCACCATGACGCAAAGTAAAACTGGCCGGCCTACGCTATGGATTAGCATCTGATCACCTGTTGTGCATCTTAGGGACATACGAGGGACATGATTTCTTTCATGGTGCGTTCGATGTGGAGTCCTTCCACACCTTGAACTCGAATCATGTTACGCTGTGAGGCAAGAGGAGGGAACATGATAAATGTGCCGTTAGTCTCCATAATCTTTCGAACCTTGTCCATTCGCCCAAGTAAGATACTGTCAATCTTGGGAGGCGAAACTACGGCATCCTTGATGAAGAGCTTTGTCCTGTTCACCAGCTCGTGGATCTTGCGCTTGGCTAATTCTATACCTTGAGGATTCTCGCCAGTGATAAATATCTCTTCTGGATTCCGACGACTCGCATTCGGCGGGCAGTAGCGGTGTAATTGGGCGAATGGAGGAAAGTAGATGGCCGTATTAGTGACCGACTCGATCATTTTGATGTTCTTTCGAGAACGGCCGCACACGATCGGGTGCAACGTGCTCTCAAAACGCATGATATCCAGCTGACGTCCAAGCTATACTCCACATTAGTTCCGTTTTTAACATTCGTTACGAATTCGAGGCTCGGAATATACCAATTTGTCAATGAAGATGAGAACCTGGGTCTTGGCGTGTTCCGTAGACTCGATATCTCCGTAGATGGCGACCCTCCACCTTTGATCTCGAATAACCTCGACGTCACCATTTAGGCCGTCGACCGTAGGAGTGAGTTTTGGGCCGAGAATAAAAATATCAACACCACAAAACACGGCGAAAGTATCTAGAGCATCGGTGACGTTCTTCTGCAGTGCACCAGCTTGAGCATCGACGATCAATCCATAATCTACGTCAACAGTAGTACACCTCTACAATTCTTAGTTTAGCGACACGAATCATTTATCACGTTACAAATAGAGCCGAGATGTGCATACCAATGCTAAAGGGGTATCGCTCAAGATGGTCTCACGGCTCTTGTGGACGAGTTCGGGAGAACCGGAGAGGCACACCGTTGTGACTTGCGACTTGAAACCTTTCGGTACGCTTGAGACGACGTGGGCTTCGATCGGTAATGGTCCTTTCGTAAGTTCTCTACATAGATTCTGGAGATTGGCTAGGTTCTGAGCGTGGACGGGCAAGTCGTAAACGGGGATATCATCGGGGGCATCTCCTGGGTGCGTCCACCTAAATACGGCCTCTCCAGTCGCATGCAGAATCTCCTCCGTGTTAGGGCCGGCGAGATCGGACGCAAACGGAACGTTAAAGGCGAAGTGAATAGTGCTGTCGGCGGCAGGCGAGGGACTTAGCGAAGCTCCCGGAGCTCCAGCCTTCTGGTGTGGATTTATGGCGGTCATGTTCATGTTCGGTCTTGACGACGCGCCGAAGTTGGGGCTCATCCTCTCGGGCCAGTGACGCATGTTGGCGAGCTTTTGCATGGTGAAACCGGGGGGGAAGGAAAGGGCCTAGGAGTGTGTGTAATAGGTAAGAGGTAAGGGTAATTGAGGAGTTGGAAAATGGGGTATCTCGTGCGGGAAGTTCAAAGAAGGAAGAATGAGAAAGAAATTAGAGAAGAAAAAAAAAAGGAAAGCGAGTAAGGAAGAGAGGAGGAAACCGGAGAGTGTCGTAGGCGGCGGTTTCTTCTCTAACCTTTTTCTCTTTTTGCAAAGATGGGCAACCTCTACAACTGCTGGCGGGGAGGTTGAGAGAATGAATAGTGAGGAGAAAGTGGAATTGACGGGATGGATGGACGGATGGATTTTGGGACATGAGATGTGGTGGACTGGAAGAATCGATGGAACGAGCCAAAAGCCCGAAGTGTCGGGTGTGTCGAAGCTGCAGTCAGCAGCTTGTAGCCGGCCAATAAAGATCGCGGATTCCGGGGGAACTGAGTGAGAAAAGCCCTGGGGAGCCCTGAGCAGTGTGGTACGTATCGCAATTAGCTTGGTCGAATGCCCTGTAATGTTGTGTGGGCTTAGCGCGGTTGGTAGACGGTCGGCGGTCCAAACTCATTCCAGTTCCATGTAGTGGGGGGCTGCCGGACCATTGATGCACCGTTTGGCGCAAGTTACCTCAGAGCTACGGCAAGCTCTACCGTTAGATTAGTACTTGCTATTAGCAAGCACAGCGGGAAATTGAGTTAGCCCTAGCCAACGGTTACATGCGTAATGATAGACAAGCAAGTACCAGATCTATACCTTGCAGTGGCATAGGTGGTTTCTTCCTGGCGTCATCATTAGCTGTGAGATTCATGTACAATCAATCTACCTCTTTCCATACCATGTACCTTGGATTTTGATACCTATCGATCTACATGTCTATTCAATACCTACATTTTAAATGTTGGTACCTATTTCTTTGTGATCTATAAGCAGAGAATAATTATAAGCAATGGTATGAAGATTGCTTCAAACTCAATTACAGGACCCAAGACATTTTTAAAAATGAGTCCTGCCTTTATGCTCGTTACTTTTTTATCTCGAGGCGCAAGTCTAATTGCATTGCTAGGTTATATAGTAAGTACATGTGATAGACCATACACTACCTAATACAGTTTGATCTCTTGCTCGAAATACATCTAATAGATACATCATCTAGGTATCCATTCATTTCATTCATTCAATGTCTTGTTTCTACTTGACGTTATGTATGTAAGTCACTCACATGTATGTCTCTTCAATACTACATATTCATACTACCTACCTGCTCAAATTTCAACACTTGAGTATTTGAATGGCTATTAGAGGTGGCTATCGAAAAAAAATTGTGGCCCGTGGTTGGTTTCGTATGTGCGTTCGAATGTGGGCAACACGAACTTAAGGAATAAGAAACAAGGTAATAAGGTACACTACCATCTGAGTGGTCTGCTTTTGTGGTATACAGGGATGTTGAATTATTAAATTTCACGTCTGTCCTTGGTCAAGTCCTGGTCTACCCGATTTGAGATGTTCGCATGCATTCCAAACAGACATAGCCACGGTGCACAAGACCACAGTTAGCCAAGTACGGTACGCACTTTTCCCTCTTATCCCTAGTGTATGTACATAGCAAATTGTTAATGATTGTTACATAGTCCGACCTTGTTCGACCTTACGGATCGTGGCCGGGACGTACATACATAGGTAACCTGGACCTAGAAGCTCGAGCCGACCTAGAATCTGATGGATCACGGGCCACGGCACGGGAGGTACATATCGTACATATCAATCACATATCTACTGCAGTACTTATATTACATATCTGAGTTGGCAGATCTCCCGCCTATTCTTCATCCCTTTAATCGTCCCCCCGGATCTTATGAAAAAAAATAAAAACCAAAACCGCAACACCATAGCGTAGCAGCAGTAGGTATCAATTAGGTTTAATTCTGTGGAGAGACGCCGTTTAAACATTCGCGAGCGTTACCGATTTCTAACCTCCCCTTCTCGGGATTTTATTTCATATCTTACCTCACCTAAGCTCACGACGAGTCTAGCAATAGGCTCGATTCCTCCGAGTTTAGTTCAAACGTCGAACAAAGCGCCACATACTAAGCACGGACGCTGTGTTGTACATCGGCAATCTTCGATCGGTGGGTAATGCCACGGGGCGTCCTATATATTGAAATATTGAAATATTGACTCGTATATTTCGACCTACTGCCATTCTCTCCCTTCCTCCAGCCAGCTTACCGTCCTGCCTAGCGGTACTCTCTCTATAAGGGGCATCGGGCTTATCCGGGGCCGCGCGTCTTTACCTTCGCCATCACTACCAAAGCTCCGGTAGTTAGCGGTTTATACATACGAATAGGGCTCCCATCCCCATCGTAAATTCATAGATTCCCGTTCCCGAGCCATCGTGAAAGAAGGATACTGTCCCGAACCATATCTCATCTTCTGTTGCTAGCTAGGTACTATCGTGAGTATCGTGAGTCAATAAATGGGCTGATGGGGAAAAGCAAGCATTAGAGATATTTATTAATAAAGGTAAATCCTACCTAGAATATGAATACTATTTATCTAAGACCTCTATTCTTAGGCAAAATGTTCCTTAACCTTGACATATTGAATCTGGATAGTAGTCGGCTTATAGGAGAGTGTACTGCCGAGCATATCTCGGCTAAGACTCCATAGCCGTATTAAGAGTGATGTTAAGAATGACGGGAGTATATAGATGGTTGCAGCACCACATGCACCTATCTTCCTCGCTTATGCAGATCAGAGTTCCTGTCAATCTAAAGTAGAGGATAAACATGCACCGCATCACTGAACTAACGGAATATAGAATGCTTTTGGGTCCTCTTTGGTAAAAGCCATCTGGTATATTATATACAGTCCATGCAGATAAGCACTTGGCTGCGTCGAGCTTGGTCCTGGTCCTGTGGAGGAGCTCTGCATGCCACCACCCATTCCAAGCCACGCCCCTAACCCAACTCCTACTACCCATAGAATCCCCCTCGATACCAACGCCGAGCAGATGTTTGTCTTGCTATTATAGTATGATGCGAAGAATCGTGGCAAGTTTCAACCTCAATTCCTCGTGTAGTCAACTGTAAGACTACTTGGAATTAGAGGGGATCTAAAAAAATCTCCCACTAGCCCTCCTCGGATTCAGTTACAATATCGAGTTTGTTGATGCACTACCCCTAGCGTCTGACACGTATTCATTGGTATACTTGCCTCCGACCATTGTCGGCGTAAATAATCTCTTGCTGGGGTGCTCGGGGCGGCTCAATATAAGCGACATCCCCTTCTGGGTGAGGCGGCCTATCATAATAACGCTCTACCGGCTGGATGCTAAACTCGGGCCTGGGCATATCACGTTCCGACGGTCTTGGGCCGAACTCGCGAACAACCGCAGACGCCGCATCCCTTCTTACTTCAGGGTGAACGCTAGCAGCATATCGCCTAGATGGCACCTCGGGTCGTATGGCCTCAACCCTGTTGTAATACGGTACAGCATCCGGCGGTCGGACGCTTGTGGCTCTAGGTAAATAGTCCCTTGGCATGTCCTCAGGAGCCCGCCCCATCGGTGCTCCTCGGACCGATATAAACTCCTGGTTCGGTACTCCCATAGGTTGCATAGGATAGTCGCGCTCACGATAGCTTCTATAATCGATACCATACTCCGGCTGCGTGATGACACGTCGAGGAGCATATGTGGGCGATGCACGTCGGTATATGATTCCATCCTCCTCAAAAGTCTCTCCAGCCATGCGAGATGGGGCACGTAGCGGTACTCTTTCGTAGACTAACTCACGCTCGCTCGGTCTTGGGGGTGGTACGGCTGAGTGACGCGTAGCGGCGCTGGCACGGGGAGGATCAAGATATTCGCGGCCATATTGGTCAACTAAGATACGAGGCGGGGGAGCAGGAGGTGCCATAGTAGGCGAGCCTCTCTCCACAACGATGGGTGAACGTGATCTAGCACGATCAGTATAAGGTCGTACACTCATCCGTCCATCACGTTGATATGTAGGAACATCCCGGTAGGGAGGGTTTACTGAGTAACTCGCCGAGCGTAGAGAACGCGGTTCCACAGCACCGTAAGGAGCCGGATAGCCATAAGGGGATTGGACTCGCTGGATATACTGCACGATCGTCCCGTCCGGCCGCCGTTCTTCGTATACACCACGATCTAACCTTTGACTCGCCGGGGCGACGGACTGGCGCAATGGTCTTGTATACGGATCATCCAGCCTTCCAAGCCCATACGGAGGCCCCTCGGCTGGCACATGCGTAGCAGGATACTGGTCGCGGTGCAGCACGGATACTGGTCGTTCGATTTGCGGTTCATCGTACACTAACTCTTGATCGTGTCTAGCATCGGATCGAAGGCGCTTTTGAGGACGGACAAACTGAGGGACTGATAGAGGTGAAGGCGATCGCGGTTCGGGTTTGATATAAGGAGATCCTGGGGCATCTGGTGCTCTCATTTCAGCCTTTCTCTTATTCTTCTTCTTATTCTTCTTCTTGCCTCCTTTATCTCCCTGAGGGGAACTTTCTGGACTTGTGACAGCCCCATGCTCCTGCCTTAGAGCTGTGACTTGAGCCGGTGCGCCTGGTAAAATGCTAATATCCGGCTCAGGCATAGGGGGCCGCCTAGCTACCGCCAAGGGTGAGACATGAGCAGGCTGGGGCGCGAAGGGCGAAAGATCGTGAGCGCGAACCACGGGTGACTCTCGCTGTCTGAAGTGAGCACTAGGAAGTAACTGGTGGGGGTTATGGATACGGCTGAAGTCAACAGGATGGTCCGAATCTGTATTGCCAGAGTTGTCGGATCTACTAGCAGCACCACTGTCTGAGCTGATAACCTGTGCCTCTGCCTGACGTGTCTGGCGTGAATGTACCATGATATCTCCTTCACGGCTAGCTTTTGAGCTGTTATAGACTGCACGATCTTGCACAGACGTGGCTGGGCCACCAGCGCTCGGCTGGGGCTGGCGGGAACTACTCGCGGTGTGGATGGGCTGTACGCTACGACTAACATCTGTTTGGTAGGACGATGCCGGAGTGTGGACGGGTTGAGGAGCAAATTGCCTTTGCTGTGGAGCATGTGCAGCCTGCTGAGACGCTGCGGCTGGCGCATCTCGCATTTGTACATCCTGGCGTATTGGATTCTGAATTCGGGGCGAGGCACGAGAGTCGGGCGTTTCAAGTGGGCTGGAATAGAAGGTATTGTCGTCGAAGGAGTCACTCGCATCGGAAACAGTACCAGCATTAGGAGTATTGGAACTTGGTGGGAGAGCAGTAGCTTGTACGAGAGTCAGTGCCTTGGCTAAAATATCAGAGAGGTCTAAGTCAACTGGCTGCTCCGAAGGCTGTAGAGGAGCCTTCGCCAAAGCCTTTCGATACTCGAACTCTTCTTTGAGTTCTTGTTCGAGTCTTATTCTTTGCAGCTGGAGGTCCACCTTAGCGATATAACCGGATGTTTGAAGCGAAACAGAGTTGGCAACGGCCTTGGCAGAATCTAATGGTCTTGAGACATCTGGAATAGATGCATTAGAAGCTGTCGAAGCTACGGCGACAGCTGGTTGCTGCATGTTTGCTTTGAAGGACTGCATATTGTCCACCTGGTGTAAAGAATTGAGGTTAGGTGCATTTTGAAAAGGTTGTGCGGATGATGAGGGAGCGACGCGATCTCTCGCGAGCGAAGTAGATTGCTGAGGAGTGACCGGCTTAGCCACTTTGATACGAGGATGCTTCCCAGATACTATAGTATCCCGAAAGTTAATAATTTTCTGATAATTGCTAATCTCATCGAGATCGGCAGAGGTTAAAGCGCCGTTCTGAGCGCCTGGCTGATAGCCTAAGGCTATGGGTTCTCGTGCAATACTAGCTTGAGCCATGTTTTTTTGTTGTTGTTGGAATCAACTTATAACAAGAGAACCATTCATAGATCAAAGGTCTAACACCCAGTTGATATCAACAATGAGGAAAATACACGATTACTATTTTGTGATGGAAGACGAGTATCACATGGAAGAGAAATCAGGTTGATAACTCCTTCGCTGCTTTTGCATGAAGTCGAAGAAGGGAGAATAGAAGACGTGTCGCACAACGGGTCGAGCTCCAGTTAGAACTTGAATGTTTTATTTTTTTTTGCCCGTCCATATGCATTTTAGATTTTAGAACAATGCCGGGAACTGCACCGTGCATGGATCCACATGTACAGCTATGGAAGTTACATACGTACAAGAGGTACTTAGGCAAGTACCTGAGTACGTACCTACCTATATAGTGCATATACGTAATTCGTGCAGACATTTTACTGGAATGTGATACCAAGCATTAGATAAGCAAGACCTCGGAGAGAAGATAGGTACCTACGTCAATCCACCATATTCTGATTACTTCATCGTTTGCTCTTGCTAGAATGTTTACAGTAAGGCTAGAGTAGGACAGTACACTATGCATGTCTTCGTTTTGCCGGTGACTCAAAACAAAACGTAGAGCAGTATTAACCCTCATCAATATGTATGTTTAGAATATATTCAGAATAGTCATCATATCAAAAAAAGGAACTGAGTATAAATATGTTCGTATTAGTCCTGCTTGCCGAGTTTTAACTGTGATAATTCTTTAATTATTTTAACTCTTACTTCCTTAACCTGGACTATTCTACCAAATTCCCCCTCACCCGCCTCGACCGCTCAAACGGGCCAACATCTAACAGCTAAAAGCTTCTCACTCAGCCTCTAATTCTTGACAGCTGCTTTCGACATTATAGAGTTCACACGTGCAGTTGTATTTCAAAATAGTGGCTTTCGTCAAGTCAAACGCATTATCCCCCAAAAGCTTTTATACTTATGTCAAGCATGGGATCACAAACCACAGCGCCTAATGGGGCAACAGACTCCAGACCTGTTTTATTCTTGTGAGACCATATTCTCTTCATTACCTAGACATAGACATGTAGGCTAAGACTAATGATTTAAATAGCGACATTGACAATTGTCTTTACCCCAGAAGTATGTCCAGCTCGTCATTAAACTGCAGGGAGGGATTATTTCATACTAACCACCAATTCAGGTGCCAAAGTCCATGATCTAATGGCAGACCTAATAGACAGATACTTTGCGACGCATCTAGGTCTTCCAGAAGAAGAAGCCATCAAGCTTCACCAAGAGTACTACAAGAACTACGGTCTTGCCATCGAGGGTCTAGTACGGCATCATCAAATCGATCCCCTGGACTACAACGCTAAGGTCGATGACGCTTTACCTCTCGAGGACGTCATCAAGCCTGATCCGCAGCTGCGGAAACTACTCGAGGACATCGACAAGTCTAAAGTGAAATTATGGCTTCTCACCAATGCATACGTCACGCATGGCCGGAGAGTCGTTAGGCTTCTAGGCATAGAAGACCAGTTCGAGGGCCTTACTTACTGCGACTACTCGCAAATTCCTATTGTCTGCAAACCACATAAGGACATGTTTGCTAAGGCGATGAAGGAGGCAGGAGTAGAAAAGGTCGAGGACTGCTACTTTGTTGGTAAGTATACATACACATATATCATCTAACGGTAGCTAACTCCGTCCAGACGATTCATTCGCCAATGCACAAGGTGCGCAAAACCTAGGCTGGACATCAGTTCACATTGTCGAGGAGGGACTACCAGTCCCGGCATCCCCGGCGTCCAAATACCAGATCAGACACCTAGAGGAGCTACGGGGGGTATTCCCGCAATTCTTCAAGTCGGAAAACTAAGCATAAGCAGCATGTAATATAGAGCCCGGGGATGGCATACGGCATGGATCGAGGCGTTTTGGGTATATCACCATCAGAAGGGGACAATAGAGCTCCATGTTATAGAAAACCATAGTTATACTCTAGTCCATAGCCCTTTGGCTTTACTGATAAATTACGAGAAATTCATAACGATAACCTGAACGCCTGACCGGGGTATCAATATTCTACCACTCCACTCCACTCCTTATTAGTGCGGGCGTCTGATGCTGCGAATGACTGCGTCCAACTTCGCCATTGTATCTTCCTTCTCCTTGATAGCTTCCTGTCGCTGCGCCTCAGCGGCCTTAAGCTCCTCCTCCAGCTCTTTAATATTGCGCTCTTGGTCCTGTTCGCTGTTGTCGAGGCCGGGGAGTAGGGAGATGAGGAGTTCGATCTGTTGCTCTTTCGTAATGAGGTCCTGGGCAAGCTCGACCTGCGCGGCTTTGAAGACGTCCTCCGGGTGAGGATCCACTGTTCGGATTCGACGGGTTAGTACATGCGGAATATCTGGACATGGATTAGATCGGGTTGACTTGCCCTCTTCTTGGCCAGGCTCTTGCTTCACATCTCTGATTTGATCGTTGGGACCTAGCGTCTCGAGGTTGTGATGTCGGTTGATGTAGTGAATACATGCGACGAATTGCTGAGCTAGCTGAATCCTCGGAAGTCAGTAATTGTTGGAGGAAGCTAATCTATTTGAAATACTAACCTGGTCAACAGCATCTTGTAATTGAGTAAGTCTGTCCCCCATGATGGCATGCTCATGGGCTCAACGTATTGTGTTGGTTTGCGGTTCGGAGCTTACACGCATTCGCATTGGTTGAATCGACAAGGTACGGAATACGGAATATGGGAATATCGATGCCGATGGAATACCGTTACATGTACAGGGATGATATGGTGGGGCGGCAGGTTGCACATGCAGTTGTGCGTCTATGCCTACGAATACAAGGACTCAGGATACAGTATTACGATCAGTAATAATATCTAAGTAAGTCGCGTAATATTGTTAATTATTAAATTTATGTAAAGATTACGAGAATAATTATGTATATAATTAAAGCTATTTTATAGGCGGTAACGTTTTATTAATGGTTAATTTGTACGTAATAACGGATTTACATTATTTTCCTTTTTTTATATAATTATTTTTAATTATTATAATATTTTTTTTTAATATATTTTAATTTAATCGTTTTTATAAACATTATTTATTTTAATTTAATAATCTTTTATTAATGTATTATATATTATAAATTAAATATTTATTTTAAATATAAATTAAAAATAAATTAATATTATTATATTTATTTTATAATAATATATTATTAAAGTTTTAAATTTAATATATATTATTAATATAATAATTTTTAATAATTTAAAAGTTATTATAATAAAGTTTATATTTAATAATCTGTTATTTTATTTATAATATTTAATTTTTAAACGTGTACGTTTTAATTAAACCTTTTTTTTTTTATAAATATATGCATATTTAATCTTTTATTAATTTACTATTATTAAAATTACTATAAATTAATAATGTTTTATATTATATGGTTAATTATTTTGTAAATAATATTTTTTTTTTTCCGTTATTTTATATATATATTTACTATATTTAATTAATTATTAATTTTATAAAAGTTATATATTAAACATTAAATAAAAATTATTATATTTTTTTAACTTAAAAATATAATTATATATAATTAACGTTTTTTTTAATAAATTAAAAAAATTTATTATAAAATTTATTTAATATTTATATAATATAATTTTTTTAATATTTTTATTAATTTTTTTTATTTTACCGTTTTTTTTTGGTTATAATAATATAAAATATTTAATCGTTAAACTTTTTTCTTATATTTATTTAATAACATTTACATTTATAAATAATTTTACATTATCGTTAATTTATTTTTTTAAATAATTATATATATTATTAATATATATAAATAATAATTAATATTTAATAAACGCAATATTTTATATTAAATATATTTTAATTTATTTTATAATATATTTTACAATTATTAATAAAATATATATAATAATTAATATATAATTAATTATTTATCGCGTTAATAATATTAAAAGTTAAATTAATTATAAATTAAATAATAAAAAATTAAGTTTTTTTATTAATTAATAAATAAAACATTTAATAATAATTTATTATACGGTTAATATTATATTTAAATGTTAATATTATTTTAATACTTTTTTTTATACGATTTTAATTATAATATAACTTTGGTTATAGTAAATTTTACATAATTAAATAATTAAATTGTTATATTTTAATATTTTTTAAAAATTTATAACTTTATGTGCCGTTTTTATTACATATAATAAACTTTTAAAAGTTTTATTATATTTAATAACTTTATATAAATATTTTTTATAAATAACGAAATAATTATTTATCCATTTTTCTTTAATAATGTTTAATAATATCGTTTTAAATTATAAATATTTATATATTACTTAAAGGTTTATTTAATTTAATTTATAAAGGTATTAAATTATTTTTTTCGTAATATTTTTATTTATTAAATAATTTAAATTTAATTTATTAAAAAATTTTAATAAATAATTAATTAAAACGTTAGTTTTATTTAAATAATAAATAATTTTAATGTTATAATATTTAATAATATTAAGAAAATAAAAGATTTTAACAGATTATTTAATTTTAATATTAATTATTTTTAATAATTTATAATTTATAATTATTATAACGTTTTTTTTTTTATTTAATATTATTAATGTTAAAATGTTAACATAATTTCTAATAGTTTTTTTTTTTACATTAAATAATATATTTACATATTTATTAGTTTTTTAAAAAAATAAATTATTAAATAAAAGATTTATTAATTTTTATATATATATAATTATAAAATAACCGTTTTTACGTATTTTTTACTAGCATTTAATTTTAATATAAATAATAATTTTTAATTAAATTTTTATACAATAAATATTATTATAATAATGTTATAAATTTATTTTTAAGTTATTTTTATTATAACGTTAAATTTTACAGATATGTTTTTATACTTTTTTATTAATGTTATAAATAAGCTTAATATTTTTAAATAATTTTTAATAAAATTTTTAAAATATTTAATAATATTAATAAAAGCTTTAATTTATATAATTATTTTAAATATTAATTTATTTTTAACTGTTATAACTTTTATTAAATCAGTTTTAATTCTTTTTTTTAATATTATAAATTTTAAAAATATTTCTTTTTTAACAAATATTTATATTTTAACAATATTAACAATTATACCATATTTAATAAATTATATAAATATTATTATAATTTATTTATAAAATTATTTTTTAATATTAATTTAAATATAAATATTATTTAATAATTTAATTATTTATTTATAAAATAGTTTTAAAATTTTATTAATTAATATTTAAAATATTATTAATACGTTTATTAATTTAAATAACATAATAATTTATTCGAAAATTTTAAATAATATTATAAAAATTATTTTCTTATAATTTTTTCGTTAAATTTTAATATGCTAAAAACCGTTTTTTAAATTAATAAATATATATCATTAATATTTTACCGCTTATTAAATTTAATCTTAAATATTAAATAACAAATATACATTTTTTTTAATATGTTTATTTAATTCTTTATAATTATAATAAAAATATTATATAACGTTAAAATTATTTTTATTAAATTTAATAATTTAATTTAATACTTTTTTAAATATTAATAAATATAATAATCTTTATAAATTTTTATTTTTTTATAAAATTTTACTTTTATAAATCTTTATAAAATCTTATAACACTTATTTTTAATAAAAGTTATATTATTTTAATAATAATTTAATTAAAAAATTATTTTTTATATTAATTTTATACTTTATTTTTAATTTTACATTTATACATTTTTTTATAATATTAAATAATTTAAAAAATTTTTATTTATATTAAATTAAATATTTATTAATTTTAAAATTATTAATTAATATATCTTTATATTATTATATTTTTATTAATATATTAATTATTTTATAAATAATTTTTTTATTAAATATTTTTAATAAATAATAAATTAATAAATCTTTTTAAATATATAATTTTATTAAATAAAAATTTTTTATAATAAATTTCTCATTTATAAAAAATATTTTATTTTAATATAAAATTATTAAAAAATATTCCGTTTAAAATTATTCCCGTTATAATAGCAAAAATAATATTATAACCGTTTAATATTTTAAATTTTATATAAACAATTATATTTTATTTAATTTATAATTTAACTTTTTTAATTTTTATTATCGTAAAAAATTTTTGTAATTAATACTTTATTATATTTTTAACCAAAAATTTTATAATATAATATATTTTATAATTATAATTAAAAAAAACTATAAAATCTTTATTATTATATATTTATATTTTAAATATATTATAATTTTTTTTATATTTTTTTTAAATAAACTTATCTTTAAATAATAATAATCTTTTACTTTTATTTATTTTAATTTAATAAACGTAACCTTTTTATTTATTTTATTAATAACTTTACAAAAAATCGTCGAAAATATTTACAAAAATTTATTTTAAATCCTTATTATTTAATACTTTTTTATAATTATTATTATTTTTATTATTTATTTTATTATTAATAAATTAAACTTTTTTATTACTTTTATTTTTTTATTTATTAAATATTTTTTTAAACTTTTTAATAAAATCCTTATTATTTTTAAAAAATATTCCTTTAATAATAATCTTTTTACCGTTAAATATTATTTTATATAAAAATTATAATTTTTTATTACAATTTTTAACTTAATAGCTTTTTTTATTATAATTAAAACATTTATTATTAAATAACTTAATTACATAATTTTAATTATTTATTATATTAATTTATCAATCATTTTAATTAAAGTTAAATATTATTATTTTTTATATAACATTAAATATTGTTTATTATACATCTTTTTATTAAATTTCGGCTTTTTTAAATTTACCAAATATAATTTTATTAATATTTAAATAATAAAATAAAATTATTTTATTTTATAATTAAATCATTATTTTTAAAATGTTATAAATTTTATTTTTTATTATTATTTATATTATTATTTTAAATTATTTTATAACTTTTTTAACTAATTCCGTTATATTTTATATTTTTATATAATTATAATATATTAATTATACTTTTAATATATATATATATAATATATTAATAAATATTTTATATATTTATTTTATATTACATATAAATATTAACAAATAATAATAAATTTTATAAATATATTATATAAAATTAATTAAATTTTTATTTTAATATAATAATAACATTATAAACATCATTATTAAATTATAAAATATATAATAATTTATTAAAATTTATAAAATAATTTTTATAAATATTACTTAATTAAACATTTATTTATATATTTATATTATTATTTATTAAAAATCCTTAAATAACTTTATTAATACTTTTATTAATTATAAATAATATAATATTAATATTATTTTTAATTAATTTTAAATTTTATTTAATTTATATAACGTTTAATTATTTACTTATATAAACTTAAAATAAAATAATAAAATAACTTTATTTTTATTTTTACATTTTATAAAATTTTTACTTTTTTAATAAAATATTACTTTAAACCATATTACTTTAACCTTACATTTTTAATTATCATATATAATATTTTCTTTATTATTACTATAAAAATTAAACTTACCATTTAATAATTAACTATTATTTATTAAGTTAATAAAATTTATTTTCCACATAAATTTTTATATTAATATTAATAATATTAACTTTATTATTAATAATAATAATAATTTAATTAAAATTAATTATATTTATAATTATTAAATAACATTATTTATAAAATTATTTATTACGTTTAATATTTTTATCATTATATTATAATTTTCTTATATATTTACATTTTATACGTTAAATTTTACCTTAACATTTTCGAATTTTTCACTAAACTTTTCGCTTATATTTATCATATACTTATAAACGCTTGCAATTTTAAAGCCGTAATTAACTTAAAAACTTATAAAAATATTTTTACCTTTAAAAACTTTATTAATTAAACCATTATTACTTTTTTTATTAAATATTATAATTAATATTATTATTTATTTTAACATAAATATTTATTAAAATATTTATTTATATTTTTATATAAATTAACATTTTACTTATAAAAATAATTATTTATATATTTATACTTATAAATATAAAAATTTAAAATATAATATTATAATTAATAATAATATTTAAATAAATTGCATAATATTATTAATTATTAAATTTATATAAAGATTACAAAAATAATTATATATATAATTAAAGCTATTCCATGGGCAGTAACGCCTCATTGGTGGCTGGTCCGTGCGTAGCAGCGGATCCACACAGTAATGGATGCTAGGATTGATGCATGTGCTACTGATAAATATTTATTTATCGATAAGAGAATATAAGACAGTACGTACCTACTCAACAAGCAAACTGAAGAGCTTTCACTCATCGATTCTCTCAACTACATCTTGGTATAGGTATTTCGGTACCGACGACTACATGTGATGGAATGAGGTCTATCATAAGCCACCGTCCGACATGGCGCCAACGGTTCTCAACCGCTCCACTCATTAACACCATCTCCTATAAACGCCTATTCAACCACCACCACCATAGACGCCCCTTCTCAGACTCAACTCGCCCTTTAATATACCCCGACGCCATAAATAGCGAGCACAATGACCTAGCATCATACGCCGCCTACGCCGCCCGCACGGGCCTAGACGTCAAGTCCAAGACGTACGTCGGCACGCGGTACGAGTATACCGTAGCCGACTCGCTCGGCACCCTCGGGTTCGACCTGAAGCGCGTGGGCGGGCGCTCCGACTGCGGCATCGACTTACTAGGCACGTGGCATGTGCCCTCCTCTCCAGACCATGCCCTACGTGTCCTCGTGCAATGCAAGGCCTCCGTAGCGCAGAGCACAAAAATCGGCCCGCATCACATACGCGAGCTCGAAGGTACATTCGCGGGTGCGCCTCCTGGATGGCGCAGCGGCCCCGGCCTTCTGGCTTTCCTGGTCTCCCAGAAGCCGGCTACCCAGGGCGTCCGCGACGCGATGGCTACTAGTAGCTGGCCTATGGGTTATGCCTTGTGCTCGCAGGACGGCGGGCTAGAGCAGATGTTGTGGAATAGCAGGGCCGAGGAGGAAGGACTAGAATCAATGGGTGTCGCTGTCAGGTTCTCTAACGACACTTCCAAAGAGGCTGGGAAACGGCTGACTTTAACCTGGAGGGGCAAGCCATATCTTGCCGGACCAGTCTTCAGCAAGTGAATCAGCCCAGGCCATTAGATGTATATCACAACTGAAACAAGTGTTCGTCAGGAATAAAAGGGAGCAAAATAACACTATTCAACTGCACAAACTTAGGATATTACAATATCCCATGTATATAGATCCCCACCATCCGACCATAAAACAGCCTACTAGCTAGAGATATGTACAAAGAACTCGCGAGAATTGAAGACAATACTGCTTACCTAGAATGTGCCCAAGATGTAGTTACTCTTCGCTGATACTGATAATTATGGGATAAACACTATAGCTTCATTCCAGATAGACATAAGACATTAGAGACGCTATATTAATCAACTTTTTAGAAACTCATATCCTACACGGGTAAAGCTAAGGTCAAGTTTGAGTAAGTGTTTAAAACACAAAACACAAGAGACCACGAGAACCGCGAGAACCGCGCATAAAGCACCCTCCCCTATCCAATATACACCGACGGGTACGTACGGAAACGCTCTCTGGATACCACATACAGACAAGGCCATCCGAGCTGCACCGAACCTAAACCAACCAACCAACCATCCCATCCATTCCCTCCTCCGTATCCTATAGACGAAGCATAGGCGGAATTGGCAGATAGCGCTGATAGGAATCGAACCCAAATCCACTTATACTCTACTTCCTATACGCAAACCGCCTCAATCCTCCCAAATCGCCACCTTCGCCCTCTCCGCCTCCTCCCGCCTCCTCTTCTCCGCCTCGCGTTCCTCCTCCCTCCTCTTGCGCTCCTTCTCCCTAACCGCGCGATCGTACGCGCGCTGCTCCTCCGTCGGCCGCGGCGCCCGCACGCCCAGCGCGCTGGCAATCATGCGCCGGGCCACTGCGTCCGTCTTCTCGGGTCTCTTTCCTTCCCTCTCTAAGCTCTCGCCGCTACTGCTGCTGCTGCTATTGCCCCCTGATACCGCCCCGGGAATAGGCTGCCACGGAGGCGTGCCCAAGCCGTATGATGATGGCGAGCTGGGTGTCGGAGGAGGCGCGGCGAGGCCCGAGCCGTCGATTTTGGGGTCGATGGAGGGGGAGAGGGGGGAGGTGGTGGGGAGGGGAGATGGGGATTCGGTGTCGGAGGGCACGTCTTCGTCTTCCCAGGAGTCGGCTACTGGTGCTGCTTTCTTGCCCTTGGATTTGCCTTTCGGGGCTGTGGAAGGGGTGTTAAGGGATAGGTCTGACATTGCTCGGGTGGGCATGGTGGATAGACTGGGAAGTCTGATGGGAGTACTGGTTGCTGGTGTTGGTCCTCCTTGGATATAGTGACGATCCACAAGACCGGTTGGGCTGGGTTATGTTTAGATAAGCTCTTCCCGAAGCCTATCGCAGGATTATCAGCAACAATTTGAAGTCTAATAGAAAGGTAGCAATCAGCGCTACGGCTCAGTTGTAGCGAAGGGTACGTGGTGTTGGTATGCGACGGGCCCAATTGCTACCATACGAAGGAAGCCGAGTATGTAAAGGTGTGATCTGCCCGGAAAGTCGATCGGGGGTAGCAATTGCAGATTAGGTACCTCACAGCAGACTGACGTATGCAAGTCTGGCCTGCTGTGAGACGAAGGCTCGGGAGCTCGAACCTAGATCATCGAAGGTGGGGCTAGTCGATCCACTTCCCCGCAAATCCAAATGTTGCACGGACTGGGCGCATGGACCTTCACTCGTTGCTCTTCTTTTAACAAGGCACGTGTATAAGTATTGAAACGCACTTTTGTCATTTTGTAGTGTTATAGGTTTCTCTTGTTATGTTAGGCACTCAGTATTTACCAACTACTGTATACTTAAATATATAGCGAATCGAATAATGGGAAGTTGAAGTTAAACATCATCACACACTTTCTCTTAGATCACCCCGTTGGTATAACAAAAAAGTAGTTAACATTTAATACATATTCTTATTAAAGAGCAGCATGAAAACGAAATTATGGTAATGAATGAGGATGGTCAGGCTATAAGAGTTAGCGCCGAGGTATAAGATTACTTAAGAATTACTCCTATTTATTGATATAGGTAAGGTGTATGTATTAGTAAAGTCATATGAGTGAAGCTGAAAAGAAGAGTGTACTTCTGCACACAATCTTGTTTACGTGAGCCGGGAAGACAATTCAAAGTTATAAGAAAACGTCAGAACAAAGGGTAAAGCTCATCAGTACTACTTCCGGCTCGGCTGGAGTAACCTGGCAAACATTCCCGTGTCGGGATATCACGGCTTCATGGACCACACAAACGCGAACAAGTAGCTTTTCATATATTTTCGTATAGATCTACCCCTACACCCCGTAGGGCATCTACCGCCCATTTCGGGTAATTAGCTTGATCCGGGTATAAGTTCGCAAAAAACCGCCGCAGGAAAGTCGGGTACCTGTCGGCAATAATCGCCTCCCTGACCTGCTTCATCAGGTCCAGCTGGTACCAGACATTATGCATGGTTAGCAAGTGCGCAGCTACAGTCTCTTTAGCCGTGTTGTGGTGCACGAATGCCCGGGTGATGCCCATGCCGTCCTTGCGGCAGCAATTACACCCGCAGCCATCTTCTATAGGCCCGAAGTCGTTGGCGTATTTGGCGTTGCGGAGGTTGAGGATGCCGTATTTTGTGATTGCGTTTCCGAATCTGGCTGTGCGCGTAGGCCAAACGCAGTCGAACATGTCGGCTCCTAAGGCAACGCTGACGACCAGGTCCTCGGGGTACCCGATTCCCATCACATACCGGGGTTTCAGCTCAGGTAAGAGCGCGGTACAGGTAACTACTACGCTGCAGTAGTCCGCCTTTGCCTCTCCACCGCTGAGTCCACCGATGGCGATACCCGGTGTATCTCGAGCGACCATCTCCTTACAACACTCCCTCCGCATGTCGAGGTCCAGTCCGCCTTGGATAATGCAGAATAGATTCTGCGTGGTTGGGTTTTTATGCGCGGCGATGCACCGATCTAACCATCTAACGCTGCGCTCCATTGCCTCTCGCATCCGCACGGCGTCTGGTGAAGTAGTCACTAATACGTCGTCTAGTTGCATCATGATATCACTGCCGATGGTGTTCTGAAGAGAAATGGAGTGCTCAGGAGTAAGAAGCATCGGCGTGCCGTCATGAGGACTCAAGAATCTGACACCCTCTTCTGTGATATTAGCCAGCTTGAGTAAACTAACCATCTGGAATCTATTTATGACAAGTCAGTCGTCAAGTTTTTCGGTAAGCTAGACTTCCCATATTATAAGAAAGTAGCATACCCTCCGCTATCTGTGAGTAGGTTATAGTTCCATCCTTGCAGTTTATGTGCCCCTCCAACCGCAGCGAGCACTTCCTGTCCAGGCTTTAGGCCTAGATGATAAGTGTTATTCAGACACAGACGACAACTGGTCTCTTCCAACTGTTCTGGAGTTAAGCCTTTTAATGATGCCTGTGTTGCCACAGGCATAAAGACTGGAAGTTGGACTGGTCCATGAGGAAGGGTTAAAATAGAGGCTCGTGCTCGGGTTGTCTGAGGGTGGTGGTCAGACTAAGTCCTGAATCAAAATCTTATATTTTTTATGTTCACTTACGGAACACCTCGCGACGAGATCGAATGTGAGAGCCGCCGAAGACGATGAGGCTATAACGCTAGTCATCCTGCTTAACATCAACACTAGGTAGATGAAGTATTCACTGATTTACTGATAGAATTGCTACGTCATAGGTCCTAGGATGAGTAATAAAGCAAGGTTTATCGGTCCCTGACTTATGTATTAGTAAGTGGGGTTAATTGCATGAAACTGCATGCGGAAGTTATTAATTAAGCGGTCGAGTTTGATAGAAGGAATTTGCACTCTGGAAATTGTTTCCCATTTTCATCCATGTTCACTTAATGAGAGGCCGTAGAGATGAAATTTTAATTTTATTGAGTGGCCCGTGTCCCGACTTATAATATCTGACCTATCGCATTTTGCCGATTTCACCGATTTCTCTGTACTACATTAGGTACATTTATTTGTAGGCTTTTTCCGGCAGCCGAATATTTGTTTCACTTATGTTTGTATTAGTGGCGTAGGGTAAGTACATCGGTATAGTATATGTATGACAAGAGATACGCGAATATGTAGGTATAATGATAGTTGGGAACAGATGGAAGGAAGTTGTCTTTCTTTAAGTAGTTAGTTACATTAAGTACTACATTATACCTATATTTCAATCTACACGTCAATTACTGGAAGCATGTATGGATGTCCTTGCAGATGTTTTTGTGTAAAAGCTTCGATATGACTAGGTTAATGTCTAAGACTTTCCCTTACGACCTTATGACAAGAAGTCATTGGGCAGAAGTCAGATCGTACCGCGGTAACATCCTTTATTTTTTATGTCGGTAATAGGCTCTTTCCTTCGTTTAGTAAGGATGTCTAGTAAGGATGTCCCCAGTAATATCCCCCAGCACTTTTTCACCTGCTTTGCTTTTTACAGCCCTTTCCCACAAAGCCTCGTGGCCCCCAGCAGATTCCCCCCCCAGTCGCGGGAGAAAAAATAAATAGTGGGCTATGGCCTGACAGACCCTGTAAGTAATTCCGAATTCGGGCACGATCGGGCATAAACTACCAACGACGCAGCTCCTCTGAATTGCACCTGGCCTAAACTGCAAAGGTAAGAAACATTTTTTTGTCACCTCCTTCCTCGACCTGCCACCAAAATCATACGATCTTGACATTTTTGGACATTTTTGGAAAGGGACTCGGCCAGTCCACCCGCATTTTTCTCCTGTATCATCCTCTATTTTCCTGTCGAATGGGACGCTAGGGCGTAAAAAAGACGCTTCTGGCCTTTCTTTTTCTCACTCCTGTCTCATTACCACAGTTAGAATTTTTTTAGTAACCTAGGTTATTATGGACCTGTTTGATCTTGTGGTAGTCATCAGAGTATTTTTTTTTAGGCGTCGACGACGTTCTGTGCGTCTTGTGCTCCGAGATCCCCCTTCGTTTACACGCTATTTTCAACCCGCAATCCTCAACCCGCAAGATTCGCCCCGGCTATATCTCGTTCCTCACGAGATGCATTCCCCGTCCCCATTCCCATCTACGTCTCGGCAGATACAATAATTGCTTATATTTCTTGCGTCATCTTGACCCCAGAAAGACCGAGCTTAAGTGAGCTGCAAGTGAGCTGCCTCACTTGGCCTTCCGGTCGGTCTACGGTCTGTTGTCGGTATGTATGTGTGTACTACCGTAAAACCTGGTTGATAGGAGGTTCATCGATCATTAGCTTGGCAATTCGTTGCGTTCAAGTGCCCGGACGATCTGCTTCCTTGGCGCTTTTTTGTATTTGTACAAAGCTGTGCCCAATCCAGTGTCACAGGCCGCAGAATTGCATCGCAGGCCCTATACGACAGGGAACCTGTCTTTGTCAACGTACTTTGGTATTTTCCCTTTAGCTTGGGCCTTGGGCCAGTGTGGATTTTTAATTTGAATCAAAGCCCTTTTCCATGTGGCTTGGCCTCCGTTCTTCATATATACCTGACTCATCCTACCCGTACTACTATGGTAATTTGATTCCCCAGATATCGTAGCTTTGATCTTGTAGTCGTGTTTGTTATTGTCATCATCATCATCATCATCATCATCATCAACCCATCACTCTACCTTATGAGCTTACAGGCGATGTCGGACCAGGCCTCATTTACTCATTTATCTCTGTTGCCTACCGAGTTGAGGCTCCAGATATGGCGGCATACCTGTCACCAAAGGGTAGTCGAAGTCTTATACGATAGCGAGGCCGACCTATGTACATCGTCAACGGCGCCGCCGGCCGCCCTTCACGTCTGCCGAGAGTCTCGATTTGAAGCCTTAAGAATTTATAGGAGATCCTTCGGCACAAAGTCCCACGAACCAAGGATATATTTTTGCCCCGATATAGATATACTCTACCTTCCTCGACCTCCCTTTATGGGCTATGACGATGCCTTACGGTCTTTTACGGAGCTCGTTTCCGGCATCGATGATACCGTCAACCTTGCCCTCGACTATGTTAAGCCTGATATCAGACGACCATGGGAAACCTACAACAAGTACGCCTTAATGCAGAGCTTTCCAAAAGTGAAAGAAGTCGACTTGGTCCTGGGTCCCGACTCACCGGCAGAAGAACATGGCCACGAGGATATAGGACTGGTGGATCCCACAGGAGACATATTAGCCTTATGTCGCCTACTTTCCGACATTAAGGAATCATTCTTATTTGAAGTTGGTTCCAACTACACGATTGGCGACACGAAAGAGGAATTCTTCGAGTACCCTGTTTTGCCTCCCCTGGTCTTGAAGTCGAAGATCACCTGTGCTCATGCCTAACTCTAAAATCCAGCTATAGCTACGCCGGAAAAGTCATATTATGTTTACTGCGTATTCTACAAAATAGGCCTAGAAGTCTGCATTGTAATGCAGGAGCTTTACTTCGTCGCGGCTGACTAGAGCTTTCTGTTAATGAGCTTATACTTAATGAAATATAATTTATCAACACTCTTACACCGATTGCCCATAATCGCCATCTTACTACAATCCCTGCTGGTCTTCGTCATAGTATCCGAAAATGACATTATTCTATGCAGTCAAATGAATTATTCGTTATCCGAGTGTCGACCGATATGACGGCCTCTTTTTCCAACACGAGAATGTAATGCCTTGACGGATTTCCAGGTAAAAGCCCGTCCAACTCCCGTCTAAAAACTTCCCATGTATGTATTCTCTTGGTGATTTCGTAATGACGAATTATCTATCCACCTATCACTAGTCAGTTTCAGTGTTCTTGATCCAGCCAATAGACATTCTAGACTGCTAACGCTATACTAGGTTATACATGGATACCTATATATAAACATCGCTAGCGCACGACAGTCTACGATAAGGGCGTCGCTAGGTCATACGGTGATGTTAAGGCTGAAGGTTAGGGTCGTACGGGTAATCAGCTTTGATTATGGGGGGACTCCGACAGCTAGGGAATGGTTCGGAGGTATCGTCATATGTATCATCGTATGCGCTGATATCAACGACTGCGTAAATACGGAAATCGTGGCATTCGCCAGGATATCCTCTTTGATTGCTATAGACTCGCTTTCTTGTCTTCTCATCGACATAATCGCAGTTATAGTGTGTGCTGCCAAAGGCCCACAGCTTTACGGCATCTGCTTCAATCCACGGATGCTCCTTTGTCAAGTCGCACGCGTATCGATACTTCATGCCCCCACGATCTACCACGGGAGGTTGCCCTACAGCTTCGGTATTTAGGGTCGGACAATGGTGTGTGAGGATGATGATAGAGCGTCTAGGGTCTTCGTGTGCAAGTGCTGCAACTTCATGCGATAAGTAGGACATGGTATCGAAATGGGCGAGCATGTGTTTTCTAACATCGTAGTTGGTCCGTATCTCGTTTCGATAATAAGCATCGGTGCAGTGTCGTTGACCACGAGGTGGATTAGTGAACAGCGTTGCTCCGAGGATAGTAACGTTCTCATTGAGTATGTCATATCTGCTGTTGTCGAGGAAAACGAAATCCCCCAATGTCGAACCTGGAATTTTCCTTCTTATTTGTACGTTATGGCAAAACTGCTCGACCGCTGTTCTGGCCACCTCCTAGGATAATCCATTTACCTCCCTAGGGCCAAGTACGTAGAAGATGGCTTTGAACTGGAGGAGATGGCGCTCGATGAATTCCGTGTATTGCGTACCGTGGAAGGCGAAGTTGCCGAGATCTCCTAGAAGTGCTAGATACGGGGCTTCCGGAGGGATATTGAAATGTCCATAAGCCTCGTCGAGCTCCAAGTGGAGGTCTGACATGATCTGTATTCGGACCATCGTGGCGGGGAATAGATTCTTGTATACGATGACACTACGCCCGTGTCGATATGGTCTATTTTAAGAGGTAGTTAATTAAGAGGTACCTAATGAATCAAAAATGCAATATCAATGTGATGGACTCGCTGAGCGGCTGCTACGTCTCGAGAAAATAGTTATTGAAAAGTCGTGTATGTATGTATAAGCAAGCGTGGGACTTTGTAAGACTTAAGGATCAAGATACCGGGAAGTCTTTAGCTGCGAAACACATGAATAGATATACTTTCCTTCTATCTTTACTTGTCATCGATGCAACTTGCTAATATTGAGTATATGCGTGAAAGAGCAATTATAGTTACACCTTCTCTGACTATATATATAAAGATATGGGTTGAGGGTATTGAAAGATGTATGCAGATTGTGAGATTAGTCCCTTTACGACTGGGAACGATAACCTAAGAGTCCTACCCAGATCTACGATAGAGTCGATTTGGGAAGGAAAGCAGACGGTAAATGATACCTTCACGGCGAGCAACGAACGATGAACCAATGATATAATATTTAAAGTAGGAGAGAAAGTACATCATTGTAGGACCAGCCTAGACTCGAGAGACCCCTGAATATATGTACCTGCCATCAGGGTAAATGTGGGGCGATAGCCATGCAATTACATAGCCGCACTTGCAGATAGAGTTTCGTGGAGGGTGAAGATAGCTGCGATATGCCCCGCGATTTGACTCACACCTACCTAAACTTTTAAGAAAAAAGTCGACGATCGTAGCTACCGTACCTAAGGTACCACCTACCTGGGTACTCAGCTAAAGGCTTCCATTCTATAACACTAGGGACAAACCATCTTCGCCATCTCCTTTTCCTTCTTCTTACTTGACGCAAAACCCCGCACTATTGTAGTGCGCCCAAATACGGCAACAATGGCGGCCACCATCAGCCAAAATGACCGCGAGATACCTATCCGCAACAATCCGGACTTGGAGTCCTTCGAGTAAGCTCCCCACGTCTTCCGTCTTCCTCCAGGCCCGCGCACTCCCCTCCACCAACGCGACGAGTCTAACAATGACCCCTTACCGTCACCAGTATAGTTAGCACCTACGAGAAGCTCCTCGCCGACGACCCGGAGCTCACGATGCCGGTAGCCGCAATCGAAGCGCTGATCGAAGCGCTCAGCCAGTCGTCGGCAAAAACCGTCTTTGAGACTATGGATCTCATCAAGACGCAGTCGGCGAAGCTGCGCAACGCCGTGCGCAACCCCGTCGCCCTGACCCACGGCACCGACCTCTTCCAGCAGTACCTCGTCCTGTCGCTTAAGCAGCCCGGCCCGGACGGCAAGGAGACTAGCAGTCACGAGAACTTCGAGGTCGTGCGCCAGCACCTGATGAAGAACGGAAGATTGTTTGCCCAGCGCGCGAAGCAGGCCCGCGAGCAGATTGCGACCGTTGGACGTGCGTATATCCGCGACGGGTATACCATTTTGACCCATGGGGGCTCCAGAGTGGTGGGCACGTTGTTGGGGAGAGCGGCGGAGTCTACTACGGGGGATGCTCGAAGAAAATTCAAGGTTATCCACGTGGTCAACGAGGCCCGACGGACTGAGAGCCTGAGAGTGGTAGCTGCCCTGAGGGCGAAAGGTGTCCAGGTTGCGACGATACCCGAGTCGGCAGCTGCTTATACAATGGGCAAGGTTGATATGATCATAGTCGGTGCCGAAGCAGTGACCGCAAACGGCGGGGTTATCTCGAGAATGGGAACGTACCAACTTGCCTTACTAGCCAAAGCCCGCAGGAAGGACTTCTTCGTCGCTGCCGAACAGCACAAGTTCGGCAGGACGTTTCCCCTAGACCAATTCGACCTTGGCTTTGACCAGGGTATACTGGATTTCTATGCAAAAGACCAAGAGGCGGGTGACAAGCATCCACAAATAAATCCAGATCCTGTGGACTATACAGTACGTTGAGTGATTCTACTATTGTCATTTTTAAGTATCCGTCTGCTAATACTAACAACCTAGCCGCCGGAATTCATCACGTCATTCCTCTCAGACTACGGCGTCCTCACGCCAACAGCTGTGGCCAAGCAGGTTATAGATCTGTTGTATTGAGGTTCAGCTAATGTCGCGGTATAGTATTTTGCAAGCCTAGTTTTGGACTGCGCAAGTTTCATATCACAGGTGTACATATCCTATGACGAGACGGGATACGGGATTTGTTGCCAACATGTCCTGTTAGCTTTTGGCTAAGTATCACAAGAAATTGTTGTTCACACGGACTTGGAGTTCAGTGCCTAGGTCCTGGCATTTCTTGTAGACTAAGTAATTATAAGCCTTACAACGGTGGCCCTCATAGGCAGGCGCATTATGCAAGGGGCTATGATGACATTTGATCTCCTTGGTCCGGTGGGGATGATGGACCATTACAATCCATGATAGAGCAGATGCCACTGGCACATATCATGAGCTTAGGTGGTGTACACATTGGCTACGATGGACGACTATCATGCTGTATGAATCGCATGACGCCCTGACTAGCATAAGGGTAAAATAAGAAAAAGAAAAAAGGATTAGACACATTTATGAGGCCAACGAATAAGACTGTGACTGCAATAGGAAACTTGTAAATTCAAGTGAGTGAGTAGCTTTTTGCCATTTTAGATACACCGGTCCAATGCAAGTTTTTTCCTCTTTGGAGACATACTGGCAATGCCCACATACCCCCACCTTTCCCTTCCTTAGTGAAAGGACGTTTCTTTCTTTCCCTGTTGTGTCCCCGGAGTAGTAGGGATTCCTTATAGATTGATACTGTACTGTGCTGGGAGGATAACTGGTCGACTGCAGGTTGTTGAGCGGATGTTGAATCCGCTGTAGATGCTGCGGTATGGTATATACACCAAGATAGTGTATAAGCGAGTGGACTTTGGCTGAGTTTTGCCAGTTGTTGGAACTGGGCTGATGTCCTGGACTACTAGGGCAGACGGTCTCACTAGCTAGCTCCTTTCCTAGAGGTCGCGGACGAGTCTCGCGCCGACCCAGGCGTACAAGTAGTTGCGCTGGTACCAGTTTACACTAAAGGAAGCGGCTTGTCAGTATTTATCCAAAATTTATAGGAAGGCCGTAATATATATACTAAAGCAAGTTTATAGAGCGATAAAAACAAAAGGGGTGGATTGGGAGAATATAACGTACAATGTCTTCCTTCCCGCAATACGAGGGTGGGTAGCCCAGGACCCGCCAAGTACGATATTGTGTTTCTCGTCGAAGAAATCGGCTGCAAGTTCTATTAGCACACAACCATGAGACCTAGGAGGGAGATTTTATCGTACCGGTGTACCCCGGATAGAGGGCCAAAGGCTGGAAACCCTCGTGCGGCCTGAGCGGGGAGCTGGTCCACTCCCATACGCCTCCCATCTCAGCCTGGCCCGCTAGGCGGTTGCCGTGAGCGGTCACGGCCACGGGATGCCAATGGCGGAAGCCCACATTAGCATCGCTGAGGTCGATGAACAGTTCGTCATTTTCAGACGAACCGCCATCGACGGCCTGTGCAGTGCTTGATGGTGGGGTTTCCTCAACGCCGTTATTGACCAAGTGGCTGGACATATCAGTTAGCCAGCATTCACCTCCTCTATATAATAGGGGAAGGACTTACGCGTTGACTGCTGGGACAGTGCTACCTAGCTGGCGTTCTGCTTCTTCCCTCTTCATGTTATCAACGTAAGAGTAGATGCTCCGAGCTTCCTCGAACGTGGGGATTCGGCCCCCTAGCCATGTAGCACATCCTGAGAGCTCATCATAGGATGCAAGTACTGGCCAGTCGAGCGCATACTTAAGCGGTACCAGGCCGTAGACAGTACGCACGCTCTTACCATCTAATAATGACGGAGGAACAGCTTGCTGGCCACTAGCTCCGTTGGTGTGGCCGTTGCTATGGCCGTTTGTTTCCTTGACTTCATGGCCGTTAGAGCCATCATTATGGTTCAGGCCTTCGTCAGCCCAAGAGGCAGGGGATTTTGCTGTCTTGGTATTGTACATGTATAGCGCGTACTACGATAAGTTAGAGCTGTCTCTTCTTCAGTAACAATGAAGCTCACCTCCTCGTTAGTAATAGGCCTTCCCTTAGCTTGGAAGCTGTGTACTCGTACGCGCCTAGGTGGCTTCTCATTGTCCCTATGAATTAGTTAATATAACTCTCGAATTAAGTCATGCTAGTATCACCAACCATCCGAAGTGATCAGTTGAGTTTTGTATATGATCAGGGTCGTCGAGTCCAATTGTGAGCTCTTGCTCAGGTATATCAAACCAATCATTGCTGACTCTCGCCGTGTAGGCATCTTGAGCTAGAACCTCGAAGTTTGGCCGTTTTGTGTGAGGCGGCGGGAGAGTCTTGTCACTCTGGAGCATCATATAGAGTAGTGTCTCCAAATGCATGATTTCATGCTCGAAACCCACCCATATAGCTCTTCCGACATTTCTAGGGATATTCTCTAGACCAACGGAATAGATGCTTCTTAGCCTATCCCGTACCCGTCCCTGGTACTCTATGATGTCCTCGACAGGTGGCCATTCGTCTGGAATTTCCGAGTGTTGATGGCAGATTTCCGGGTTATCAACGTCTGGGTCTATTCCTCGCTCGAAGATTGAGGAGTAGAAAGCTGGCCCTGTAAGAGGATTCTTGGTGGTCTTGGTCAATTGGATATCAAGGAACGTTGGGGTATGACCAAGGTAGAAAATGCATGCATTCCGAAGCTTGATGGGCTTGTCTAACAGCCCCTCGTTAGGCAACATGCGTCTAGTGACGATATCCCATGTATTCCATAGACCCTCGAAGTCCCCCAGAGATGGGATATGAGAGCTAGCATATTGCGAAGGGTTAGGGCTAAAGGTCATGTTTGGCTTGGTTAGAAGATGAAGACCTAGTAAGCTATCAGTTAACCTGGTTTGACATCCACTCGAAAACCCACGGGGGTTAGGACCGCCCCGCATTTAAAAGCCACGATTGATATACGCAAGGATATTACAGGCATGCCTTAAAGACGGCGAGGTCTCCTGACCGGCCTCACGTGGACTACGTGCTGCATGGCATCTTAAAACGTGGAGCTGACCCTGTTTATTCGTAGGATGGGATGTGACGGAAGTAGGACGGCCCCCATATTCCCGGGGTTGGACAAAGAATTCGTGGTCCACTCACCGTAGTCTTCGTCTTCGGTCATCCAGCGATCAGCTTCGATCATGCCCGCCGACCGCCATAGATTTCTGCAGCCCTCTTCCGAGTACTTTAGACTCTGTTCGACTTGAATACGTTCCTGGGCCTTGACCGTCTCTCCCAAGACCACGGTGTCTCGTGGTGGCGAGTAGAATGCTTGGTGGCGTCCTCCTTCGATGTCATAGACATATTCACCAATGACCTGCCAGTCATCTAGGTCAAATGCCTTATGTCCAAGAACCTCATTTGCATGAGAGAGTCCATTCAGGAGGAACCTTGGCCAGTCAGTACAAGGGGAAGCCGGAAGGATGTATGCATTGCGTCATTCCTAACTGACCTATGCGTGATGCCGTGTCTGTCTTGAGAGCAGCATATAGGGTTCAGTATAGCTCAATGTGGATTTTAAATAATACTAACCGTTATATGCGTGACTATTGTTGGGCGTCAGAAGCCTGATAACTCTTCAAGTGAGTATGGTATGGGACGTTCCATGACTTACTAGACCTTGGAGGGATCTGTGCAGGAGTCCAATCCAATCAGAAAGCTATCCGCTGGCTGGAGAACATCGGCGAACCCTCTCAGGAACGAGGCTGCTTCGTCCCGGTGGAAGTTACCTAATTAGGCTGGTCAATTGCAAAGGATCTGATTTGGCGTCTATATGTATACGGAATATGCTCGAGTTCGTACCAATGCTAGACCCGAGAGATAAAACGCATTTTCGCTTGGAGGCGATCTGCGGCCTCCTTAACCATTCACGGCCGTCATCGTATGTTCCTAACAATCCGTGACACCGGACGTGACGGAAATTTGGAACTTGAGCCAGAGTTCTTGACAACTCATCTTCTGACAAATCAAGAGCATAATAGTCGATCTTCTTGCCGGCGTCGTCAAGAGCTTGAAGCAAAAGAGCCACCTTCCTCAGGTTGCTAGCCAAGAAGGTCAATCAATACTGCCACCGAGTTACGGAGATGGTCCTATAACTCACCCGCTGCCTAACTCGAGCACCAGAGATCCGGACGGAATTGACTTGGCAATGGCAGTAGCCGAACGCCGCAAGACTTGGATCTCATAATTTGTTAAATAGTACTCTTCTAAATATGTGATCTGAAGTTCCTGTCAGTGTGAGGTGATAAGTGTAACTATGTTCGTCTAACCTCTTCAAACAGTTGTAGACCTCTCTCGTCATAGAGTAGTAAGGTCGGCAATTTCCGGCGCCCCTCCTGAGGGCGCAGTAACTTATGGATTTCCTCTTTTAGGTTAATTTCGACGGCGGTTTGCCGTATGTCAGTAATATCAACATTTGGATGTTGTCCCGCGATTATACTAGCACCCTTTTCTAACTTGTACTCCGGATTAGGTATCTGGGGCTCATACGGTGACTCGACAACAGATGGCATAGCTGCTGATTATGATAAAATTGTCTTATTACACAAGAGGTGGTGGTGGCTAAGCTTAGAGGGTAGTTTTTACGTTTCTGCAGGGGTGAGGATATCGTAGGTAATATATATAAATTTCAATTGGGACGGTTGTTAAAGTCTGAATGGCGTAACATAAGAGTTACAATACAGGGATATGAGGTACCTACTTAGACCTAGTACAGAAAGCATATTGTGAGATGAGAAGCCAGACAAGCCTAGCTGCGAGACCACACTCTCTGCCGCTAGCAAAGGGAGTAATGGAACAAGGGTAATAATGGTGATGTCAGTCGGGTTGGTCCCAGTCTAGATATGGTTGGACCAGCGACGAAGTTCCCAGGTACGTCAGCCCTAAAAGCGTTCGAGCAAGCTGCATCCACGGTGGCCATCCTGGATATACTATTTGGTTACCACGATATGTAATGTATCGTATGTGGGATCCGAGGAAAGGCGTGAAAAGGCGGATAGGGCTCGTATCTATCCACACCTTCTTACGGCAGGATGATACGGTAATTCGGGTTGCCAAGAAAGGGTCTTGGGCGGCACATAAAGTGAGTGTCCCGGAACTTGGATAGTTGAGAACTGAGGAGTCGGAATTTGTTTTGTCATAAAATGCTGCAAGTTAAACTGTGAGAGTGGGATGTTGAAGGAGAATAACAAATCACGGGCCAGAATAGGGACGACGAGGAAAAGCTACGGCTGTCCCGGCCCCGCAATGAGAAACTTTTGAAGTGGCCAGTGCATGGTATCGTATGGTACACCCGCACCGCCGTTGGCAAGCCTTTACCGAATCAGGCACCTTGTATACAATTGCACCGCACTACTACCCCTAGTTCTTACCTTAGGTACCTGGTTAGGCCCTAGGGTACCTATCTAGGTAGGAGGTAGGTAGTTCTTGCTCAACTTACATACACTAGTCCCTACATACCGTATCCTGTTGTGCGACAAGAACGCTGCAGGCTCCCCTCGCCGTCCCTTACCTACCCTTACCTACAGGTAAGCTACCACGGGTGTACCTTGGCTCGGTTCCGGTTCCTGGTAAAGACGTTTCCTTACGGTGAGAAGACTAATACGGAGGTGATTAGTCTTATTATCAGTCAGATACATGTACCGAATGTTTGATACGGAATATACCACAAGCAACATTCGGAGTGCATTAGTATATTGGGCATCGGGCCTTTATTTTAGAAGGCATTAATAGACCTTATCTATATATTAATACTTGTCAAGACATATATATATATTATGTAAACGACAAAGTGATGACGGGCATTTAATCATTATTGCATTCAAAAAACGCAAACGAGGACCCTTCCATCCCAATAATACGATGCAGTACTACCTGGGGCACTTGTTTGATAGGTATTATACGTTATTGATATTGGGCGTGACTTACCTAATGTATATACATTATGTAAGAGGTAGTATATTGGCCGTTTAATAAAATCTCAATCGGTTTTAAAAGAAATCCGTTTCGGTTTGTAGCATACCTAGGTAGGTAAGGTACCTATATCATTCTTCTTCTTCATAGAAATACACCTCCAGGCCGAGATATTTCTCGCTAACTACGTCACCTATATGTGACTATGACCTGACGATCTTTACCGAAAACCCTCCCCCACTTTACCCCTCAACAACCGAAAGAGCCTCCCACACACGTGTAATAAGTCTATATTTGGCGATAAGCGACAAAGATTCACAGCGTCATTTACGCGTCTCGCGAAATGCAGCATTATATTAGGGAGGTGGCATTGATAGACGGCTGGCTAGTTGATCATGGGGTACAGCTCACATGATTTTTTCTAAATTGACCATTACCTAGTTTTTGCCTAACCCAGCGGCCTGCATCTTCTGTGTTGAGCTTTCCGAACTTTCTATTGCATCTTCTTCCTACTTAATGGTGGGACAGTGCCTGGATGCAACCCCCCGACTGGCAACTGCACGTCAATTGTGGGGAAGTGCTTTCCCCGTGACACCCCCAGAGTACTTTTGTATCTTTTTTGAGCTCTTGCGGTCAAAAGTACCGAGGTACCTGATCCCTCTTTACATCCCGTCGGGCAGGTTTTTTTTTGTCGATAGTAAGCAACCTGAAGAGAAGAAAAGGGAGTGAACACCCCATTTGTTCTTGATGGAGCGTCTCATTCTTATCTATCGCAATGCGACTTCAATCATCTTTGACAGGCTTCAGTTTTTCCGCGGCACTCTCGGCCACCAACTCAAAATTTACACATAGCAGCAGAGGTGAACCCTCCAGTCGAGCGAAACCTTCGGTCTAAAGTTTACTGGAGCACATGAGCGACTTTCGAGAGTGGCAATTATACCTGAAGGAAATAAGGAGGGTCGACATAAGTTTGTGGAGGGCCATCAGCCCTTAAAAGACGTCAGCCTCAATATCGAACATCAGCTAGCCTGAAATCAGCCAGCATTGAGACGGTAGAGTATTGATCATGGGATGCCATTTTACGACTTGTAATTTTTCAAACTTGTGATCTGCTCATCTTGCTGGATAGTTTCCTGTCATGCGTTATAATCTAGCCTTGGCCCGTTTTTAGGTTATCAGAGATTGGCATTGGGTTGGGTTGACAAAAAGAGAACCTCGGCTTGGACTGATCATGGTGTGATGACTTCTTATCCTATGGGTTGTTGTATGAGAAATTCGGCGAAACTTCCCTTGACGCGCTATTCTTAGTAAGTTTTCCTATGATGAAGGGTATAGAGCGCGAAGAGGACAGCATTAAATAAGCATTATAGGCAGAATATATACGATATCTGTTGGTTATATAAGAGGGTGATAGTGAAGACTTACGAATATTACCTGCCATGTAAGGTCTTCTAAGATTGAGATAGAATTAATGTAGAACATAAACTAACAAAGTGCACTGTCATACTTATGCTATAGTATAATACTGTGTGTCTGGCCTATCCTCTAAACTTACAAGGCTACGGCAAGAACGACTTTATGGCTAACAGCCCGTCACTAAGAATCGGTATACAATTATGAAGTATATCTAGATTGAGATTCCTAGTTATATTAACCCTATATTGTCTCTAAATAGTATAGGATGACTAGGACTAGTTGGATTATGATGTCCTTCGAATTCTAGGAGCTAGCATTTTGAAGACAACCCTGGTGAGTGTTGCATATCCGCCTAGTGATATATTGGTATAGAGGCTTAATTATCTTCTTCTCATTTTCGTCACCACTAAATGCTAGCCAGCTCAATAAGTAAAATAAGTATTGATAATACAAAATGAAAAGATATAAAGGCCAAAAAGGAATCAAAGAAAAGAATATTTGCTTGGGTAGGGATTGAACCTACGATCTCTCGGACCTCGACATCTTGTCTAGGACTATTACCTAGAAGTGTGCTGTGACCGAGCGTGTTCCCTCTTCACCACCAGGCGTTATATTTCGTATTGGCTTTCATGTTATGTTGAAATATATACGATATGACTCTTAATGTGGCTTGGCTTGACATTCCAACACCCCTTACACCAACACCAATTACATAGTTCCTTACGACGGATTGTGACTCATACAGCCGGCATGAACAATCGCTAGTTAATCTAAGCCAGAAACATAATGCTCCGATCTACAAAAGCTTTATTTTTGTTACTCTTATTCTCTTGAATGATACTCAACTTCTAGACTTTACATTTAACACTTAGTCGATATTATTATTTCAGTCATTATTAGTTATATATACTCAATATACCTTATAGTACCTAACACTAGAGAACTGAATGTTAAATTGTAAAGCGAGATGGCTTTATATTCATTTTTCCATGACCTCAAGATGACTCTTTTCTACTCATGCTATGTCGATGTCACTAATGTTCAAAAACGAATGGTAAAATTGAAGTCATAAAGGCCATCTAATCCACCTGGAAGACTATGTGAGTCATCAACCTCGGCTTCCTATTAGACGGAGTCATACTCAGGGGTAATTTATCAACCAACGAACCAATTTCGGTCTAGCTTTTATCAATGAAATATATTTTAAACCCAGTTACTTCTTGCGAGTTTCCCAAGCTCATGCATATATGCATAGGGGTATATTTCATTCCACCATCCAACCCTAGACTGAACCCGTTCCTCGTAACTTGACTATGTACACAGGGATCTATAACAACTGTAGTGGTTGAAAGTAAGAGACTAGGGAAATCCTAATTCGCTTAAGCACTAGTCGAAGAAGGAGGACCGCCGCTCATAGAACCGCTCGGGAATCCGCTAGGCATAGTCCCATTTCCACCAGGGCCAGTTCCGTTGCCACCTCCACCGCCGCCGACGCTGTAGCCGGTTGAGTGGCCGCCCTCGGCATCAAGGTACGCGGCTGCAATTTACGAATTAGCTCTCATATACTCATCTGTTTCTTAGACGTGGATTAAACTTACCAACTCCGTAGTACGCGTCCTCGGTGTAGTCAGCAGAGCCGTTAATGCCGATCTGGATCCAGGCAAATAGACCGTCCTCGATGGAGTCGCCGAGGTAGACGAATTGCGGGATGGGGTCGAACGACTCGTCGGCTTGGACGATGGACCACATGTCTTCGTCGTTGGTAGTTACTTCCACCGTGTTGGTGTTGTACGGGTACGTCGCCTCGACTTCGACGCGTAGGTCCTCGGGCCAGAATAGCTGTCCGATGTGACTAACCGGTGCATTCCTATTGTCGAGGGTTAGTTAGGGTATATCGAGAAAAAAAAATCGAAGCATTGAACTCTGGGATAGGCGGCTTTATTTTTTATCACAACTTACCACACGGAGATAGTACCGTTGGGCATTACCGTAGCATTGGTATGCGACAACAAATGCGTGTGGACAGCACGTCCGCTGTAGTGGCCAGGGAAGATTGTCTCGAAGCTGGCGACACCATCGTCGTCTGTCAACTGGATTCCTCGGAGGTAAGTAGAGTTGTATCCGCCGTCGGCGTAGTTTCCGTTGGTAGAGATACCGCTGTAGACGCCGGTGGCATTGCAGTTCCAGATATCAACTGCGACGGCAGGCATGGGATCACAGGTGTTGACGTCGATGTACTGGATCTCGAGGAATAAGTCGATACCGTCACAATACTTGGCCTCCTTGACGTTGGATCGCATCTTCTCGCCGACAACATAGTACGGCCCGTCGGTAATTTCAGGGGCCAAGATGCAGCTCGTGTTTCCGCTGAATACCTCCTCGAGCGAGGTGAACATGTCGTAGTCGTAGGTTCCCGTCATGTTGTGGTTGACCTTCTCCCAGGCCTGGAGATCCGCGAGGTCTCGCTTGTCCTTTCTCGCGGCTGTGGAGGCTCCATTAGTTCAACACACCTTCTAGTTTAATGCTCGGTACTCACCGGTCTGGATGCCGCGCTTCTGTCGGATTTTATTAACGGTCTCGGCACGGCGCTTGATCGAGCGCGCCTTGAGTGCCTGTGCGGAAGCCGAGTTTGAGCATGAAGCCAGCGATCGAGCTCCGAGTTGAGCCGCATTGTCACGGGCTACAATTTCACGCTTCATCTTGTGTGCATCGTGCTTCTCGCCAGGGTGAGCGGCGGTATAGCTGACAAGAGCCGCGAGGGCTAGGTTGGAGAAAGCGACCATGATGATGATGAGCGAATAGGGGAGGTCTTTGAAAAACGATTGACTGTTACTGAATGGCTGGATAGAGGATAAGTTGCCTAGGAGTTGGTGATGAGTAAAAATGGCAACAGAGACAGCGACATGATAGTCTTTTAATATTGTTACTAGAGGCTCTATCCACATGAGTAGCTCTCTTCGAGGCCCACCCGACGACGACGACTATGGACATATCTATTCGTAATGCTTGTCGTGCATCTTGGTGCTGCATTGTTCTTGGTGAGATCATGGCATATCAAGGACTCGCAAAAATTTGTGGCTTTTCCATTACAATTGTTACCATTGGCCTCTCTAGCATGCTCTAGCCTCAGCCTTTAAAGATACCATTACGCGTCCCCTACGTAGAGGCGAATATTGGGATATGAGAAAAAGCTGAGCCTTGTTCAGGAGAGTTGCGTTCGTAGGGAACAGGGGGAACCCTAGTCATCTCATCTGCCAATGAAAAAGACAGGATTTTCAAATCCATCGGACGATTCGACGATCCAAGCATCGTCATGTCTTCTAGAGCTGGAAGGCTTGAAACGGGATGTGGATGGTTGACGAATCCGACCCACATAGACTGATACCCATATCCGCATTTCGGTAGTTATAATGGATAATAGCCCCTTTTTAATCGTCTAAATAAAGCCCATCTAACAAGATCTGTTTTCGTGTTTCAATGTTTCGTGGAGTGACTATTTTTATTGCGCCTCTTTTGATCGCGTCGAAAGATGAACGCGTCAAATCTTTCATGAGTCGTTGATGCTGTGCTGTGGCTTTGAAGATACCCGGGATTTATATCTCTCGTACTTTAAACCGTTGCGAGTGGCCAAAGGGTATGTGATGGGTTTGGGATACGGGTGCTTGCAGCCAATGAGCCCCGTTTGTTCTGTAAGGATGACGGGTGAGGGTATACATATGCCCAGCTCATCTAGGGAAGCCGTAACACTTAGGTTCTTTTTTTTTTTTTTTTTTTTTTTTTGCTAAGGGTATATTCTAAATCTAGCTGCCCTTTTTGATAGGATGTTTTTATTATATATGAGCTGTTATGTAGTCATGCGTGATCGACAGGCACCCATATATCCTTTCTAATTGCGGTTAGTTGATACTTGTGTACATATGACAAGACTTTATTCATTAAGCAACTCTTAATATGATTGGCTAAAAAGGTAACGTGCGTTGTTCCGCAAAGGGTATGTCCAAAGTCCTAATCGAAGTCTGATTGGCTACTTCTCAGTAAATATTGGTTCAAGGTAGTTTTATGTCTTGTATAAGTCGAATTATACTAACTCGAGCACGGCAGGAAAATTCTACAATACTTGAGAGGATATAACAGGTACCGAACTAAGACATATGATCTTCCACTTCCCTTATCATACGAAAGACTCAAAATCGTGGAATTCCTAGCGCCTCTCTCCTTCCGGTGCTCGCTGGGTCAAGATATGGCACTTCGCCGGTCCCCGAAGCCCGTACACCTGTCCTAATACCCTCTACAAGATGCGTGTCGGGCTGTTATACTCCCCATTAGCACCGAGCAGAAACGGCTATATATAGGTAAACACCCACAAAGAAATAGGATACTCACAGTAGCAGCGTGCAAAGTGCACACATTACTCCAAATCGCACAAGCCCCCCTCGTCCAATGCATCCTAGCTATGCAATCATGGTTCCGCGTAATAAGCCTCAACACATAATCGCGGATCATCTGGTCCTCGTACGAGTACACGCCATTAATCCGACTGACGTGCAGCCCCACGCCCGCGAACAGCGACTTCCACCCGGTGACGGGGTGCGTGCGGACCACGGGGTGCGACGGCGAAAACTCGTAGTCCTTGTTGAGGGGCGACCCGCGGGGCGACGTGACGTCGTACCCGCCGGCCTTGCAGGCGGACTCGAAGACGGGCTGCGCGCACGTCGCGGTCAGGGTCTCGAGGAATTTCTGGTAGGGAGGGGATAGCCGGTCGTAGAGCTCGTAGCCGGATACCCAGAGGGTGTCGCCGCCGGCGGGTGGGGTGTCTTGCATGCGGAGGAAGGAGAAGTCTGAGGGGCAGTTCTCGAAGAGGCCTGGAGGATTGATGTTAGTGTTTTGTTCTAAACTGGGAATATTGGGGGGGGGGGTTGGTCAACATACTGTCGCTATGCCATTCCCGGCCCAGGTCTCGAGGCTCGCTGGCTGAGCCGGGACGGTTCTTCATTGTGGCATATAACTTCTTGGCCGCCTCGGAGTTGATGACATAGCTGAAGTTCTGTCAGCGCTAGCATATATAGGTAGGTATGAAAGGGGGTAATTTCCTTCAACCTACATCTGCCTGTCGGTGGTACCGTCTGCCATGGGGAGATTGTTGGGGTCATTATACAGGGGGTGTACGTGCAGCCCATTCTCGGGAGGTCGTCCCGTTAGCTTGCCAAGCAAGTCCGTGATATATTTCTGCTCTTCGATAGAAAGATCATCTTGGGGGGCTCTGAAGAAGACTACACCGCGCTCGCAGATGGTGATCGCAAGGTCTCGCAACTGTTCTTCAGCATTGGGGGCTTTCAGCATGTCCTTGAGCTTCGCGGTGGGGTATTCCCGCCCGATGATAGGGGTGCTATCGACATATTCGAGATGATCGATAGACGACCCCTTCTTCAAGGGCTCTCGTTTGAGCTTTTTCGTAGAAAGAGAACCCATGTTCTGCAATAAATAGTATAATATATGTTCTTCGCTCTATCTGTATGAAAAACTACTAAGGGCTCCAGAGAACTGTTGGATGACCAACAGGAATGTAGACTCCGGTAAGCGAAGGGGAACCGGCCACTTATATTTACAAGATTATAGCTTACCGACCGATGAAACCGGAGGATTCCCAAGCTACCCCAATCTATAGCACCGTCCATCGCTTAACTGTCTGCCGTCTGGGGTATGCGGGGGCAGCCAAGGGGCTATGTCAATTTTGGATATCGACAATGTGAATATGGGGAAGTTCGGGGTTAGGATGCGGAGATCGCGTACCAATACTTCGCCGCAAGACACCCTCAGGTGAAGACCCGAGGGTCGGGATATGTAGTAGCGCGTCTGCTCTGTCGGGATGGGCAATTTATCTCCCATGGATTAAGGAGTTCTTCAAGAGGCAGCCCATCCGCCTCTCATCATCGACAGGATTCTCATTACTTTCATCTGTGTCTCAGCGTCAGTAAGACATATACCACCGCAACGATGGTGGCCGCCGCTATATCAGCAAATCCGCTGCAGTTGGATATTCGCAGTCATAAAAAGTGTCTTGCAATCTGTTTTGTTGTTACCATCTCGAGCTTTCAATATGGCCTTGACTATGCCCTCGTCGGCGGCTTCATGGCTATGCCTGGCTTCTTGAAAGTCTTTGGCTACTACGATGAAGCGGCTCACAAGTGGGCCATTGACCCGACTGTTCAACAACTTATTTCCTCTCTGATGACAATTGGAACATTTGTGGGCTCGCTTTCGGTTGGGCCGTTCAGCTCCAGGTTTGGGCGACGACAGGGGTTGTGGGCAGCATCTCTCCTAAACTGTATCGCAACAGCGATAATGATTGGAACGACGAATCTCGGTGCACTCTACTTTGCCCGTTTCGTTCTTGGTAAACCTATAATCTATAACTAAGCCGAATTTAGGATAGGACGTAACTTATACGCATATAGGAATTTCGGTCGGCTGGTTTCTTACTTTCGCTCAAGTTTACATCAACGAAGCAGCACCCGCCCATCTTCGAGGCATTGCCTTTGCCGTATACCAGAGCCAACTCTCTATAGGGTCCATCGTCGGATCCGCTATCGACTATGGCACTCATACTATGCTCGGCAAGGAAGCTTATCGAATCCCACTTGCCATCTTCTTCGTTGCTCCGACCATCCAGACGATTGCTCTGTTCTTCTTCCCAGAGAGTCCACGATGGCTCATGACACAAGGAAGAGAGGCAGAAGCTGAGTCGGCACTTCGAAGACTCCGAAATAGCAATATTAAAGAGAACGAGTTCCAAGCCGAGTTTGAAGAAATCCGAACTTCTACAGCGGCGCAGGCAGACCAGTTCAAGGGGAAGCACCTGTGGGTTGAGATGTGGAAGGGTACTAATCGGCGTCGATCCATACTTTCTGTAGCTGTTATCTGTTTCCACTGTGCTAATGGTAAGTGACATTCTATGAAGAAATAGAGTACCATGCTGATATTTATGTCTAGGTTCTTCTTGGGTAAATACCCCTATACACTTGTGACCCAGGTACTAAGACTTGACTAACCTCTCTTAAACAGCTGAACATTTATACAACTTACTTCCTCACTGTTGCCGGTGTAAAGGAAGCATTTTCATATTCTACCATGATAACCTGTATGGGACTCATCGGCGTCCTGGCCAGCTTCTTTGTCGTTCGGCACATTGACCGTCGTGTTATTCTTCTCATCGGAGTAGCGGCGTGTGGTTTCTGTCAACTCGCGTTTGCGATCGCTTGGACTGTAGCCCCCGGAACTGTGGCCACTGCAAAGGTGGTCATCGCCTTTATCGCGCTGTTCACATTCTTTTATGTTGCCTATGGTAAGTAGCCCATTTTTATTCTAGGAACAGTTGCCGCTAACTTTAATAGCGCCCTATGCTTGGCTCCTAGGAGGCGAACTGCCTAGTAATCATCTCCGAGCTCATACTTACGGTGTAGCCACCGCACTTAACTTCCTTGGAAACTGGCTAGGTGTCTTTACCGCGCCGTACTTCATCAACCCAGCCAGCCTAGGATGGAGCGCTAAATATGGGTTAGTAATAGTAAACCCATTGTCGATCTTTCGCTAACGGTGTAACCTAATAGATATATCTGGTTTGGATCCAACATGATAGTGTTCCTATTCACGTGGGCTTTCATGCCCGAGACGCGCGATCGAACCCTAGAAGAGATAAATGAGATATTTGAAGCTAAGGTTCCAGCTCGGAAGTTTAAGAGATATATATGCACAGAAAGGGAAGCTGTGAGAGTAGCGGTCATTGAGGAAAAGAATAGAAGCGCATCTCATGTAGAGGAAGTAACTCAGGAAGGGGCATAAAATTACTGAAGCCAAATGGTCTTTCAATAATGGTGGAATTAGATTCACATTCTCTAATTTTAGGACGTACATCAACACCTTACCAACTGGGTAATCCATAAATAGCCCCTTATGCATTTATTATCTGGAATTCCAGTTAGAGCATATTTGGACATTCTCTCTAATATAGTTTAATCGGAGGGTATATTTGACGACATGGGTACATAGGTAGCGATAGGTTGCTACAACAACAGTAGAAGTTGTGTTGGATTTTCCACGTCCACCTGCAATTTCTAGTGCGCTACATGAAACAATTTCAAGGCAAATACCTGATCACGAGTTAAGGAGGTTTGGATTATAAGACGATTCCGAATAGCACGTAGACTAGGTCCAAAGCCACAAGATGGTGATATACCTCACTTAGCCGGGCCAGATGGTTTGTACCTCGGGGCTCAGTATGGGAAGCTCCAATCCCCGGCTGAGGGATATCTTTGTCCATCATCTGTGCAGTGGCTTTGCGGCTACCGGTTACCTTGTTCGTTTCGACGAGGCCGACGTTGAACATGGTTCCGTTGTTTTGTAAGAGTATAAGGACCATGTTGTTGAGTAGAGATCAGACGAAACGAGCGAAAAAGGTATTTTGGAGGAATACTTTCAATCAGACGGTATACGCGGTTGTAATATTATCAAGGTATATCAATTTAAATACCGGCGGGGGGCAGACCTTATGTCTGTTTGGGGCAGAGCCACCTGAATCCTTTCCAAATGCCGTTACCATTCCCCGGCTCTTGGTAATGCTCCTGCTCTCCGCGTCGGGAAGACGAGTACACTATCTACCTCCAGCTGGGGGACGCGGAGTAGTGATCCTAGGCACCTACGGGACCTCCTGCCAGCGCGTACAACTTCAACACCAATCATTACACGCCACACACCGAGGTATTAGCGACTTTGCGGACAGAGAACTGCTGGATTATGCGTGCCTGGTGGTAGGCTTTTTCGTGGACGAGGAGGAAGACTTGGGTGGATGGACCATACTTAACACTGAGAGACAAGGAGAGACCGGGGAAGTTGACATAATGGAGACGAGAAATATGGAGATGTTTAGTTGGCAAGACAATGTCGATTTGGAGGGAATTTGTGATATATGCAATGGCCTGCTGTTATGTTTACTAGTTCAAACCATTATCCATCGACTCCCCTTTTTGAGAACAACCCATCGGCCCACTAAGGATGTTATTGATCAAGACATCACCTTTATTCTAACCTGAACTTTTAGAAAGCTGGACCTGTTGATGAAAATATACATTAGGTATTAGAATTAACTACAACCATTAACTAGACGCGTAATTAAATTAACTCGACTTTGGTAAGTGTGTAATAGCAAATAGACGCCTATTAACATTAAAATCACCAAATGTCTAAAGAGAATAAATGCGCAAGATGTCAAAGTCAAGATAAATAATATTTAATCTTTATTGTAACTAACTAGCACGTACTTAAGCTTCTCAGGGAACTTGGGTTTTGTGCCTTATGCTGCACCTTTAACCCCTTTTCCCTAAAAAAGGAGGTTTCGAATGGAATAAGTACCTCTTCTAAAAGAATCAGTCGTAATAGTACATGGTAGGTAGGTGCCTTGTATTTAAATCATGAGTCACTCCTCTTGAAAAATCTTCACGAAAGATAACACGTGTGAGTAGCAACGGTCGTAGTGACGGCTGTAGTGACGGCTGTAGTAACGGCTGCAGTAACGGGCAGCTGGCGGTTTTACACCGCACCAGCGTATTATCACGGCAATAATACCAGACCGCCCAGACCGCCCAGGCAGACGAGTATATAAACATTTTGGCCCGGCGCCAGAAGCAAGAATTTTATTTTCCCTTTACAACACCAAACCAACTTAACAATCAATCAACCAACCAACCAACCTACCTCTTATACCTTACTTCTTGGTTAAGTCTCACTTCAATAAAAGAGACCACGTCTTATCTTAATAGAAGATGTTTTCTTCACAACACTAAACTTACTTATACTCTATCCACGTCAAATTCAACACCTCAGCGTACAACATCCGCGATAAGAAATACACCATACCCTAATACAATACATAGGGTCTATAGGCAATGCTTAACCCAGCTTTCATGCCTTTCGAAACGGCCTGTGTCTGGAGAGCTAGGTCGGGGGGACAAGGATTTCGACAGCAGACTATAATCTAAGGTTACAACTTGCCAACACATAAATTAACAACTTCTGTCGGCAATACCTTGATGGAGAGGCCAACTAGACCAGATTAAGAGCCAGGTTGGAGATGGTGGCGCATGCTGTAGCTGTGCTGAGCAGCGCGACCCAACGAAGATCTTCGGTAATAATGATCTTCCCAAAGACCAATTAACAGGACTAATTTATCTCCCCTACATGGGAGATGATGATACCCCAATGCTGGATGCGGAATTATATGAAGACCAGGATGACAAGAAAGATGAGGAGGATGACACAAATGACGAACAAGCTTCCTGTCGGCGCTCATTGCGCACCCCTTTACTCTACCTTACTCTTGCCGTCTCGCCATTCCTCTGACCCGAGCCATTCCTCTGACCCGAGCCATTCCTCTGACCCGATGTTCCGCCTCCTCCTTCCAATATACTCATATCACAACCCTCTTAAATCTAATCCAACTCGCCTTTCAACAAGATAAAATAAAATAAAATAAAAACCAGCTAGCCAAAGGTAAGCCAGCCAAAACAAAACAAACCAACTTTTACAAGTCATTAAAACTAACATCATATTCTCCAGATAATATTTTTTGACATCACCACCACTAATTCCAACACCTTATTAACCCTACTATAACACAACACGCAAATTCCCCCCTTAACTACCTAACCTATGTAACGGGCCCGGGCCCCACTATATGTCCTGCCGCCCCCTTCAACACCTAAACTAAACTATAAGGGTCGAACCTCAACGATCTCGCACTCGCCTCAACTCTACATGGGCGCCGAAGTCACTACAAACTCCCGCTACCCGATAAAGTACAACAATCTATCCAAGTCCTAGTCATTTCCCTCCCGGTTCAACCGCGGCGAAGGCAAGGTCTTGGCTTCCGGCGGCCGGCCCCCTACCCATGCCCATGGAAGGCGGTGGCCTCGGCGGTATTCTCGTCACAAGGAAAATAAATCACCATCACCAGCTCCGCCGCTTCGTCCGCTATAAGTAAACCTTCAAGACTCCTATCAATGTCTCGGTCCAGGGAAACCAGTCTGAGCTAAGGGCAGAGCCAGGCTACGCCCAGGTAAGATCCCAACCGAGGGGTCGGCGGCTCGGCTCAGGTGGTAAGGTTAAGATGAAGATGTTGCGCTGGACGCTTTCTCGAATATAGAGTTGATAAGAGGTACCTGCGCCTGGTATTGAGAAACCGGAGGAAGAGAAAGTGGTTCCTGAGGCACAGCTACCCAGGAGATTCGAGCTCGAGGATGTGGGGTTTGTTCGGTTGGTGGTAGTTAAGGAAAGGCGTGAGAACGCGGCTGAGGAAGGGCGTGAGAGCGGAGCCGAGGATGTGGGGGTTGTTTATTCGGTTGGTGGTAGTTAAGGAAAGGCGTGAGAACACAGGGGAGGAAGGGTTCGAGATTAACGGTTTAATAGTAGAGGATATACCTATGTTTAGAAGCTAGATATGCTCTGTTCTGGCCTCCATCCAGCAACATGATGGTTGGCTTGGGGAACTTCGTCACTAAACTAATAACCGTTAAAAGTTTCGTCACTAAATTGATAACTATTAAATTCTTTATTATTTACTGCTTATTATCTCCTGTGATAACCATAACTGCCTAAAGAACAGCTGTGGATTTGACACATTTTTCACTACGCTTTTAAATGGGAATACATTAGGTACTTCCTAAGAAAGGACAATAAAAACTCATGTTAACTTACAAGATATTTACCTACGTAAGTAAAAGAACTTTGTTAAAGGGTACCTTTGCTTACCATTTGGTATTAAGTATCTAGCATTTGTAATCCGAGCGAGTAAAAGTACAGTCAAATACTACGACTTTCAGTTGCTCAGTTCCGTCTATATTCTCCCAAAGTAACCTAGTTGAGACAAGGAGAATATTTAAAAATAATTCAAGCTAATTCCACAGAAATGAATTGTGTTCTTTTCAAAGATAAAACGGACAACCACAAAGCCTAGCCCCTTTCCCAAAAACACCTACCATTTAAAATGATGCTTCTCCTTACATTGTAGCTAAGTAAAAATAATACGTAATTTGGCTTTATTGAATTTTCAACAGGTCAGGTCCAAAAACCAACCAATTAGATACATGATACCGCGAACATAATGTACTACATATTAAGGAGTGATGGATGATAGTAAACGCCACACCTCCATCAATCTTAATACTGAATGTATCGTATCAATCCCCCTTTATCTAATCTTACCCCACTATCCTCCATCTCAAAGCCCTCTCTACTTCTTCCCCAGAGCAGCTTTCACAGCCTCCACTTCCTCCTCAAGCGGCAAGATATCCGGGAGCGGGCCCAGCGGGGTAATAGAATGGGGATTAATCTGCGTATGACTACGCGTGTAGTGATTCTTAATATGCAGGAAGTTCGTTGTGTCCTTGAACGCGGGATGCTTCCAGTACAGGTTGCGCGTGTAATCATGCAGGCGCGGGTACCCCGATCTGATGTCGCGTATGTTGCACTTGAAGTGCTGCACGTAGACCGGGTCGAACCGGATTAGTGTTGGGAAGCTGGCTCTTGTGTTAGTTACCATTATCAAGACTCGTGCCCTTTTTCTTATTTTTAAAAAAGAAAATAATCTTATACATAGAGGGACATCTCTCTAGTGTTGCCGCAAAAAGGGGTAAGGGGTAAAAGACAAAAAATCTCACAGTCTAACATCCACCTCCGTCAACTTATCCCCCAAGAAATACGGCCCCCCCGTCTCCTCCAAATGCTTCTCGGCTCTATCCAGCGCCTCAAACAGCGCCCTGACATTCCTCTCGTACGCCTCCTGGGTCGTCGCAAACCCGCTCTTATACACGCCGTTATTAATATGATCGTACGTCCACTCGTGCGCCTCCTCGATCTGCGGCCGCAGCGCCTCGGGATACAAATCGACCTTGGCGAACTCGGGCGGCAGCTGCTCGTTGAACACGGTGCCGAGCATGCGCAGGATCTCGCTGCTCTCGTTGTTGACGATGGTGTTGGCTTTTTTGTCGAAGAGGACGGGGACTGTAAAGCGTCCCTTGTAGTCTGGGTCTACTGCGAAGTATAGCTCGCGTAGATGAGTGTACTTCTCATGTCCCGGGACTGGGTCCGGGATCACGTTTTCTCCTTCAGCATCCTTGTCTTCCGGGGTAGGGAATCGCCATCCTGTTGAGATTTTAGTTTTCTAGCCGTGGATATATGGTTTCTATAAGCAGACATACCCTTCTCTCCCATATACCAATGCACGCTGGAGAAGGTGATAAAATCCTCCAACCCCTTAAGCTTCCTCGCGATCAAGGTACGTGTAGCCTGTCAATGGTTAGCCAGTTGGCTCGTCGCATATTAATATACAGGGTAGCAAGCAACATACCCAGGGACAAGCATAGCTAACGTAGAGATGATACCGGCCCTTCTCAGGCGGGAACTGCGCACCAGGCTCCGTAGAAATCCAATTACGGAACGAGCTGCTAAGACGCTTGAATTCGCCGCTAGTGTCTCCGGGCTTGACCCAGTCTGTGATCTTAGAAGCCTATTTCCCAAGTTAGAACCCATTTGAAATCATCTAACTAAGACTAAAGTCATCTCACCATCCTGATTTTCTGTTGTATATGCTTCTTCACGGGACTCGGTGCTGAATCTGCAAGTATGCCTTTATACTGTTGTTGTTTCTTTCCCCAGGTCGAATTAGTTCTTATAGACTGTGAAGAAGTTGAAATTAAACTTGACGATAACGATCGCTTCGCAACACGAGAAACTGCAAAATGAGGAGTAATTATGTTCATAGATGCGGGGAACGTTTACTTGTACAACTCCCCAAACCTAGACGCCTTTTATAGTTTTTAAATTTGAAGCTTTCTTCGTTGAGAAACAAGGCGTCTTCAAATCAGATGTTGTTGAAATGACGTGCGCTACGTAGCTCTATTCAGCTTTGTCAGAATCTCTCCTTACTGATGGCTTATACCACGATTACGGATCGTGACGTAAAAGGTTCTAGTTACCCTAGCATGACTAATCAGCTCTAAGTATGGAAGTGGAGCTGGACGGGAGCTGGACGGGAGCTATCTTGGATTGGATGTGGAGAAGTTCGTATAGCTCCAACTCAGACTAAGAAGTAGATGGATTTTACAAATAGGAGGAGGACATTACAAATAAGGGGACTAAGTAAGGTACCAAAGGACCTCAAATAAAATAAATAAAATGTAAGGACGGTCAATAGAGCGGCTTGGGTAAAACTAAGTCTATTTGCGACTAATTACCTTGGGCACTTGCGGCAGAAGCTGCAATTAAGCTCAAAAAGCAAATGATGCACTCTAATGGCGCATGCTAACCCCCTCCATACAAGACTTCTATCCTCATAATCCCTAAAACTGAATAAAATGCACGAGTAAAAAGCACCGCACAGTTCGTGGTATACTGGGCAGCTAGTCATCTAGCGGATGTGAACCTTGATGTATGGCACTTCCACGTCTTCCTCATCCAAGTCCTCAGCCACCATCTCGAAGATGAGCTCCTTCTGGTGTTCCGGAATGGGCTTCTTAGAGACAGTCTCCACAAGCTGGCTCAGCTTGAGCGGGTATCGCTCCTTTAACTTCGGGGGCGGGAAGAAGCTGGCGTAAAGCAGGCTTACTCCCGAGCTCAGCATGCTAATGTTAAGACCACGATTTTGGAAATCGTCTAGCAGCTCAGCTAAGGTTATATCTTCAACCTCAAATCGATCCCAAATCTTGTCTAGCGTGACCTTGCCGTCTGGTCCCCTGTATTCAACCTTGGGGCTGGCAATGGGCTCGCTGAAGCCAAAGAATGGTAGCGCGAGGTTGACAAACCCGTTCTTGTATTGCTCGATATCATCTTTTCCGTCGATGATCTTGTACAGCTCTAGGATAACAAGGCCTGTGACCAATGCCGTCGTAGTGGCGATAGCCGGGATGATCTTTCCGGCGATAAATTTCGTCTTGTGTTTATCAGCCTTCTCGATCTTGTAGTTGTCAGCTCGTAAGTTGCTAGCCGCTGTGATGAAATCAATATGATGATTGGTGTCATCGTCCTTCTCGAACTCGACGGGCGTCAACTTAAACCCGGCCAACTCGCTGGGCGCCGGGAGGCTGTAGACGATATTCTGTATCTCGGTGTTATCGTCAAATGCAGAGACGTTTTTGTTAGAGTTCGGATCCTTATAAAAGAGGTTAGTTGTGGCTCTTGTAAAATAAGAGTTAATGAATTGTGTACACTTACAGGGTCGCTATCGTTGGCCTGGATCTTGACACCCGGATCGGGTGAGAAGTCAGGAACGATCATGTTATCCAACACCTTCAGGTAGAGGTCCTTGTTCACACCCTTAGTCTTGATGCCATAGTTGAATGCGTGGAGGTTGGCAGCCGCAACGATGAAATCGAAATGAGTAGGATTCTTAGGGTCAAACTTCAATGGGTCCGGGGCACGTTTGGGGCCGGACCAGAAGGGAGTACCGCTGGAGGACACGGAATCTTTCGGGAAGTTGTAAAGGAGCTGCTGAATTGCGTTATTGTACTGCTTCTCGAATAGCATTCGCGCCCAGATGACACAGTCTTCAAAGCTAAGAGGCTTGTCCGTTACAAGGTAGTCACGAATCATCTCCAGAGTCGGCTTCTCGTTACCACCTTGCTTAAGTGTCGTGTCGAGATAATTGGGCTGAGACAGATACAAGTTGACTGTTTCGGCAGACTTCACGAAGGACGTCTCAAAAAGCTCGCGGGCCCACGCGATAGTGTGCTCAATCTTGTTCGGGAAACTTCTTAGAGTGCACATAGGGAACGATACCTCAGGAGGGTCCTGAGAGGACGAGTAGGATTCTGTTAGCATGGGGAGGACCACCTGTGTGTTTCCTTTAGTGCCGAGAGTACCGCTCTCGAGAAGAGGTTTACGGAAGAAGACACATCGTCGGTCAACGTAAGTTCGTGCCTCTACGTTGTCCAGAGCGTTTGTGACTCCATCCAAGGATTCCCAAAATTCCTTGTTGAAAATGTGCTCAGTTTCGGGGCTGACACGGTCTTTCAAGCACTCGATGTGGCCTACGAGCTCGGGGTTCATAGCCTGTACGGCCTTGGCAGCGCAGTCACTCTTCATCTGACCAACATCCTTAGGTCGGAACAAGAATTGACGGTTCAGATTGCTCTTCTCAATCGAGTCCATGTCGGTAACAGTAATCTTACCGTTAGGTCCTACACCTAGACCAATCATGGCCCAGTTCTTGAGCATTTCGCAGCCGATTGCACCCGCACCGACAAGGAACTGTTTGACATTTGCGATCTTGTCCTGGAATTCTTTACCAAAGACTGCGATTTGACCATCGTATCGAGATCCAATTGGTTTGCAGAGCTCCTCGGTTCGGGCACAGCTAGTAGGAAGAGACTCTAGCGAGTCGAAGTAGAACCACTGCTTGATCGGATGGAACTTTCCAGAGACAGCTTTTAGAACTTCCTGCGCAGTGAGACCGCCGAACAGAGCAGCCATGGGGTTAAGATCTCCCTGAGCCTGATAGCTGAGTTCCTTAATAAGCTTCTCGTCGATCTCAAGGTCCAACTTCTCCTTTTCGATGAAGGCCTTGACAGATGCGACAACAACAGCAGCATCCTCCTCGTTCTTCGGTCGGGGTAGACGACCCTGGGACTGAGCAAAAGCATGGAGTGCCTCAAACCCGACATGGAGCTGTTGGGGTCGGTCAAACTTGGCGAAATCGGAGATAACGAACTCGGGATCACGGATAGCCGCAGAAATCGTCTTGAATTCGAGGAATTTAGGCATCTTGACTTGCTGGTAGAGACCTCCGCTCTGATACGGACCAAGTCCGGAGACATCACCAATAGAAAAGGTGTAAGGACCCTTAACCGTTACTTTTCTCGGTTCAGCGCCGTTCAAAGCCTCCATACCCTTAATTTCGGAGAATGTAACGTAGTCGCCATCCTCTAAGCCGTGACGAGTCTCATCTAATGCGGAAACTAGACCCTCCTCGTCGATGCCAGCTACTATTCCGTTGACTGGGTTTTCGCCGGTCGCGTCGAGGCACGTGAATTCGCTGCCAAAGTCGCAGAAGATCGAGCCGAACAGTCCAAAGGTATCCGCAACTACAAAGTAAATACCTTTTGAGTGGCAGTAATCGCCGATAACTAGCTGAAGGTGGAGAGGGGTGTTGGTTAAGACGACAACTTGGTACTTGTCAAATTGGGAGAGGTTGTCACCAAGGCTGTTTAAGCTGTGGTTAACCCATGGTACTATCAGTAGGACGGTTACTCCACATACCTAGGTGATTCGTGAATGCCGACGGGTGTATAGGCATTCAACTCGGCGACACGGGGAGCTGTGACAGCATCGCGCGGCTTTCCCACATCGTCTGGGCGGAGGAAGAACTGAGATGATAGGTCGGCGATGGCAACGGGTGTGGGATCGTGGAGGGTTAGACTCTTGACACCAGCAAGAGCTATGTTCTTGGAGATCTCGACGCCGAGACCTTTCAAGCCAACAACAAGCACGTTGGATGCGCCCATGCGCTTCATGGCCTCGTGGCCGAGAACATAGAGCTGTCGGCTGTAAAGTGACTCGTCAATCTCGCTTTGGCCAACGGCAGAGTTATCGACCTGGACGCGGGTGACCAGGTCGACCTCAGGAATGCCCGAAGCCATTTTGGTATCCTGTTATACGGTTTATACATCAGTACTTGGGTATAAGCAAGCAGATAGTTATTCGGGTCTATGTAAAATAGCTGCCGTCAAATAAAACAGAGTAGCGATGGCGCACGAGGGTAGTAGGTGAAGAAGATGGGGTGTCTACTTACGGTCATGGTTCTCTTAGGGGAGAAAGGCAAATCTCCGTTCTCGTATTTGCGCTTCCCCAGTTTGGCGATATTTGCTCTACTGGAGCTTGCTTCTATGATACCTATGAGATGCGATAACGCAGGATACGGAAGTGGGGGAGGAGGTAGTAAAGGTTGGACGAGTGGACGAGTGGACGAGGCAACGATGGGAGGATGGGAGGATCAAAATGTACCCAAATAGAAGAAACCGACAACCCCACCACCAATACCAACAACCAACAACGAGGCTAGGCTGACGGATCAATCAGGCGGATAGATACGAAATGACGTAGTTGTTAACTGGCCAAAAAGAAAAGTGTTGGTAATATCGTGAGAGGAAAAGACCAGCTTTAAAAGAAGACGGTTAATGTTTTAAGGACACTTCTTCGAATAGGTTCGACTTCTTACGGCGACTGTAGTTTTAATGGGAAAGGGGAAAGGTTACTAAGGCAAGGTAGAAGATAGAAAGCTCTTGCACGTTTCCCGCCTTCCAAGAGCTAGCAGTTTGCCCGCCGGGTGCCTGTCTGAGGGCGGCATGATTTCTCAGCAAATCATGCACCGTCATGTCATGGTGGGGTTAAACGTGGCTAAACGTGGCTCAGCATTCAGGTACAGTGGATATGTACTTCTCACAGGTACACCAGGTGTGGCGCATACCTAGGTCGTAACTCTTCTTCACGTTTCCATAGAAATGTTGCCGCCACTGTTTCACAGGTATACACTCCACTTGTATTAAAACAAATCAACCTAGACTTTGAAAGGCCTTAGATATATTACTTTAGGAATAGTATAAAGGTTTCAGCTAATCATATAATATATTTAAATGAGCAACGTACCGTGTCTCGCTAGCAATTGAGGACATAAGTTGACGGGGAGGGTGGCCTCTTTTTTCTTTCTTTATCTAACTAATAATAACTAATAACTCGTATACTTTCTCTTTTTCCTATTCATACGCCCACAACCAAGCCCATAATAGCATAACGCTTACACGTACTAGTAGTAAGCCCATAACAGTAATACTTAAAACACAATAGACTGCTGATAAGTTAGGTAACTACCTAAGGTATAATTTGTCATCTCAACATTGAGTATCATCCTCATCACTGTCTGAAGAGGACTGGTTCCTTTTCTCTCCGTAGTTGTATGTCTATCTACTCGTTAGCCCGCTTCCGTTTGTTTATACATGTTACGCAAGGATAAAAGAAGAAGGGGATAACCAACAATGTGAGACCCAACCACTCTCAAGCCGTGCTTTTGGGTACTGACGATTGCAGCGGTAACAACTCCCCGGTTATTGGAGATAGGGGCATGGTAGTTAGTTGAGCCAATGTTTACGCCGCCGGCCTAGGAGTAAAGGTAGTTAGTTAGTTAGCCCTCTGCTTCACCCCCTTTCTTAATCATGCTATAAAACAAGTACTCATGACGAACCGTCTGATTTTCCGCAGCCTTTCGATCAAGATCCTGGATCCATCTGAACAACTTGTCCGAGATGCTAATGAATCCCGGTCGGTATTCCCCGTCAAACTTAGGCATGCTGGCATGATTCTTTTCAATGGAGACGGGTGCGATACCCGGCAGCGTAGCCGAGGCTTTGTCTACTATGAACCCTATACTCTTCTTCTTCACATAGGTCGGCAGTCCCTCGAAGTAACAGGCAATCTCGATCCAAGGGGGCGTTCGATCTCTCGCCTTGATCAGCTGGGCAAAATTGTTGTTGATCTCGACTAGAGCCTTGGATCTCTCTTCCAGGTCTTTGATTAGGTCCGCGTTGGTAGTCGAAATTACAGACATCAGCTTAGTTGCAATCTCTGCCCATCTCGCTTGCTTAGCACCAGCAAAGGGTGTCCCTAGGAAGATCATCCCGCACACCTTCGCTATCAGGTCCTTCTTGGCTGCGTCGACACCCAGCTGTTTGGAGACTGCATTTGCACAGACAATACCGCCGAGGCTATGGGCTACGAAGATGAGAGGCCGGTCTGTCTATGAGGATCGTCAGTACATACACACCCAACAATGAGGACGTCCCGAACGTGACCAGCGGGGCGGGCAGGCGAAAAGGAAGGCAAGTAATAAATATGCGGATGAAGAAAGGAGAGTTGGGGGATGCTTAGCCTCCCGCGACTACGCCATGAATGTGCAACTCACACTACTCGTCCGAGTTCTCAGACCAATCAAGTCATCGAACAGAGCGGAAGAATGATTATCAATAGTTGTTGTAGGGGGCACATGCTTTGGCCCAAAGAGGGGATAGAAATGGGCAATCGAGGCGTTGTAGCCGAACGAGAGAATCCGAGCGTTGGGACATTTGGAAGGAAGAAGATCCCTAGGCCAGAAAACAGAGATTGGGTTCTCATCGCTAGGATCAGACGTCCAAGTCGTGACTCTATTGCCATTCAGACCGTGGACAAAGACAATGCTGTAATAGTAACCCAGACAGTTAGAATATTTGCATTCGGACTTATGTAACACAATCAAGAGTCTCTTACTCGACTTTGGCATCCTTAGGGTCGGCTAGGGTATTTCCAAGTCCATAAGCATCCTCCATTGTAGAGCTTCTATGAGGTTATCGGACCGTAATAAGTAGTGGTTAGTAGCTGAAGTAGTAGGTGTATTTGTGATTGTGTCTGATGGGCGAGACTTAGTATAGTGATCAGACATTCTGCGAGGAATTTGAAGAAATCTCTCGTCCATTTATGGGATAGATATTCCGCAAGGCTCTGAGTGGCGTCTACTGATTTGGTTACCGAACCTAGTCAGCGTACTCGTCTACCACATCCGCCGCGTGTCCCAGCCACCCACCCCCTTTCGTTCAAATTTTTATACGCCGCTTATTATTGCAATACCCCCTCCGCCCCTAGTTTCCCATTATTAAGCGACTAAGAGAATAGAAAATCCCGCATCAATTGGAGACGTTATCTGTTGGAGGTGATGCGGCTGAAATTCAGGTCCCCGAGAAGGTATCGGATGTCCAACCACTCTTGGCACACCCAAGGAGCCTCCTGGTCCTCTTTGAAGTTGCCCCCCCGGGTTTACTGCTAGTCCATTATCGATGCTAATAAATGATAGACGTACCAGTGCCTTCCCAAATAAAATTATTTTCCTGTTGGAATGCATAGTCATTTTATGTTCCCTCTTTTCCAACATTATAAGTCAAGAAAGAGTTCTCTTTAAGCACGGATCTCGATGGCCGACACGACCAAGCTACTCGATAGGGAACTCCCATCTTCAACGGCAATGGTCAACCAACCTATCAATGGATACCTCTCTCCAGGAACCATTGGGGAAAATAGCGGGATCTATGCAGGAATAGTCCACGGGGGCAGTCTCATTGGTGAGCTTCGCATCACAGCAATAAAAACTAGTAGATACTGATGCCATCGTCTTCGATAGGAACACAGAATGGTTAGCGAATTAGACTAATTGTCACATCGAGACAGCCAGCTAACACTAATAAGTTCACAATCACGCACCGGCCCCGGATTCTACGGCAACAAAGACCCGATCTGACATCTTAAATTGGCTCTGCCCTCAGGACGCCCTAGTAGCGATGAAGTCACCCGTTCAAGGTCAGGATCACAAGCGAGCTCATCCTAAGGCTGGAAATAGATTCTTAGAGTCGACCGAGTTTCAAGACTGGCTTTCCATGAAGGAAAAAAGACTCTGGGGTACTGGTCCACGTAGGTCACACCCTAAGAAACCTTGGATAGGCATATATTTTAACTAATTACCTACTGCAGCGGGTGCTGGCAAGACGTTTCTAGTGTAAGAATCAGGCTTTCGATGTCATGAGATATCTTAAGAAGCTACTGACGGCCCTGGGCAGCTCAAGAATCCAACGCAGGATGTATGAGCTTCAGCAGGGATTTACATCTAATGGCGGCAAATCCGGAACCGCGTTCCTCTATATGCATCATAACCGTTCATACTCCTGCGAGAAACTCCTCGGCTGTATATTGCGCCAGTTTATTGATGATAAGGATGAAATCCCCAGCACGATTCGAAACGAGTGGGGTGTGCACTCGGGAAGCAAAACAACAATTACAGCGGACAGACTTGTACAGCTCATAAGGGACATTGCGACCAACCACAAACTATATCTTGTCGTGGACGCGTGGGATGAATACGCTCCCATGGATCGAGAGCGGCTTCTTAAGCAACTCATGGAGTTGGGTGGCTGTCTCGCTCTACTAATGACCTCGAGATTCATTGGAGATCTCGACAAAGGCTTAGAAGGCTTCAAACGTGTAAACATCTCGGCAAACGAGGAAGATATTCGAAACTATGTGAATTACTGTATCAATACCAACTCTCGTCTAGCAACATTCTGTAACTTGAGCTCAGAGCTAAGGCACGAGATCCGAGGTGTCATAATTGAAAAATCAGGGGGGATGTAAGTGCTTTCCTTTTCGCATCTTCAAAATCTGTCTGCGGGTAGACTGGTTACTGATAAATACACCCACCCACAGGTTCCTTCTTGTCCGGTTGCACATGGAGTCCCTAGAAGCCGAAGATGTGGTCACTCTCTACGACGTCCGGAAGAAACTCGCTAGCTTCAGTAACAATCTCACGGACAAATATCAAGACATGATGGATCGAATCGGCAAACAAACACTACTGCGCCAGGAGATAGCAATCAGCACCCTAGCATGGATCACGTACGCCCAAAAGTCTTTAACTGTGAATGAGCTACGACACGCCCTCGCTGTAGATCTAAAAGACGGCCGCTTCAAACCAGACAAGCAACCTCTCCCTGATGATATCCCTGCCTTCTGCTGCGGGATGGTTCTAGTGGAGAAAGGCACCCTGCAACTGGTGCATAACACTGCGATTGAATTCATGCGCAGTTTAAAGGAAACGGACGAGCGCTTCATAAATTTTGACGCCACCATCTCTCACGTCTGCGCTGCCTATCTGTGCATCCCTGAGCTTGAACAGCCTGACGACACCGATAACAGTATGTCCTATGCTACTGACTTATGGGGCGCGACACCAAATATGTACGATGATACAGAGATCTTCATGATACAGAGCGGTAAGAACACCAAGCATCTGGGCAACAAACGGACTCCAGAGAAGCTTACCTTCCCTGCGAAACTCCGATTATACCCATTGGTTATATACGCGGCAACACACTTAGGCCACCACCTTCGAGCCATGTCAGATGTTAACCTCGTCACTGAGAGTGATGCTCTGAACAAGGTCATCTCCATCCTCAAAGAGAAGCCTAAGCGCAATTTCTACGAGAGATTGCTGGACTATACAAGCTCTTACCCTCCTCAAGCCTTATCACAGCAAAGGTTTTCTCTCTTAAGTGTCGAGTCGGAATCGGAGTCCGAGCTCGAGTTCGATCCTGAGCCTCATATAGATAACTCGTCCTGGCCTAGTAGTGTCGATGAATGTGACCCTCTACTGACACGACAGAGTGCCAACTCTGGGGCACGCCTCGCCTCTCTTAATGCGGAAACGACTAATGTGGCGATGTCAGCATGTCGAGAGATAACTTCCCTTCACCTTGCCGCCTACCTCGGTGTCCCACAACTTGCCAAGCAGCTCCTTTCGGATCCATCTCTGGTCCATGTGAAGGACTTCGATGGTTGCACCCCGCTATCTATCGCCCTCGCAGCATGCCACATCGAGACGGCTCTACTAATTCTTGAAGCTGGTGCAACACTGGACCTCTTTTCGACCGAGGGATGCCATCTGCTACTCCTTGCTGCCCAATCAGACTCTTCGGCCAGCATTGTGGTACGCCGTATCCTCAAAGAAGCTCTCCTCATTCGTGGTCAAGGCAAGAATTTTGTAATTGAGTTTCTTAGCTGGCTGTGGCGCTTCAGCGCGACTAAGGCGGTATACTATTCGGCCAAAGTTGCGAGAAATTGCCGAAAGGGGTGGACGAGAGTGACTCAGGAGCGACGTGGAGAGCCAAGTCACTTGGAAAGGACACTACAAATAGCTCAAGGCCATGCTCTAGGCGTACCAACGTCATTTCCTGCGAGAAGGGGGACGATTACCTTCGTAGACCTACCAGTGGACGGAGAGACGGGCCCCAGTTCATCTTTGTCCTCGCACACATTGCGGAGAAGACGACCGGCTAGAACAGTGAGCGAGGCGGTCCTGTCCCCCAGTGAATATGCGAAGCGAAATTATCTAAAGCTAGTAGCTGCGGCCTTCCAAAACGATACAATGACCATGAGGAGCTTGATCGAGAAGAGGCGAGTAAATCTCGACAGGAGTGTAAGGCATCAGCGTTGCTATTGGCCGCTAGTTAACCTAGCTCTCTTCATGGCCGTAGAGCGCAAAGAGATTGATGGGGTGAAGATTTTAGTGGAGGGAGGAGTCGACGTTAATTCCCAGGACTACGACCTCCGTACGCCGCTTCACCGGGCCGTCGCACGACGAAAATCCAAATTAGTCAGGTTCTTACTGGAAAAGAATGCGAATGTGAATGCCAAAGATGGCAGGGGAGACACCCCATGGGTCCTAGCCGTCATTAACAGGGACGAAGATAGTACGTGCTTCATCATCATCATCATCACTTACGAGCTCTAACAAATTGTGATAACAGTGTCAAAACTCCTCATCCAGCACGGGGCAGACGTGAACACCCAGGGCCCAGATGGGAATAATTTGCTCTACAGTGCGGCAGCCTGTGGAAATATCAGCGACGTGCGATTTCTCCTCAGCCAGAGGGTAAACCCTTCCATAACCACGAATTATTTCTGGGCGCCTCTCCACTGGGCGTCAGCAAATGGACATATCGACTGTGTCAAGTTACTCCTTGACGCCGGGGCCGAGGTGTCGCCGGTGAGCGACACGGCTCTAACGCCTCTAGACCTAGCCATCGAAGGCAGGAAGGTCGATATCGAGCAGCTGCTGAGGAGCAAGGGCGCTAAACGCGGCGATGAGATTAGGGAAGAACACGGTGGTCCGAGATACTCATACCGGTACGGATCAGAGAGCGAGGATGACGAAGACGAGAACGAGGAAGAAGAGGAAGAAGAGGATGAGGAAGGTGAAGATTATTTCGGCACGGCTTCCTTACAAAGAGAATAAAATAGCCCTACCTAGTTGACTATAAACATTACATATTGCGCTTTCCAGTTGTTATTATCACAAAACCGATACGTATTTGAAAAGGAGAAAAGAAAAACTGCCAGCTAAACAAAATGATATTAACATGTTTGAAAAGTCAATTAATATCAATATAATAATTTTAATAAAAAAAACGAAACCTTTTAAAGCTAGGTAGGTAGTCTTAATTCTAATATAATTATATATAAGGTAATTTAATCCTAAAACTACCCCTTTCCCCCTTTTTTAGTTATTCTTATCTTATATAAGAGGTAGGTACCCTCTTTTCAATAGCAGCGAGACAACATGTAAGAGTATAAGAATGTCTTTTTGCAAAACATCGTGACTTAATCTTGTTCCACCCATCGTACAAACCTCCTTATCACATATTTTCATTCATATGCACTTTCAGCAAGGAAACGAATAAATGTCTTGTCACGTCCCACGTCCTGGTTGAGATTAAACTGAAACTGTTTAGTTTGAATTCATTCCATTGAGCCTTAGATCAACACTAGAAGCTAGAACGACGGCCCATTGCCCTCAGCTAAACCCTCCTTCGCAGAAAAGCGTCTAGTATACGCACCCTATTCCCGACCCCAGATAATTATATACCTCATCCTGTATGTATAACTGGCTGCTCCTTGCCTCGGTCCAGTGTTCATCAGTAGAAACCCAATTAAGCCTCATTAAGTAGAGTCCTCAACTCATTCTATATTCCATAAATCATCAGTCGTGCGCCGTTGTGACGGGTCTCTCGTTTAATGAGCGTGAAAACCTCGGAGGCATCGAATAATTATGTTTCCTGTACCATGCAAATGCTAAGTCCCTGGCAGAACCGTTATTCCTATACCGCCGTAGTGAGTGTGAGAATGAGTAAACCTGTCCGCGCGCCGTTTCACTGTCCTTCCGATGTCATTCCATGCTGCTAACCACGTAGTTATTAAGGCGATGTAATGCTACGGCCGAGAAATCTAATTGGCCTAAAGGATGGATGCGAATCGAATATTTATAAGTTTTTTTCTCTCTCTCTTTGGATATTAAGTTAAAATATGAAGTATATCTCTAAGCGCATCAGAGGAAGAATAATAATATAAGGGCGAGGATGGAATTAGATGTAGCTCCGCCGTTTAAAACGGCGGGCGCCCCAGCTGTGGAAACCGGATTCGGCGCCGTTGTGCTGCCCGGTACTGTAGCAGGCGATGTTACCGTAGGCGTTGCCGTAGACGTGATGCTGCTACTCGCTGACGAAGTAGGAGCAGGTGCTGGAGTCGAGTTAGATTCTCCATTACTGCTGCTGGTGCTTGTTGTACTCGACGTCTCAGTAGAGGTGCTAGCTCCCGAAGACGAGGAAGTGAGGATTTCTGAAGAGCTGAGAGAAGAGAAAGTGCTCTCCGAAAAGCCAGAAGAAGATATACCTTCCGTTGGACTAGAAGTAGAAGAAGCTGTGCTCTCGGAAGAGCTAATAGGAGTTGTTGCTTCTGAAGAGCTAGAAGAAGAAGAAGTAGAAGAAGGAGATGTGCTCCTCGACGAGCTGGAAGTAGAAGAAGACGAAGACGTTCCTTCTGAAGAGCTGGAAGAAGACGTACTCTCGGATGTAGAAGACGTACCCTCGGATGTAGAAGACGTACTCTCGGATGTAGAAGACGAGCTTTCGGGAGTAGAAGACGACGTGGCTGAGAAAGTTGGTGTGTTTGAAACTACACCAGTCGAGGTGTTCGGCGGAGCTCCACTACCTGTAGATCCTCTGGGAGTGCTTGTGACCTCTTTCTCAGGGGCACTTTGGCTCGAAGAGACGGGAGTAGGGTTGTGTACATCGCAGTAATAGAGCCATTGATTCATTCGATCATCTGCGTAGTTCTTGGTACCGGCTTTCCACGTTCCCCCGTTATTTACAATGCAGGTCTGGCAGACTCGACGGTATTGCATGAATACAGAGTCTGTGGTGCAAAGCTGGGGTACCTTTCCAACACTCTGGGCCTCTATAACAGCGTTGTTGCAAGTGGAATAGCAAGTAGATGGTAACGTCTCATCGCGTTTATTAAAAGGTAGGAATTTCCTCACTATCGCTGTTGGATAACCCGGCTCTGGTGTGCTCGAGGGCGGGTATGCCGTAATACTCGTCTGTGATTCATAGTCGCCTGTAGAGGTCCAGATAGTGGTGGTTATGCCCGAGATAGTCTCTTTAAGCAATTCGAGCTTGGGAGGATCAAATATATCATAGCTTAACCCAAAAGCCGGCGGTGCAAGGTCAAAGTAGCCGTCCGTAGGAGGATAGTACCCTGTTTCATTATCACACCATTGAACGGGGGTATAAACTGGTGCTGGTATACAATAGCTCTGGCTCTCGCAAACGTATTCTTGATCCGGAAGATCAGGCCAGATACTACACCCATTCGGCTTTGGAGGAGAACAGACGGTTCCAGGTGGACATCCCCAAGTCAAGTCGGATGAGGCGTTATAAGCAGGTACGTTGAAGGTCGGAGAGTTGGTCGCCGCGGGACAGACAGACGAAGTGACGGTGGTTGGTGGTACTGTAGTGGTAATATACTCCGGTACTATAGTAGTAATAAATTGCGTCGTAATGAAAGTTGTAGTACTTAGCACCGAATCGGTAACTGAGATCTCCGAAACGGTGAGAAACGTAGTAGTAGATATCACAGTAACAAACAATGTAGTCTCTTCAGTTGCAGTCACGGTAGCAGTGTCCGTAGTTGCTGAAGCTGAAACGGACACAGCAGTTGTCGTTAGGGTGTCCGTGAGCGTCGACAGAATGCTTGTTGTATATATCGAGATACTTGTGTAGGTTGACGTGCTATATTCAGTCGTGGTCAATGTTCTGTCGGATATAACCGTGGTTGGGATCTCGGTTGTGAAGGTGAGAGTAGCCGTAGTGACAGTAGGTACGAGAGATGTATAAGTCGTCGTCGTCGTCTCTATGTCAGTAAGTGTAGCGGTCGTCGTCTCCTCATCGGTAGTAGTGGTTAAGGAGATAATAGTCTGGTTATTAGTACGCGTAACACTATTAGTACGCGTAACATTATTAGTGCGCGTAACAGAGATAGTAATGGTCCTCGAGTCGGTAACAGTCTCTGTATCTGTCTCTGTCTCTGTCTCTGTCTCTGTCTCTGTGTCCGTTACTGTATCCGTCACCGTGTAACTATAACTGACAGTATCGAATACGGTAGTAACGCCGCTTCACTAAGTGTTAGCTATCTCATAGCTTCATATATAACCAGTATTACTTACTAGACTGTAGTAGTTTCCGTTTCGTAGCAGATCTCCGTAGTCGTCTCCGTAGCCGTCTCCGTAGTCGTTTCGTAACAAGTTTCGGTAACTGTTTTCGGTTTACAGGAGGGCCAATGCGCTTCGGAGAGAGAAGCTTGCGCTCTTGTGAGCCAAGTTAGGGCGATGACCGACAAGGCCCCAAACCGATGGACCAAAACCATTATAGCGCAGATGAGCGTTGTTAAATTGGTTGATTGCGCCTCAGGATGTTGAACGAACCCCCGATTTTAGGATGTGTCTTCGTAGCGAGCGTCCGTCCGTCTATAGCGAGCGACTCTTGTATCAAGAGCTTAACGGTAAGTTGAAGGAGAAAACTACCGATGAGGAAGATGCTTTGTAGCTCACAGCTTATATCTATGAACAAAATAGATACTGGCGAGGTAAGCGAGGCTTTGAGTTCCTTTCAGCTAAAATCCGAACAACTAACTGGGCGATATTTCTAAGAGCTGACTAGCATGGGGCCTAGTAGACTTATCCTAGACGATTCTCTTATAGCTGAACTTCAACGAACGTCGTTAGCTCAGTAACAGGCAGCTGGTTTACCCTTTCTAGCTCAAGGCTAAGGCGTGTCCTAATTGCTTGTACATAGAGCTGCTGTCTACGAGAAACAGAAGCAGAAACGTAGTTCCATGAAATAGAAAGCTATGGGGTAGCTCTAAAAGAGGGACAGCAGCATGGATAAGGCTGAGAGCGAGAGTAGGCGGGAACAGCAATGTCAACACGAGCCATTGGAATCGACAGGTACCAAGCTTAGTTGCATATCAAGTACAGAATACGGATCAAGTCTGCATGCGTAAAATCCCCACGACAGTCGTGTGTAACCTGGTATCCCTGCGAAGAAAAAAAGCCCGTCAGCCCGCCAGTTGCACCCCTGGACACGATTGTGTGGAGGAGGGTGCCGATGTATTGTACATCGATGTTGGTACCACTACCCCGGACCGCCATATTCGAGTTCTCAGCTAGCCTTCGCGGCGAGCAATAAGAATCCAGAACCATCTACTCCGAGTACTAATAATTTACCTTGAAACATTGCGAGCAACAGTAGACGATGTAGAGCTCAAAGTTAATAGGAAGGCAAATTGCAAGGTGACATACTGTATTGAATAAGAAACTGGAGCAATACAAAAAGGCGGACAAGCACAAAAGTGCGTGGCCAAGTCCGCAATAAGCGAAGCGGATGCCAGGACGAGGTATGCAGGTTAGCAAGGCATTTGAGGGACGAGGCTCTTCTGCAACCAACAGAGAGCAGCCGCACAACGCATCGGACTACAAACCCAAGTACCTAACAAGGGTCTAGGCAAGGGGCGATAACGGGTCGAGATACTGGGCATGGGTCAGGATACGAAGGCGGGGCATGTGGTGTATACCATCGTGCATTGCGTATCGTATACTATACAGCACAATAGTCTATACAACCTCTCATTGAGGTAGGTAGTTGCCAAGCCCGAGATCGTGCGTAAGGCGGGTCTCTTGGGACGGGACTGCAGGGGTCCTTGAAGGATGAGTGGACGGATTCAATGTTCGCTGCATCTTGTCACGTCTACCATAGCCAACGGCAACGTACCCTGAGGTGAAGACCGAGCAGAGAGTGCGTAGTACCATCGTTCGTATGCCTTAGGTAGGATTGCCACTTGTTGATACCTAATAAGAGGCTTGTGGAAGCAGTACTTGCAGGATCGAAAGAAGACTGACTATTAGATCCAGCCAATAGGGTGGCAGTGTCATCATCTTTGCCAAAATATTAATAAATTTGATAGACGTGCCGCTCGTTACACAAATCGGCGGTATCGAAGACTCTCTTACCCAAGGTCGCTATGTAGGTCGCGGACAGATGGGCATACTTGGTTATTTTCCCGGTTTTCCAGGCACGACTTCTTGTACTTAAAGCCAATGCCCCGCGATTACGGGAATCATGATGAATCCTCTCGACTCCTTGAATCAGCTATACCTCGGTAAGATGAGATAGAACGTAGCTATAGTCGTATGATGATGAAAGATGAAATATTAACATATTGGCAAGATACCTAATTGGTAGAAATCACCTCACTCGTATACCTATCCTTCGTACGAAGGATTCTTAAGAGGCCGCGAGGTGTGCTCGGACAACCTGGAAGACAGACCACATACGGGAGGTGCCCAATCTCGAAGAAGCCGGGCGGGGTAGGTTGAAATCTCGTCACTTACATACGGGTGTGTAGTACCCGTTGTACCGTTCCAGCCATGTGGGATGGATCAGACGTTAGGAGGCGTAAGGTAGAATGTATCGTGGTAAGCTTACCGCGGAGATGGACTGGGTCGTAAGAATCTCTTTTGTGTAGGTAGTGTTAGTCTATCCGTCTCTCTGTGCAACTGTGTAAAAGTCTCTGGAGATAATTGGGAGCACCACCGAGTGAACAAGGCTTCGATACGGCGGGGTCAGGTTACCTGAGCAAGAAATAAAAAGAATTGAAAATTAGCGCGTAAAAAGCTTAGTGTGGTGATGCAGAGAATTTCTATCAAGAATTCTTCTAACTTGTTAAGGTTATAGATTACGTCTATCCCGACAGTTTTAGTCTAGGATCACCGAAAGTTGCGGTTTAGTTACTAGTTAATTAGACAGTTGTATTAGATAATAGATCCATAACGAGCACTACATAGGTACCTACATAGGTACCTAAGGGACTGATGATAGGTATGTGATAATGGTGGTTAGAATGATGTTATATTGGTAAAGATTCTGGTACCCCACTTCTAATTAGGAGAAATCTTATATACCATAGCAGAGCTTGGTGGGTCTATACAACTATTCCGATTTTTAATATTATTTTATATACGGATATCATTGTAATCAGGTTGGTACATTCTATAAAATAAAATGATTCTAAAAAGTGGAATGGTTTCGTAAAATAGAACGATTTTGCTATTCACGTGACTTTCACGTGACCTCCACGTGATTTTCACGTGAAAAATGGGGCAAAAGTCAAAAAAAGTCAAAAAATCAGAAAGACTGGTCCTCGAACCCACAGCTCTTGCGTTTGTGTAACCATAAACCCCACAATTAATTAGAAGGTTGAAAGTTTAAAGTTTAAACGTTTGAGCTAATGGGACAAGGTGGCCAATCTCATCGAATTATTTCGGAATAAAAATTTCATTAATTTTAGCCCTTATAACCTTTACTTCGGAAAAAGTACAATTTTAACTTAGAAAAAAAAAATTTTAAAATTTTTTTTTTTTTTACTTTTTACAACAAAAACAATTAGAACAATTGTAATACAAGTAACGATTGTATAAAATGGAATGGTTTTACGGTTGGAGAACGGTTTTTACAACGTAAAAATTTAAAAATAAAAATCAGCCCCACTAATATCCGGATCCAACCAATCAGAGGCCTTAAAACTTAAAAACGTTGCACCATTTCGTGGGTAGAACCGTTCCCTGAAACCCCCCACCTCCGCTATGGTACCTAGGTACCTAATGCACTTATGCATTGCACCTTCCAACAGGACCTAACAGCCCTAAGGATATCAAATTGCTAAGTGGGAAACGAAAGTCCCTCACATTAGGTACCTCACTAACTACCTCCTAGTCGAAGTCGGGGATCGGACAATGTTTTTTCTCCACTTCAGCCATTCTTTTCTCTTTAAGCACCTCCAACCCTCCAACAAAACGGAATCTTCGCCAAGGTTACAAGCTACTCTATTTATATTGTGCTAATACAGGGTTACTTTTAGTTCCAGAGAGTTGGGAGAGCCAGTTATTGTCTTCCATACAGTCATACGAATAAGACCCGAAGACTGGTTCCCTAGTCCGACATCTAGCCTGGTTTGCAACGTCTCTTTGCAACGTCTCTCTTCTTTCTCGGCTGGCGATACCTTATTCGTTCTGGTCAAGAGTTGCCGATATGGCTCTACCGATATCGAATACATCCCTAAATGTTCTCCATGAGAATGGCTACATAGTAGGTAGTTGGGTATATGGTATGCGGATTGATCAACTCTAAATATGCGCGAACGAGTGACCAAAGTTCCCCTCATTCCGATTCTGAAGTTGTATCGACAACTCATACTACCTCGACCTAATTCAATAGTGTATGCATCGAGCTTGTCTGCAGCAAGGATATGACTTCGTCCAATGAGAATACGGTAAGGACATTCTCACGTTATTTACATGCCAATCGAAAGAAGCTATCTTACAAGGATAATTCTTACATGTGTGTCTCTTCATCTATGTCTTCGACGTTCCATTGGAAGCTGGCTCGGTCGTCTTATCCAATGTTATGACCATCGTACATCTTATTGACTCTTACGTACAGATTCTCAGCTCCAATTCTTGCATTTTTCTCTTAGACTCGGCACAATTGCCGTATTCTCAGGTGTAACTACCATGGCTTAGTTGCGTGCTATGTTGCATGATGGTTCAAGACAAGAAGAAACATGCTAATATCGATTGTTCCTCTTACGCTTATTCTTGTCGACACATAGATACTATGTCACGTCAAGCCGGTAGTATCTGCGGCCAAAGACAAGGCTGAGTCTTCGAGTGAGCTGACCTAGTCGGTCCAGTCTACCCGGCCACCCTCCACTGGTGGCCATGTAAATGCGGGAAAGTCATTCTCGGCTCTCGAACCTCTGCGGGAGAGAGGCAAAGTCTTAACCTAGGCTCTTTGTCCTTCTAGTCGTCTATTTAGATTGATGTGCAACTATCAACCCTCCAATCACTACAGGTAGATCCCCACGGAGATTGTTTCTACTTGGTATCACTTGACTAGCAAGATTCCAATAATCTACCGCGAACCCGAGTAGCTTTGAGAGATCTTTTTGTTCCGTCACGTTCTGACTTTATTTTACCACGTTTTTACGCCCGTGGCCACCGTGTGGGCCTCATTTGTTGGCTATTCTAGACAAAGAACGGTTCCCTTCAACCTTCCAGATTCGTCTTGATCTTTATTTCCTCGGCCGTCACCTTACGCGACAAATCCCTTAGGTGTTAGTATCTTGGCAACCCAAACTCAAGGCTGTCATTGATTCTTAGTTCTATATTGTACCAAGTATTTCATTGTTGTGGTGACTTTGCCTCAAGTTGGTCTGATGGGTGTCCAACCCGCAAATTCAATCCCTGTCGCGAAATGAGCCTCACTCATATTTTCAATTCTCTCCTCAACTAAACCATTCGCCGTATTTCTCATAATCGGCAAACATAGCAACAACACACGATGTATCGGTCTAGAATATCCTGGTTAGCCTTTGCCATGAGATGGCTGGCTGTATCTGTCCATGGCCAGCTTTCGGGATGGATAGAAAATCAGCAGAACGCAACTATGTGTCTATGGGACATGTTTCGGAGTAAGACTCTATTTTAGCCTGATTTATCGCAGATAACTAATACATGAGTAGTTGCTACGCTCGGAGATACAGTCTATATAGATGGCGGTCAAATATACTGGGTTGCAGGTCTCACAGATGGATCAATAACGACAGTGCCAGATGGTAAGGCGTATTACAGTATATCTTGTTCAAGTACGTTTTATTCTAACTATTCATCTCTAGACAATCTTCTAGGTCGAATCTACAAGTTCAACTTTAGTACGCCCTTCAACACAAGCTCGAATTTCTCGGAAATTCTCACCCAAAACCCCATAGCAACGGGCCCTAATGGTGACGCTGCGAACAATTTAGCTCCTAATTATTACGGCGGAGCATTACTCGCCAATGACCATGAATTCTTCACATATGGTGGCTTAATAAGGCTAGCTAGTGAAGAATCACCGCCAGGTGCCGATGCCACGGTCGAATATGTGGCGTCGCTATACGGAGCCGATAAGCCTAGTTTCAATACGGGGCTCCGTTATAGAGAGCTCCCTGACGGCGTGACTCGATATGTTACGAACGGGGGCGCAGCCAGTTCCCCGTCTGAGAATAAGGCATGGTTTTTTGGAGGGTATCGCTCCGAATCTTTTGGCCCAATTTACAGCGGTGCCCCTAGTGAAAATGTCACAGCGTCAAATACGTCAGATTACCTTATTACTCTAGATATGGCCACCCAAACACAAGAGACTTGGGATAACACGACTCTCGGTCAACATACCCCAAGCCGTGCGGACCCTTCCGTAGTCTGGGTTCCTGTTGGTGAGCAGGGCATTCTAGTAGTAATGGGTGGTGTTACATACCCTGGCTACCTAAACGCCGATATGCTCTCTACGAATGAGGCGCAAAGTGTAAGTACATCCATTAGGTTTCTGAAGATAACATCACTGACTTGCTAGCAGAAAAAGGACAGCCCAGGCTTCATGAGAAACATTGACATTTATGATGTTGCGAGCAAAAAATGGTATCAACAGCCAACCGATGGTAGTCCACCCCAACTTGCGAGGGGATGCGCGGTAGTTGCCCCTGCTGAAGACTACTCAAGCTTCAACATCTACTATTACGGAGGTTATGATGGGCTTGATGATGGAGGTCAGTTTTACGACGATGTATGGATCCTAACGCTGCCATCATTCATGTGGATGAAGGTATATTCCGGCACGCCCGAACATGGTCGGGCTGGTCACCAATGCGTTATGCCTTACCCAGACCAGATGATAGTCATTGGGGGCCGCCGAGCAAATATAGGCACGGGTGGTCCTTCATGCCTCGATGGTGAGAACCCGGGAATTCTCCAAGTTTATAACCTCACGGAAAATCACTGGATGGATTCATACGACCCAACCAGCTGGAATCATTATGGGGTTCCCCAGATGATTCACGCTATGATAGGGGGTGACGCCTCTGGTGGTGCAACAGTGACTGCCCCGAGTCCCTCAGGCTGGGAGGATCCTGAACTTGGGAAAGTCTTCGCTACTGCATATCCCACGTCAAAATTGATTACGCACTACCCTTACAGCACCGTGGGCGCTGGCAATGATACTCGGGGCATGTACGGAGGTGATGGAGGAGGAGGAGGAGGCACGCCTTCTTGGGTAGCACCTGTATTGGGTGTAGTCCTTGGCCTTATATTTGTCACGGCAGTCGTTGTTGGGATTATCCTGTATAGGAGACGGAAATATTTGAAAAAGAACGGCAGCGAGCCCTCGACTGATGAAAACGGCAACAGGATCTTATCATGGATGCAAGGCCAGAGCAATGGTAAGGCACCAACGATCACTACTGATGACGCTCGCACTCAATGCGACGAGTTGGAATGTCGAGGCATTACACCTGCGCGGTCAACGCCCGGGCCAGAAATGGAAATGGTCACTGAGATGCCAGAAACGTCTATTGTAGAGCTCCCGGGTATGTTTCAACGCTCGCTATGATAGCCGATTTACCTGCTAACTAAACTACTTCTATAGATACCTCGCCCCCAGCTGAACTGGCAGGAGACACGTATGCCAATTTGGGCATGGCATCTATTATCGGGACGAACGGGAAATCGCCTCTCGCCTCAAACCCGCAAACTCATTATACTCCCCATTCCATCTCCACGCCGACCAGCCACCCCGGACTTAACTCAACCCACGAGCTCTCCACAGGCGTCAGCTCCTCTCAACCCCCGAGCTACACCGCTGAACGACCCGACTCTCCCGCCCTAGGCAACAATGACGCCCGTTTTGACTCTATCGCTAACGCTATTACCACGGATGTCCCCACAACCGTGGCCCCGAATGCCGGTGCCCCTACAAGCCAAAAAGCAGTCGTCAGTGGTTTAAGCGGCATCAGCGACCGTGAGAAAGCGCACCTACGGCAAATCAGCGACGCATCGACAGACAGCCAAGTCACGACATTAGCGCCAGCGCCGCCACCAGCGTCATCGCGCCATATAATCGAATGGCTTCCGGAGGCAAGTCCCCCACTACCTGTTAGCCCGCCGAGCGTCTCAGGTGTAGATGGGGCCCCCGAAGCTCCCGATTACGTGAGCGTACCTCAGCCCACAGCGACATTAGGTACGACCAATACGGGGAGTCCACGGCCGAGCATGTTCCGCGAGAACGGGGTTGACCTAGATGAAGGCGAGAAGCGGTGATGAGTTGAAAGAACGTACTCTACTCTACCTTCGGCGGGAATTGTGCCCGGAATACACGACCTAGACAGGCACACGATAAGTTTAGGAGTAAAGGAATAATATCAGAAACTACCTAACCTACGCATATGGGCGAAAAAAGGAGAAGGCGGGAACCATGTGTTTTTTTTTTTTTTCAATGAAATTTAACTACACTGCTCAACTATAGATACCACGGCATGGGAAACACCCTGGAGGGAAAGGACGGGATACGCCGGACTGTGTTTAGGAGGTTTAGAGCCAATGCTCCGTATATAACTACCAAAAGATGTTCCTAAGAGGTAGGGACTCGACGTTGGCACATATCATTTTGGATATTCGATGACTGGACAGACACACAGGTGGAAGCAAGGGGATGGATGTCTACGGGTTCCGATGTGGAAATTACGGGATGATGTACGACATGAATTTTACAGGATAAGTATAAGTATAGTGGTTGACGGGGTCAATCAGTCGCTAAATCGATATTTCTAATGATAAACGTTAATTCAGTTGATCGGTTTCTTCATTTGCAGTGACAGTAGATTTAAGAATAGCTTCATTTATTATTATTATTCTTGTTAAGAGTCTAGGGCTGATGGTCTAAACAAGCAGGATACCATACATAGCCGTAGTTCAATACGTTCCTAGACTATACGCACACTTAATCCGATCAGAGCCCATGTCTAGACCTAGGGACATGCCCATTGGAAAGTCGGATGCGGTCATTTCCATGCTATCTAGGAATCTCCCTTCCTTAGGCCTGTAGGATTTTCCTTCTACTTGTTTGTTGATAGTCCGCATGATCCGCTCGATAGCCATGGCATATCTTGGCTTCAACAGCAAAAACATTGACAAACACGAGTAGCAGCCCCGTGACTAAGGGCCGCACTCTACCGCACTCTTGGCCCTATTGCAACAAAGGCATATTTGAATCAGGCCTTCGCCTTCTCGATGGCTCCTATCGCCGCGTCCGCTTCTATGATCCGAACATTAAAGCCGGCTGCTTTGTGCTCGCTTATTATTGCGAAAAAAGTGGTCAATGGTTTCTCAACCCTTCTTTCGGCCTGGCTTCCCTCGACCTCGCCCACGGGCTGCCCGACCCCTGGTAACGGTGCTCCCTCTACTGGATCTAGTAGTTGGGGCAGCATCGGCTTCTTCCTTCTCACTTTCCTCTTCGTCTCCCTCTTCTTCGCTCTCGTTGTCTTCAGCTTCCTCGTCGTCTTCCTCGGGTTCTTCTTCGACGTCTGGCTCTACGCTCTCTGCCTTCGCCTTCGCGGCAGCTCGTTTCTGGCTCCTAGCACCTCTTGCAGTTGGCCGACCCGCAGGACTACTGGGAAACGGAGTCTCCTGATCGGTGTCGTCGATGGTACTAGACCTTCGCGTCTTCGTCGTGGTACTACCAGCGACGCTCGCCGCATCGGCCGTGGCGTCGTGGCCTCCTCTAGTGCTGCCACGCTTGCGCTTCCTACCAGGAACCGTGTGCTTTTCGTGACTTTCCGCTTCTGCATCTGACGGGGCCGATTCTTCACCAGGTCCGGCCGCCGCGCGGGCCCACATGAGATCATGAAAGTCGTCCGCAGGTAGGTCGAAATAATTGTACTTCTGCTCAGGAGGCTCCTCATCTTGGCCTTCGGTTTCGCCCTTAACGTAGTCGAAGGCGTTATCGCGCTCGTCTATGGCATCCATATTGTAGAAAAGCCGTAGTTTGTCCCATATACATGGTATGCGCGTGTGCGTCTCGACGTCCGGATCGAACCCATGGTTGCGGAGATGTTCCGAAATAGAAATCATGCGAAAGTGTTTATGAATCCCTGTAGACAATTAGATCGCAAAATTAAAGTAAGATCCATAATTGCGCTGCGCATGGTGCGTACCCGACGGTTTCCAGCGAATAACTGCTTTAAATAGGGAAGATTCCTGATCGTCGGTCCAGAGGTTGTTGAGGATCTCAGATGGCGGAGGTAAATTAGGCTTGGAAGCTGTAGGAGTATCGGCGGCTCGAGGGGTATCTGCAGCTTGCGGCGTGTCGACATCCATGGCATCGTCATCGCGCGCGGGAGTCGACGACGCTTTTGGCGTTGACACCTCTGCTAAACCGCCGGCCTTAGACTTCCTTTTGGGAGGCATATTGGCCTTCTCGGGAGGAATTGGCTATTAAAAATTCTTCCGGTATAGTATTATTTTAATTTAATCGACCTATCACCAGGTAGGAATGTATGCCATGAAGTTAATATGTTGAAAAAAGTGAAACTGCCGAGACATGGTGATGACTGTTAAATTCAAATTAAACAGAGCTTTAGGTATGTAACTTTGAAGTAGCTTCCGATAAGAACCAGGGTCCAAGCTATACATAGGTACCTAGGTACATAAGTCTTGCGCTAAGACGATCTGTGGCTTAGAAGATCGCGGGGCAGGCGCGTTAAGGTAAGGTTGTTAAATGGCGTGGCTTGTGTTAAACGACATTTTGATGCAGTTTACGCGTTTGGTACTAAGTACCTAACACTAAGTACATACCATGATATATCGTCTTCCAATTACTTGACCATCTCATGATCCTGGAGGCCAGTATCTCAGATAGTTCTTATGGAAATGTTCTCAACCAAATACGCAAATGAATCCTATAATTTCTAAGCCAACAAGATGGCCGATGAAGACTTTGCCGACGTATTCGCGTTTCCAGATTACAACCTATCTTCAAAGTTGTTAACGCTTTCATCTGGGTCGGATAGCCAATTCTTCAATACTGATCTTCCAGATTCCAATAAGTCGGCTGAAGGCCATATTACCGTCAAGCCCGCCAACGCAGACGTTGATGGATTCTTCAAGCTGCCCGATTCACTACTACCTATAGATCTCAATGGGGTTGATGAGACAGACTACCGGATTGCCCCCATTCCCGAAACACTTCATGACGTAAATTTGCATGACCTTGATGTGTTTGACGATTCGTGGCTTTTGAAGGAAAAACCAGCAAAAGCTGAATTCGAGTACAAAACATGGGACGGTTTCTTGGTGCCTGATACTCCTCAGCCGGCACCATTATTTATCACGGAAGCCGGGCCAGGAACATATGACGCTACAATTAAACACACAGAAGATCCCCTCAATATTGGGAATTCCGAAAGCAATGTTATTCAAACCAGCCCGTATCTTACAGCCCTGTTAGGCCTTGCGTTTGGCAGAGGTTCAGTCTTTTTCACATGGGACGAGAACAAAGCTTGTTTCATTCTTAATCTAGACAAGATGAGAATCTCAGGTTACTCTTTAGAAGTCCTACAGGGCCTTCAACAGTGTTGTCTAGAATGTGGAAACACAACTCGTTTTCTTTCAACCTATGTACAAGCCATATATGAGACACGGCCGGGTGCAGTCAGGGTGGCTATCGCGAAGGCCGTGGATATGACTTTAATGACCATTCAAAAGATCCTCGGAGCCAGGGCGAGGCAAATACGGTCTCTCCTACAGTTGAAGTCACTTATCCAACCCATCCAAATAGTGCTCGCATATTTCAAAAATTTGATATTGAATGTTTCAAAGACAAGGACCGATGAGCAAGCATTATCCCTCGTCTTCGAGGAAGCTCAGTCACTAGAGCATAGCAATGCGCTCTTGAGCGAAGTTATGCGTGAAGTCCTGTCACGTGTCTCTACGCCTTGGACTCAGTTCGCAGAGAAGTGGATAGGGGTTCGAACCGAAAGAGGAGTACCATTGACCAAAGAGGATCCTGGGAACAGCTTTATCAAAGTCGGAAATATTCAGGTCGTAGACGATTTGGGATTTGAGGCCGACGAGCTCGATTACATCCTTGACGAGGAGCGTATGCCAACGTTTATTCCGAGCGAGGTGGCTTTAGTTATGTTCGAGACTGGCAAAACTCTACGGCTCCTTCGCACACATCATCCAGAACATCCAATCTGCCAGATGGAGCTTATCACCAAAAGCAACCCTCCCCCTCTCCAATGGCACTTCAATTGGAAATCCATAGAACGTTTTCAAGAAGACGTAAAAGCCTACGAGAAAAGCCTGTCCAAAAGTCTACATCATCGGCCTACAGAGGGAAGTGGTATATGTCAGCTAACGAACTCGACTGATAGTTTACCAAATGGGAATTATACTTTGCAATTTTTTGGGCACGGGGAAACTGAACTTGAAGGACAATTACTAGCTTCTATTGCAGCGCTCGATAAGCCACCAACTACAATTTCCGGGGAAGACAACTTGGCAGGATTGCTTAACGATGACTTATTCAAGACGGCAGCCATTGTCGAGCAGGAGATTTCCGACTTCTCACCGCATTGGTCATTAATACCATATTATTCTTTCGGGCCGCTCGTTGCAGCACAAGCACGAGTCATCAATCGGGAATATATGAAGCTACTCTTCAGTGCACATCACCTACGAGATCATTTATCCCTGCAAAAGCAATTCCATCTACTCGGGAACGGCATGTTCTGTAGTCGCCTTTCCCACGCATTATTTGACCCTAACCTTGACACTGCTGAACGACAGGCGGGTGTTGCTCTAAGTGGTGGTACAATGGGACTTCGCTTAAGTGGAAGAGATACTTGGCCTCCGGCCAGTTCGGAACTTCGGTTAACTTTGATGGGGGTTCTAGCAGAAAATTATCTGCCTTCGTCACCTCAGACGGTTCCTTCGATAGATGGGAAATATGATCTACCCGGCGACATTAGCTTTGGTGTACGAGATCTTTCGAGCGAGGAAATCGACAAATGCTTAGACCCCGGCTCATTGGAAGCATTGGACTTCCTTCGGCTTTCGTATAAGCCTCCTGCTCCTCTCTCACCGATTTTTGCTCCAGTGATTCTACTCAAGTACGACAAAATATTCAGGTTGTTGCTTAGAGTGCTCCGAATGCTCTATGTTGTTGAACAACTCTTTCGAGATACTCTTGCGAGGACATCTAATTGGTACCATGTCGGCAATACTTCAATACGGTTTCGCTTTGAAGCACATAATTTCGTTACAAGTATAAGCTCGTACTTCTTTGATACGGGCATTGAGATGCCATGGAAACAATTTGAAACCCGACTGGCAGATATAGAAAATAACCTTTCAAAATCAGACCTTGATTCCCAAGACGCACGAATCCTCAGCCCAGATGAGCTACGAGAAGAGCACGAACGACTACTTGATCACATCATGCATGCATTATTGCTTCGAAAACGACAACAACCGGTTATGAAATTACTAGAAGACATTTTTAGTATTATTCTAAAGTTTTCCAAATTAGCCCGCCTAGAGGCATCAGGTAATGAGGAAGGCAAAACTCAGGGCTTATCGCCCACAAGTCTTTATGATGCCTTCAAGAAGAAGGTAGACATTTTCATAACTGTATGTCGCGCTCTCCAAGAGAAGGGAGGCCTTAAAGGGAAACCGACCGCAAACGATATAATGGCGGATGATGGAAGACGTGGTGAGGACGTCAAGGAGGAGAATACCATTGATAAACTGTTGATCAAGCTTGATATGTCAGGTTATTACGGTCACTTGAGGAATTAATTACCTAAAATAAAAACATAAGATACCCCAAATGAATAAGATTCCATGACAATTGTAGTTTGACATCTGTATCTTTTTTACCCCTTTTTAGCCCCTTAATTGGCTCACCCCTTCTAAGTACACCTATAAAGTACCTGTACCTTAGCAACCCCGCATCGCGTTCCTAACGCGCAACCACGAACCCCACTACTCAAATCAGCAAGTACGTAGGTACATGTAAATTGTGTCCTTCGGCGCATAACAATTTACTTAGCTTCATCCTTCAACTTTTTATCCCTACATGCCAATTTAACAACATGTCTCGACCTGGGCCGTCGTCAGCAAGGAATCTAACCTTGACAGAGGAATTGGAGAAATTAGAACAGTCAATTACCCTCACGCTACAAGAAATTGACCACAACTTCAACAAGGCGCACCGAATTGTCACTACCAGCATCCTACCTCTCGTAGAGCAATATGGCGAGCATTCAAAAGCTGTTTGGGAAGCGTCTAAAGTATGTGCAGGTTTACAAACAGCTCGTTATACACTTATTGACTTATTGACTTACCTATTTTCTATTGTTTAGTTCTGGAAGCAATTCTTCGAAGCATCCGCCAACGTGTCTCTTTCCGGTTACGAAGAACTAGCCGGCGATGGCGAGACTACTACAGCTGAAGAGACGGCTCTAGAGGACACGACATCTAACTATAACGACGCTACTACTGAGGAGGACACGACTGACGAGCAGTCGGGCTACGCCGAGCAGCACCAGGAGCAACACGACATGCCCGATGACTCCATCCTTGACCATGCCGAGATAACGGGAAGCACACCACGGGCACCGTCTACGAAATCACTACCGCACATGAAAAAACCACAGTTTGCCGACTTCGAGTCACCCTACGAGAAGCTGCGGCGCGAACTCAAAGGCGAGAACACTATCTTTAAGGACGATTTACTTGCCGATGACGACGACACCTTAGAACTGCCAGCCCACACGAGGACAAGCAATCAATCGAGGCTACCGGATATGTCGATGACGCCGCGTTCTTCATCCTTACTAGAAGAACCAGCACCCAAGTCTGCGGCCAGCAAGCACAAAGACCCGTTACTGCACCGTATCCTCGACAAGAATTACCGACTTCAGGCTACTCCGCACAAAACCGTTGCCTTGCCGCCACAATCGCGCGGTCTCCGCGGCAGATCCCCCGCCAAGCCCGTCGAAGGAGAGGAAGACCGGACGCGCAGGGCACTATGGGCCGAGAGTCCGATGAGCTCGCCCGAGATAGCGATGCCGAAGCTGCGGAGCGACTTGTACATGTCGCCCATACGGCTAGCACGAGGTCGCCCAGCTATAAGCGATACTCCAAGAACACCAGGAGTTAGTGTGCAGACTCCGGGTACGGCAAGGAAGACGAGAGATATCTTCGCGGAGGCTAGGGATAAGGGGCTAAGCAAGGGTAAAGCCAAGAAGGATCCAGATGAGATCAACTGGGACAGTGATGACGATGACGATTTCGGTGGGATGAGCCCGCCGAAGACGATTCAGTTTGCGCTGCCGCCAAGTAAACTTATGCAGACACCTGGTAAGTCGAATTCTTTTTTTTTGTTTGTTACTATAACTCCTTTATGAAGTCTATATAGCTGTAAGATATACTGACAGGAGTAAAAAAGCACGAGAGGCAAGCAGGCGGATCGTCGACGATATTCTAATCACGGCCGGCGCGGCACCGGAGGATTCGTCCGAGTACAGCCCGACGATGGTCAAGATGAATCAGGATATCTTGGACGATACGTTCTAAGACACGGAAAATATGTTGTCGGCAATATTTATTGTTATTATAGTACGAGTAGGCACCTAGACAAAACAGAAGATACCCCTTTATTTATTACTTCCCATTCCTACCATGTTGCGCCGTTTCTTGCGCATAACTATACCAAGATATTTCCTCCCGTTCTAAGAAACATGTATTGTGTTCATCGTCCATCAATCCAGAAATACCAGGCTTTCTTGCCGGGACGTGGTCCTCATCATCCTATCTACATCTCCTCGTCCCTCCGCCGAAATAACCAGTAACCAGCCATCTCGAAAAGACGAATAAGGTGTCTCTTGCGTAGTAGTATAGCAAAGGAGCTTAGAAGTTCATCCTGACTTGGTTCCGCTGCGCGATCCGGTTCAACTCAGCTTGGGTGGGGCTAGAGCTAGAGCCGGAGCTGGAGCTGGAGCTGGAACCATCGGCTTTGCTGGACTTGTTTGAGGTGTGTTTCTTGAACAGAGCTTTGGCGCTTCCGAATGAGCTTGTGGAGAATATGGAGGCCGTGTCGGAGAAAGCAGGCTGGGCCTTTTCGACGTCGACGGCGGTTTTATCTTGTGGTTGGCTCATGGTGTCTTGTTGTGCGTAGGTTTGCTTGTCTACTGTTGAGGATGATAGGTTTATTCAGAGTAGACAACCGTGACTCTAGTAGATGTTTCCGTCGGGTTAATAAGTGAAAAGACGTAGCCGTCTAGGTCCGAGCCCCTTGCAAAACTAAGTTACTTATTTACCTAAGGTTGACGCGCTATGATGCCAGTTGGTTATTGATGATCTGATAGCTAAAAGGCAAGAAATATAGTTGTTGGGCAAGGGAGCGGGGGGACGTGTTATATCTTGGATATATATACACGATCGATATGCCCATATATATATACGTAGTCACACCCTCTATTGTATCGCGGCATACTACCGCTTTGGGTAATATATCTCACATTGTAACGAGGCAAATTAGTTTCGGATACTAGCTAATACCTCCTATCTAGACACATTATCCCGTGTGAGTCAAAGCTAAGGTCATTGAATACAAGGATAAGATAATGATAGTCGGGTTGGATATAGGTAATGATGCCAACGACTATACTCCAAGAACTCGTCATCCCAACCCATTAGACCTTAAGTGCTGACGATACCTCACTACGCAAGAGAGACGTGGAAGATGAGATCTGCCAAGAAATAGTATATGTACTCCTGGTAAAGCACCTAATACTATATGCGTACACTATGCAAATAGACCTCGCGTACATAGTATACTTCATGGGCAAGTCTGTTCTAGAAACTCAACTTATTCCTATTCGAGTACATATCCGAACACCGAGCCCCCATGCAAAACGGCCCCCAACATCACATATGTAGTATTATCAAAGACCACCAAAGCCCCCAAGGGGAAAAGATTACAAAGCAATTATTGCAACATTGCTGCCTTACAGAAATTCGTCCTAATCTCTTCCGAAGAATAGGCAGTGTAAATGTTGCCTGGGCCCCCGCAAAGCATACGTGAGTCGGTATCGTCAGCTCAGCCTCATTAAGACTAGGTAGGTTGGGTATTAGATAATATTCACATGCATTAGCTGGTCAAAAAAAAACTAGTCTTTCGGCACGCAACGTCAGTTTCTGTCCTGACTCACTCAGTCGCACTATCATGCATGCCGCTAATAGCCTTGCCAAAGCTATTTTCTTACGACGGAATCTAGAGTTGCCGGGTAAACAGGCACCGATTAGAATTCGCGTCCTAGTCTGTAGAGCTTCTACTTGGGGTAAGTAGGTCAGGTACTTGGAAGTGCTCCTCGCTAGGACATGCAGAACACGTATAGCACTGACGACATTCAAATCCACTGTCACGATGTCTTCATTTAGCATTACATGTTCCTTTCTTACGTACGTTGATTTTCCTTTTCTCTTCGCCTTATAGCACTTGTGCTCTACAGAAGACTCGTTGGCCGTGTCTGTAGAGAATACAATGTGAAATTTTCCAACGCTCGAACAACCCTTTATTTTCCCTTGCCTATCGTACCGTCTGCCAGCTCTATACGAGATGGCCGCTATGAGATGTAGTCTTATTGTGCGCTAATCATCGAATAGCTACGTGTAAGTAATTGATGGGAAATGCAGAAATGAAACAGTGCCTAAATTCAACTCTCTAGTTAAAGAGGCTTGTTAAACTGAATGCTCGTTGACGAGGCTATACTAATAAGTCCAAGTTCTGATTATAATGTTAAGATTCATATGCTCAAAGTATATGCTCTGACAACACATGAAATATATAGGCCATTATTTTTAAGTTGAATAATAGCAAATGCTATACTATTTATTCTAGTATATGAAGAGTTCTTCCCTGCCTATTGCCTACATGAACCATTTTAATATTTCAGATGATATTACAATACAATATAGGCTCAATTTGCTATCTTATATGCACTATATATCCGAAAACGCTTACCAATGTAGTATCATCTATCAGCCCATGGATGTATACTCATGTTATTGATGAAAGTTCAGAAGAATAGGTGTTTAAAAATAAGCCTCTAGTTTCGAATACCTTAATAAGGATGGGTGATCAGACGAGATAAACGGTCTTAGCATGACACTTCAACCATCGCTACATGCACGCGCTGGGATATTGTGGTCAAAGTTATATGAGTTTCGCTCAGAGGATATTCTTAACTTTAATTATCCTTGACTATAAGGTTGGTATTTGGACTTGTTGCTACCATACCGTATTCAAGGACGGTCGATGGCATTTTATTGCGTACAAAGTATCTCTAAGCCACCTTTAGGAATTTGCCTTTTGGACTTTAGGCTTCGTTATATATAAATAAGGTACTGAAGTATGTAGTTGGATGGAATGCGGTCGTCCCATGTTTCGAAGCCCTCTTTAAATCCTATGCGTATTTACCAGTGTTCGTATAAGAGTAACCTGGGACTGAAGACTAAACTTAAACTCAATATATTGTTCTATGTATAAGTTTCGTTTGATTAAGATAAGTAAGTCTTATTCAAGGTCTATAGTCGTTCGACTATAATCAGTACGAATATGAATAGACATTTATCCCCCGGCTTTTTGAACTCGAAGCCATTCTAATCTTTTTGTTAAGTGTAGCATCTGTCTTTTTCGATATCAAACTAATGATGGTAACCTTATGTTAGAGCTGAAGTCATGATTGTTCCATTATACTACGCCTGGTGGTGATAGCTTTTAGACGCTAAAGGCGTCTTGAAGTTTGGGTTGCTAATAGGAAGCCGCTCCTACGGGAATGACATGCTGGTTATGTATATAAATATGTTATTTAGATAACAGGAATGATCGACATAATGAATTCTGCATCAATTTAACCATCCCTCCGCATCCTGGCAATCCGAACTTAGGCCTTTCGTATTCGTATTCTGGTTGTTAGCAAGCTGCAAGCTTGGGCCACGAATTGAGGAGCGGTGAATAGCGGAATGAGACTTTCAGCTCCGATGATTGGCCAATTCCAAAGTAATTAAACCTGTCCTGGGCGCGGTACCTAGCTCCTCTGAGGTGACTTGCATTGCATCACCTCAGGACAGGGGCATTTTTGTCATCTTGTCATTTTTGTCAACAAAGCGCTCGTGGAATGAACCGATATGGATATAGTAGACGTATGTGAATGATCTGATGGGTAGCCATTGCGGACTCGACATCGTTCCTCTTGATAAAATGAAGACGAGAATACTCGTATGTTTAGCGTCGAGATGCGCGCAGGTACGCGCTGTTGTGGATATGTAATACTGATTTTTTTTTTTTTGCGCGAAGCAAATTACTAATGTCCATCAATGCTAATGTCAAAGTGAAGAAGGTTAGCTCCCCACATGAGACATAGTGTAGGTTAACGGGTACTTCCTACTTGCTGCATGCGTTCCAACTAGGCATGTACATGTAACTGCCCCTGCTTTATCACACACCTGTGGTACTTTCTATCTATGCGGGATTGAGAAGGGGAGTAGCTTCTGTAACATTCATACTATGCAGAGTAAGAGCGAGCAGTATAGATGCATGCATAGATCTCGGCCAACCAATCAGGTGCAAAGGGTAATGGCATTTTAGAGATGACTGGACTCAAGTTGAATCGCGATAACGCTTGAACGCAGGTACTCCTGGAAACTTAAAAACTAGGTACCTAACCTACCCAAGGCTTGTATGAATTCGTACAAGTACCGAAGGCGCGGATATCGCACTATCCGTGCATAAGATTGCGGGAGTAATGTCGATTGCAGGGGTGTGAATCATTCAGAAAATAAGGGTTCAATGTTCTGTCCGATAATCAAATATTCCCAGTCCAACAAATTTTAGTGGGTTTCTTTAGATTTCCTGCAAATATCCACCACTACCTCGCCCTTCCCTTCACCCCTTTCACCTTTTCTACTTAGGTCAACCTCTCTTTCGTGTCGAAGGGTTGTCGCCGTCCTTTAATTCTGACTTCCTCCCCCTCCATTCCTTCTCCTCTGGTGGATCTCGGGATATATTGGGCGCTTCTCCCACGACTACCTTACACAGAAGACCTCGGCGCAATATACCATATACCAAAAGCGGCCCGATACAATTCCTGCTGGCGGTCACCATGGCTGCGAATGCGACGAGTTTCACGTCGCCCTTGGCCGACTTTTCGGTCGGGGGCCTGCCTCCCCAGGTTGACTATATGGTCAACACTATCGCGAATGCGAGCGTTATGACATGGGTGTTTACTCTCATTGCCGTAGCTGTCGCGTACGATCAGAGTACGTATTAGTAATATTCTGGAGTTTGGGTATGGGCAGAATCGCGTTGGCTAACAGAGATTTAAACAGTCAGCTATTTCGTACAAAAGGGTTCTATCGTTGGACCAGCGTTCAAGCTGCCATTCATGGGCCCTTTCCTAGAGTCTCTCAATCCCAAATTCGAAGAATACAAGGCGAAGTGGTACAGCGGTCCCTTGAGCTGTGTCTCCGTCTTCCACAAGTATGCGCTTTTTCCACACCACGTCTTGTCGAGATTTATTAACCCAGTGCTAGGTTTGTTGTTATCGCTTCTACCCGCGACTTGTCTCGCAAAGTCTTCAACTCGCCGACATACGTGAAGCCATGCGTTGTTGACATCGCCACGAAAATCCTCGGAGAGGACAGCTGGGTGTTCCTAGACGGAAAGGCCCACGTTGACTATCGCAAAGGCCTGAATGGTCTCTTCACCCGACGAGCTCTCGAAAGCTACCTTCCCGGCCAGGAGGCTGTTTACAAGGAGTACTTCGCTAGATTTCTCAGGTTGACAAAAGAGGCCGGAGGAAAGCCCATCCCTTTTATGCATGAGTTCCGTGAGCTTATGTGTACCGTCTCGCTTCGAACTTTCGCCGGATACTACATGCCCGACTCTGCCTGCAAGAAGATCGCCGATGATTACTACCTAGTCACCGCTGCTCTCGATCTTGTCAACTTCCCGATCATTATTCCCTACACCCGAACCTGGTACGGCAAGCAAGCTGCACGTATGGTTATGGACGAGCTCGCCAAATGCGCTGCCAAATCAAAGGTTCGCATGGCTGCCGGTGGTGATATCACCTGCATCATGGACGCCTGGATCAAGGATATTCTCGCCTCCAAGAGATGGACCGAAGCTACTGAAAAGGGTCTCTCAACCGAAGGCATGGTAAAGCCGTCGCCCCTGTTGCGCGATTTCAGCGATATGGAAATTGCCCGAACTCTCTTCACGTTCCTCTTCGCTTCCCAAGACGCTACCTCGAGCGCAGCCACCAACATGTTCCAGGTCCTGGCCAACCGACCCGATGTTCTAGACCGCGTCCGCGAGGAGAACTACCGCGTGCGAAACGGCGACATCCATGCCCCTGTGAACCTGGATCAGCTTGAGTCGATGACATACACTCGTGCAGTCGTCAGGGAGCTTCTCCGATGGCGTCCTCCTGTCATCATGGTGCCCTACAAGGCCAAGAAGGCTTTCCCCGTTACCGAGAACTATACCGTCCCCAAGGGTGCCATGATCATCCCAACTACATATGTCGCTCTTCGTGATCCTGAAGTATACGAGAACCCCGACGAGTTCGATCCTGAGCGATACTATACTGGTGACGCTGAGGAGAAGGGTGCCAAGAACTACCTCGTTTTCGGAACTGGACCTCACTACTGTCTCGGTCAGCACTACGCTCAACTCAACTTGGCCCTTATGATCGGGAAGGCCTCGGTTGAGCTCGACTGGAAACACCACGCAACGCCTGACTCGGATGAGATCAAGGTGTTTGCGACCATCTTCCCCAAGGTATGTTCCACATATTTCGCATTCCACTTGGAAGTGCTCAAAGCTAATTATTATTAGGATGACTGCCCTCTAACATTTGAAGAGAGGAAATGGTAATGTCCTTAACCAGGAATGACATTAGTATGAAAAAGCTTAAGAAGGGCAATGTTGCCGTGTAACGAAAGGGACGAATATAGTAATAGTAATACTGGTCTTGTATATAAGCTATGGTCGGGGATGTCGATACCAACGACTGTTATAATGTCCATAGCGGCCGAATCAGACCTAATTTTTGAACAATCATGATATCTTGCCTTGAACCTAGCGGGGTTTGTAACGTTAGGTTGGCCTAAGAGGTCGGACGAGAATGGTCGACACTAAAAAGAATTAAGGGTCGATAATACCCTTTAATAATATGAAGGGCCGAGAGAAAGAAAGGGATGAAATGTTAAAACTCCTTTCAAGCTTTAATCACAAGAGCAGTTTTAGGATGCTGACGTTAAGTCGTGATAGGCAACCTGACCTTGCCTTCAAATCTTATAATAGAAGTACCCAGGTACCCTTGCGTTGCCTACATGTAACTGTGACATCACGGTTACAATTAAGTTACCTAATCAAGAGCTACAAGCTCGGCAATTTGTCTTCATTTCAATGTTGCTAGACCGTTGAATTACCTAAACCATAGAAGCACTTAGTTACCTACATGTAGGCAAACTGTTTGTACGTTGTCCAGCTCAGCTGTACATAGTAGTGCAAGCAATCGTGAGCAAACTATTTAACCTAGGTATATATATATATATCTACGCGATTGGAAAGCTTTTACTTGGAAATATCCCAGGTTAGCTAGCTAGCACATTGAGAAAAAATCGAAAAATCCCCGCGATGGCGACACGACGACTTGCGATAAACGGCGCTACTACCGCTCTGCGCGGGGGAAGCTCCCGACTGACGGGTTCGGGCTCGGCTACTATTCCTACAGCCGCGCGTATACTGCGAGCTTCGTTCGGCACGACTTCTCTAGGACCGCAGCAGGCTGCGAAAGGGGCGGCGAGAGGGTTTGCGCGACCACAGTTGTTTCGGCGCATCGCCCCTACAAGCGTTCGGTGGTCCTCGGATTCGGCAACCGGGAGCGGGAGTAAGATATGGAATTTTGAAGAGGTGCGTTACTTTGATCCCCTCACTCACCCTTTTCCCTCTTCCCCCTCACCAACTAACTACATAACTAACCCCCTCCTCCCAGATCAACGCCGCCTTATCCACCCCAACATCCACCCCCAAAGTCACCATAATCGACACCCGCGAGCCCTCGGAGCTATCCACGACCGGCCGCATCCCCGGCGCCCTGAACGTCCCGATCGCCAGCGCGCCGGACAGTTTCCACATCCCGGCCGACGAGTTCGCCGACCGATTCGGGTTCGAGCGGCCGCCGCCCGATAGCGACGGGGAGGTGGTGGTGTTTTACTGCAAGGCCGGCGTGCGCAGTCGAGCCGCCGCGCAGATCGCGCGCGAGGCGGGCTGGAAGAATGTGGGCGAGTACCCTGGGAGCTGGCTGGATTGGGTGCAGAAGGGGGGGAAGATTGAGCGGTAGGTGGAGTCAGGTGAGGTGAGGTAAGGTCGACATAAGGACCTATGAGGATTGTAGACATGAGGGATTTGAATAGATATGATGACAACTGAAAGGCTAGTTATCTGATACTCTACCTTTCCAATCTCGGCATGTACAAATAAAGCAAGCAAGAGAGAACTCAAGACCTATCTAGAGCTCTGAATCTAGACGAGAGATAGAAGGAAAATAACAAGTCAAGGTCAAAAGTGAAACTAATCTCATGATACATTAGAACGGAAAGGTATCAGCTAGCTTAGAGGTAGTGTACATAACACTACCTAATGACATATAACCTGCCCAACGCCATAAAAGCATAATACCAGGTCAAGTCTCCCATCTTATTCTTGACCTTGCCATTTCGGCACATCTTTCTTCTCTTCCCATACGAATAGATACACATAACACATACTCCCTTAGAAAAGAAACATGGCATTGCCCTCCGGCTTATCCCCTCCAGTCGCAGGCGGCGTATCACCCGGCTTGTCTCCCGCAACGGGGCTTCCAGCGGCGAAGAACAGGACCTTAATAGCGATCGCTAGGCCAGCATGCAGAGCCACAACAAGGATAAGCAGAATCTTGCTGGTCTGGCGATCGGTAGCGCTGAGGACGGGGTATAAGTTGCGCAGCAAGAAAGCGACGCTGAGACCGAACCCGACACCCACGAAAACCCAGTTGAGGATCGTGATGGGCGACCAGCTGATCAGCGCCACGGGGATCCAAATCAGATTTGAGTACCCGTACAGCGCCCAGCACTCGAGTAGGTTCGCAGATTCGGAACCGAAGTATCGTAGTGCGCCGAATAGAACTACAGGGATTCCGAGAGTGTATCCGTAGATGAGACCAGCAGCGCCTAGATGTATCTTCGTTAGCATAAGTTCCTTCTCTCTTCCTGTCCTTTCATACCCCCCCCCCCCGCGCCGGGGGGGCCGCCGGCCGGCCGGGGGCGGGGGGGGGGGCCAGCGGGCGCGGGCCGGGGCGCCGGCCACGAGGCCAAGCGCGCGCAC